>NC_057801.1:209877620-210200260 GCF_018294505.1 Triticum aestivum
GCGGCAGCATAGCCGGCCACAGGAGGCAGGAGCAGGCGGCACGACCGGCGCTGCTTTGGGCGGCTGGAGCAAGAAGACCAGAGGTTGAAGAAGCACTACGGCCGTTGGATGGACATCGTGCGGTCACTGGAGCTAGAATCGTTCATATTGACTAAGTTGACAAAGCCATCCGTCCCCGTCAACTTAGTTGGCCCACAAGTCAGCCTCCCACCAAGGTGGGTCCCAGCTAGCAGGGGGAGTATTCATTTTTTTGTGCGTAATAAAGAGGCACTTCCGGTGGGTCCGAGCTGACAGCGGGGGGAACGTTTTTTTCGCGAAATACGGTGGCCCGTTCGGTGGGTCCTAGCAGTCAGGGGGGAAACGTTTTTTTCACGAAATAAGGTGGCTCGTCCGGTGGGTCCCTGCTGTTAGGTGGAGGAATTATTATTTTGCACGTAATAAGGAGGCACTTCCTTGCGACCGTCGTGGACCCAGCTGTCAGCCTCTCCACATACAGTACTCTTCTGATGGAAGTTGGTTGTTGACCATGTTGACCACGCCACCGAGAGCACCAGGGCGGTGGATGACGGCGATGCCTAGGAAGGGGACGACGCGGAGCCGGGGATGACGCAATAGTGGATTCTGCCGCAGAGAGGAGTACGAGGGTTCACTGGTTCGGCTGCGGTGTGAGGCTGCCGTCGCCGTAGAATAACAGGGGGTGTGGATGAGTGGAGGGATGGCCTTGCCAGCGGTGGGAGTAGTATGGGGGCGGTGAGGCCTCCGCGGCAGCATAGCCGGCCATGGGAGGCAGGAGCAGGCGGCACAACCGACGTTGCTTTGGGCAGCTGGACCAAGAATACCAGAGGTTGAAGAAGCACTACGGCCGTTGGATGGACATCGTACGGTCACTGAAGCTAGAATCGTTTATATTGACTAAGTTGACAAAGCCCTTGGTACGCTCCAACTTAGTAGGCCCACAGGCTGGCCTCCAAAACGTGCGCCCCAGATGTCAGGGGGACGAATCATTTTTTGGGCGGCCGAAGCTAAGAATATCCGAGATTAAAGAAGAAGCACGACATCCGTTGGATAGACATCCAATGGCCACTGCTCCTAGAACCGTGTGTTGACTATAATAAGTTGACAAGGCCTTGCATACGCGTTAACTTATTTTTTTAAGGGGCGCGTCACTTAGTTTTTTTTGGAAACAGGGGACGCGTCACTTAGTAGGCCCACAAGTGTGTGGCAGAGAACTTATAGCCAATTTGCATTTTGTAAGAATGTACAACCCATTTTTGAATTCTAATGGAATTTACAACAGCCCATTTATAGTTTTTTAAAAGTACAACCCATTTTCTAGCTAGGACAAAGATTAATAATTTCGACCAACCGTTGAAGACAGAATTCAATAAAATTTCCCCATTTTGATGGGATCCGAAATATTTTTATCCCGAAATTTCTAGTCAAATTAAATATAAATTTGTATTACGTAAAAATCCAACGAAACATTGCGCGCGCAACAATGAAAATTTAAGATTTTCAAAATCCATAAATAATATTTTATAAACTAATTTCATGTTTGGTGCATTTTTTATAGTTACTGCCTAGTTTTTATAATTACATCCCATTTATTATTTTTAAAGCTCATTTTCCTACTAAGCCTAATGCATCCCTTCTAGGAAAGATTTGCAGCCCAGCGGGGCGGAGAATAACAAGTTGACCTTGCTTGGGTATTCCTCAAAAAGACGTATAGCTGGGCTAGCCATTTTCATCTTGAAAAAATTAGTATCTGGGCTGGATATCTGGCCTGGGCTAGACGGGCCACAGCCCGCCCAGTTAATACCCTGCTCTCCTCTGAACAACAACGAAATCATCGCCAAGAAAAACTCTGCAGTGCTCACGCCTCAAAAACACAAATACTGCTCGAGCTGCTTGGTCCCAGCTGTCGGCCGCACCTTGTGCAATTCTCTCGTTTATATTGACTACATAGGTTGACAATGGTGTGGGACCGTGATGTCAGGAAACCAGGAGAAAGCAAAAAAAATATAGTTGTACATAATAAGGAGGCACTTGCGTACGTACGGCTATGGCCCTAGTGGGTCCCTAGTGTCATCCAGTCAAAATAAAGTCATCTCCTGAATCCTCATGTTCGTTGACCATGTTAACAATGCTCGGCGCCACGGCGAGCGCAACAACTCGAAGGACAACGGAGAGGGCCTCGCGGGCCCTACGGAGGTCTGATACAGCGCCCGATGCTCATTCAGGAAGCCAGGATCATCCGACACCTATGAGCACCTTCGAGAAACTAAGACGGCATGAAACGGTAAGGCCGCGCTTGGGAGCTCTGGTTTATTTCAAACCTGTATTAACATACAAGTGTAATTTACTCGTCATCGGAAACAACGCGTAAAATACAGGCGTAAGGAAACCGAGGGCCCGAGGTCTGTAAGTAAAACCGGCGGGTTACGCGTGTAATTTGAGAGACTAGTGTATATTTTACGAGCACTGCTATATGGACGACATTACTAGATGATACATGCACAACGTGCGTATCATGCCATCCATGGGCAAGACTGAAACATCAGCTAACGGCTGGATTAGCAATCGTTCGAGTGTCATTCAGCGTTTTTATCGTGTGTGAAGTACTTCCGATATTTTACTAGTCGAAATCGACCAACCAAGCGCCTTCGCCCGAGACCATCTGCTTTAATTTACGCGTCAGTTTTACAAGCAGTTTTGGTTGGAAAACGACGATCCAATCACGGCCTAATATCATGAGTTGGTCGGAAGATCATATGGTTTCACGTCTAACCTACCCGACATGTCGTATAGGCTATGAATGAAACATCAGATGATGAACTTCTTACGCACGGAAACAACAGAAGAGGATGATCTTCCTAACAAGCAAATCACTGGCATTAGATCGACATGCAAAACAATACGAAGCATTATTCTCAGGAGGCACGGTGAACAGCTCGTGATGCCGCATGCCACAACATTCCAAGCTCAACTTTGCAATCAAACACAAGGCCTGGCATTACATAGACAATATTCAGAACAAACTCTTAACACAGGAATATCTCAGCAGAGTAACTATTTACTTCTAAACTGAACACAGGAATAGGAAAAAACACTCGACGCTGCTCACAGCAAGGGCGTCCCACTCAAAAATATCAAATGCATGTCTTCTGGCTAACATCAATGAGCAAATTTTGACAAGGTTTTCCAATTCCAATATATTAAACTAACGTCTTCTTGCTAACATCAATGATTAAACTTTGACAAGCTTTTCCCATTCAAAATATGTAATGCCTATGATCGTGTCCTGTCGTAGCTTCTTGTACTTGTTTGGGCACTTTTTGCCCAGGGCACTCCACGTGTTGTTAAATTGCCAATGGTCTCTGCAGACTAGTCATGTCACCGGTGTCTAATAATACTCTGTAAAGCTTCTCGGTCATTCCTTCTGTAATGTACCGCAAACAGTGACTGCTTCTTTCTGCAAAGTGGAACGACCAACTGGACCCAGTAACGCAGCAGTTTGCCTTGGACACATTGGCTCCTTTTGTGCAGTTCAACTAAAATCGAAGTCGGAATAAAACCGAGCTTTAATTTTGATATCCCTGTAAGCAACAATAGGTATAAGGGAAACAATTACTGAGAAATAACGGTTGATGACTTGTCTTAATGGGAAACAAAGCAGGAGAGTAGCAATTCTCCATCAGTGTGATTCATTCATATTGACTGAGACATTATCTTAACAATGCCTTGTTTCAACATGTATAAAGAACGACAAAGCAGAAAAGTACCATTCCTAAAACAATGCAACTGATTCATTTTTAAAGAGACATTATCTTAACAATACCTTGGTTAAACATGTAGAAAGAACTACAAAGCAGGATAGTACCATTCCTAACAAGTGTTGCAGTTTTGAACTAAGATTCAGTAGTTAATTAATTCTGAGAGTGGCATTGCTTAATTTTACCAGCGGCATTAGATTAACGAAAAGCATAAACAGTTCCAGGGGAGAGTGGGCGCAACAACAATATGTGCTTCCATCTACTTATAAAGGGGGTGATGCAGAGTTTGTTGTAACAAAGCAACAAGCATCATGTCTGGGTTGGTCCCATTTTTGTTCACTACTTAATGGGAAAAGACAGCAATACAATAGCTTCAATTCAACATTTATTTAAAACAGTACCAATACAAGTAGCACAACATCTCAAAGCACACTGCACAATCATGTGGATGAAGGCCTGTACTGACCTTTCATGAGAACACCAGGATAAAATACGAATCTGCCAACACGAATAGGAAATCCAATCTCGTTTTGTGCAGTTGCACTGAAATCAAGCAAAGTGTTTCGCGTAGCGAAGCAAAATGTCGCAATAGCAACAAGTTGAATAGATATCCCTGTTTAAACAGAGGCAAAAAAGGAATCAATTACTGGCTAATAAAGGAGGATGAAACATGCGGCCACAAAAATGGTAATCCCGCCAATCCCTAACAAGTGTTGCAGTTTTGAAATAAGATTCAGTAGTTAATTCTGAGAGTGGCATCAATTACTGGCTTATAAAGGGGGTGATGCTGAATTTGTTGTAACAAAGCAACAAGCATCATGTCTGGGTTGGTCCCATTTTTGTTCACTACTTAATGGGAAAAGACAGCAATACAATAGCTTCAATTCAACATTTATTTAAAACAGTACCAAAACAAGTAGCACAACATCTCAAAGCACACTGCACATCATGTGGTTGAGACCAAGATTTGAAACAACTCGCCACGAAGACTGGAAACAAATCTCGATCTCCTTTTGTGCAGTTCCACCAAAATTAAGCAAAGTCACCGGTGTGACATTCAAGTTGAACTGCACAAAACACTCTTAAAACATAAGTGTTTCGAGTAGCGAAGCAAAATGTCGCAATAGCAACAAGTTGAATCGATACCCCTGTTTTAACAGAGGCAAAAAAGGAAACAATTACTTGCCGATAAAGGAGGATGAAACAAACGGTGACAGAAAGAAGCATCTAACTTATCTTGGATGGAAAACAAAGTAGGATAGTAGCATTTCTAAAACGGTTGCATTGATTCATATTAACAGAGACATTCTCTTGAAACAACATTCGTTAAAAAATGTAATTTACTTTTAACAGTGGCATTGCTTCAATTTTCCGGCGGCATTCTTAGATTAACAACAGCAAAATAGCTGTATGGGACATGCTAGCACCATGTGCGTCCACACGTATAAATGGGTGATGCAGAGTATGTAGCCAAGCAGCATATCTGTGTTGGTCCCATATTTGTTCTCTTTGAACTTTTTTCCTATGTGAGGGCAGCAAATCTAGTCCTGCACAAACTACCCGACCCCCCCCAGTTTCTTTCCCTTTTCAACAAAGAGATCGGTTCCTTACAGATGTGTGTACTGGGTTACCCCCTTTTTCCCTTTTCGACCAACAAAGCGGCTGGATAGCCAGTCTATACTACTTTTCCTCCCTCCTTTCCTCATTGAACCACGTCCTAGATTCATGCTCCACCCCACCGCACCTTTCTTTCCTCTTTGAACCAAGACCTAGATTCGACTACAGATCAAAAAAGATCCACATGCAGCTAGAGCAACGACGGTTTCAAAGAAACTTATACCTTAGGGTCGTCGGGATGTGGCAAGGCGTGCGGCGGGAGGCCGGATCTGCCCACACTACGTACGGCAGCGAGGAAGAAGGGGTCGGTGGCCCTCCCGCACAGGCGCTGGGTGAAAGAGAACAGCGCAGCCGGCAGTGGATTGCCTCCCTCGCCGAAGGCGATAGAGTTAACGCTGCACCTCCTCCCCTTCCCGGTGCGACGGGATACAGACGCCTCCTTCACCAGCTGTGAGGGGGGAGAGAGAGACAAGAGGCCAACACAGTCTTGTTTAGATCTGGTGAAGAGAGGGTGAGAGACTGTGAATATAGCAAACCCTAGCAAATGAACGCTGAGCCTCCAGCGTGTAACATATATGTATTGCGGCGAGCGTGTGGAGAGTGCAAACCCTAGCGAACAAGCGCTGAGGCTCCCGCTTATATATATATACTAATGTAGTACGGACTGAGCTCCGGTGCCTTCACTGCATCTGCTTTTGGCTGTATGACAGGTGAGCCAGCCACATTTTGGGCCCACCTGTCATAAACCCAAAGGCAGGTGCACTAAGTCAATGAAGCTGCGTCCATATAGTACTCTCGTGTGTATACGACTAATATATAGTGGAGTGGTTTTCTTATTCTCTCCATAACAATCGTTTTAAATTGTGTAAGTACGAAACGAAACTCTTTATTTAATGTACAGTGAAGAAAACTAGTACTACTTCCGATGAACTAACGATCCACGCCCACGCGTCCTGGTCGCACTTCCTGTCCTTCACGTGTGGTACACTACCCTCCCTTAAGTGAACAACCACACATGCGCCAAATTATCGGAAACGTGTGAGAGTGTGTACAAATAAAGAATTTTAATTTCAATTATCGGAAAGGTTTGAGAGTATTACAAAGTTTGACTTCAGTCAAATCTAATATGCGGAGTAAATAAAAATGGAGGGCTACTACGTCCATCCGGGTTTTTAGTCCACACCATTTTTTAAATCAAAGTTAATAGCTGGACAAATAAAATTACAGGGGAGCTGGAGACAAAGTTGTGAGAAGGCTTAGAAATCAATACAAAACTTATGCTCTTAGTACCAACGTCGATCCTTCTTCGAGGAAACATTTGGTTCATAGCCAATTGTGTGATAAAATTGCACCAACGTGAAAGACGACTGCGTCTCCAACGCAACCAAGGTGAACTGACGAAGGATATCATCTTTGTGCGTAACAAGCAAAGAGCACTGATGGAAGACAACTTGTTTTTCATTGAAAATCGATCAGCTTCACCAGCCGACGCAACCATGAGGCGCAACCATGAGCATCGATAGGTCATCGTGGTGATGCATCATCCATTTGGCATCAAGTTTGGGTGAGGCACCTATGAAGTTCGACAAATCCTCACTGTGGTCTGTTTCTTCTCAGTAATCAAGCTCGAGGAAGGAAGAACCACGTGGCAGAGGACAGTGAGGCGGAACAACAATGGCCATCCAATTTTGTGCAGTTCCACTAAAATTGAGGAAGACATGCCCAGGTATGGAGACACGCATCGCTGTTTCCAAAAATATAAAAAAGGGTTAGCAACGACATCTCAATTGTCAATAAGAATTAATGAAAAGTACACCAACAAACAGAAGCATCATAATTATATCTTGATGGGAACTAAACCAGGATACCCGAGAAAAAAAGCATTTCTTCATTTAACCAGTGATAGTACTACCACCATATGGACAATGACCGCACAAGCACCATGTACTTTTTGTCGAAACAACATGTATACCTCCAACGAGGCATAAATCAGGACAACTTTTCCAGTGGCATTTCCTCTATAATAGTACTAGTAGGTGATGTTGGACCAGCCGACGAACCCTAGCTACTATGCATGGGGAGCTGGGGAGTAGTCGCATAGAAGAAAACTCGCACGCAGCGACCTGGGGAGCTGGACCAGTACAAGAAGTTATACCTCAGGTGGGCGAGTTGTCATTTAGGCGGGCGGGCAGGATCTGAATACACGACGGCAGCGAACAAGGGCGCGGAGGATCTTCGTCCGTGCCAGCGCCGACTCCGAGAGGACGGTGCGCATCGGCTCCCTCCGTCACCGACGGCAACAACATCAATGCTGCACCTCCTCACCTCCCGCAGCGGACAGGATTCGGCCGGATCTGTGACCACCGGTGAGGAGAGAGATAGAGTGGACACTGTCATCTTGTTTTGATATGGAGAGGGTGAGAGAGCGAGACGCGAGAAACTCTATCAAACAAGAGGCTATAATGGAGTAAAAAATCTCTCCATAGCAGTGGTTTTAAATAGAATACGCGCGTTCCCGGAAAAAAGAAACGAAAACTGGCGGACAATTTTTTAAGGGTCTGTCTAGGACACATCTAGATGTGACATAGTTATGTCACATCTAAGTTGATGTCCACTCTGTTTGTGGTCTATTTTTTTGTCCTAGTTTTTTTTGTTTCTTGTTGCTACATTATATACTTGTGGGAGCTTAGATGTGATATCCTTAAATAACATCTAGATGTGAATTAGACAAACTGATTTTCTAACGTACCAAGAAAGAAAACTCGATCAAAAACACGCCCCCGCTTCCAGGTCGCGAGAGTCGTCGCGCACACACACATAGACATAGACATGCATATCCGTGTTTACGTAAAATTCCATTTCCATCTCCATCTCCAATCATATTTGTCCAACTGGCACATTATTTACGTTGTTAATTATATACGCAGCAATATTAACGTACAACATCTCTTGTTTGCGCACGTCCGGACCGCTGCCACGGCCGGTCCTGACCAACCCGAACCCTCTTCATCACCCGCGCGTGCTTCCCGCCCGAAACGGTCAGTGCCGCATTCATGCCCGGCCAGAGCGGACGCGACCTCTCACTGGCGCCGGCATTGAAGCGGCGCGCCGGCCGAGAGAGCGTCGCCCGCGCCGCTTCCGGGTGCACGCGGCTGCTCCGCGTTCAAAGGTCGCAATAGCCGGCTACAACATGCATGTAAAAAGTTCTTGGGAGTCCGTGCTACAGCTAGCTGTCCTCCCCCAACTCGTCAATCTCTTCCAGTAGTGCTAGTAGTACTCCATGGCGCGATCCATCGACAAGCAGGCGGGAAAGTTATCGTATACTCGGTTTGCGGTGAGTGGCATGCCGAGCGACCGTGTGGGGTCGAGCCGTGGAGGAGGGTGAGACACGAACACGACAGACGTGATTTAAACGTTGGTTTTGCTCGATGGCGCGATCCAACGAAACGAAACGTTGGTTTCTCTCCGTTTCCATTTTTTCTCCGGAAAAACGGAAACTTTCCACTCCATTTTCATTCCTATTCCAAGGTTGCCCCGTTACAACATTCCATCAAATACAAAGGAAAACTAACACGCATGCTGATGCATCTCAATGATTCACAGATCATAGCCAATATTTACTTCACAACTAAAGAAAAAAGTTGTGAGAGCGTGTACGAAAGAAAAACTACTGATGGGGTCACTATGACTTAAACCCTAAACCCTAAACATGATGTAATTCCCTGGCCAGGTAGAACCTGTCGAAGGAAAGACGGCTGGCACCCTCGGATCATACGATGCTTTTTTGCAGTTCCACTAAAATCGACCTGAGCATCCCTGATGGCAAAGATATTGAAGAAGTGTGATTAGAATAATAGTACTGGCACTAGTTCATGAGACATAAACTCATCACAAGTAGAAGCCGGTAGAAGTAGAGAAAGATCGACATGGAGATGGAGCTACGGCAGTGGAGCAAGCCGGCTCCAAAAGGAAGATGGACTACCTGGGACGTCGGGCTGTAGCTAGCAGGGCGGTTGGGACGCGGCATCGGCCCATACCGCGGTGACCCCGATTGGGACGCACCGACTGTGGGTTTTCTCCCTCGCCGATGTCGACCGCGTCTACGCAGAACATTGTTCCCTTCCCCCAGCTGCGGGATCAGGCCCGTCGTTCTATGCTTGTGAAGAGAGCAACCTTAGCAAGCAGGCTTGTAGCTTAGGCTCCTGCTAGTATATATATAGTGGTTTTCTTTTTCTCTCCATATCAACCATTTTATATTGCGTACGTGTCATTCAAGAGTGAAATGATGGTTGCTTCTTCCGACTAACTTACTGTGTGATTTGACTGCTCCTTAGTGGCCCCTACACGTACTCCCCCTACGTGTATGCAACAGTCACATGTACACATGGACGCAAAAACGCGCGCGATGCCCTAATGCATGCATGTCCGAGCACACGACAGAACACACACGGTCACGCTAAGTGCTCAACCTACATGTGCATGCACACACATACTCAGTCAGGGTGAGCTAGTGACCGTATAAACACAGGAAAATATATATATTGAGCGCAATGAGCGTATTATGAAGTCCACTGACCATATTTTTACAAATATACAGTGACAGACAGTGTATTTATCTCGTTTGAAATTAAGCCATATTAACCGGAGAGGAGGCAGTATGGACTAGCATTACTTTGGCCTTGTTTGGATACTCTAACTCAGTTAGAGGTAGAGTTAGATTCTAACCCTGAACTAACCGTGAACTAACTCTAGCCAAAGAGGTGTTTAGATGATAGGGTTAGATGGAGCGCGGATACGGCGAGGCGCCTTCACGGGCGTTGCGAGAGGGAGGGAGGAAGAGGACGAGAAGCTTCGAGGAAGTGGCGAGGGATTTGCTGCGGCGAGAGCGAGAGAAAAATGTGTTTTTTAGTGCTCCAGAGAAGAACTAACCCAAATAAGCACCTCTTGGGTGGGTTAGATTTTTTGGATGGGTTAGATGCTTCTAACCCAAACTAACCCTCCTGTTTGGATACTTTTGGGTTAGTTGAGTACAAACTAACCCAAACTAACTCTAACCCATGGATCCAAACAAGGCCTTTGCTGTGTCCCGTCAACTTGCTGAACGAGTAGAAGGTTGCAGGATGGGATAAGCTTGCGCGCGGTGCCTCGCAGGACAAGGAGAAACTTTTGACTAATGCAAGCTCTCCCTCGCTCAGGCGGTGGACGTGCAACAGTTAATTCGGTGTCAGATTGCCAGAAGCATACACTATACTACTAGTGCTACTATTGTTCGACTTCCCGAATAGGCGAACAGCCAAGCGCAAAGTTTACTAGTACTAGTACTACTACTATAGTCTATAAAGGTACGTACTATACTAGTACTACGAACTGGATGGAGGAGCGTCTGCACTCTTATTATAATTTTAAAATGTGATAAAGCAATCTTCAACACATTTGGTTCTCTTCGAGGGTTCTCGCATGTGATAATGGAAGTTGATTGCATGGAACACTCGCCACAATTCTCGCTTAATTCTGGCTCATATCCTGTTACAAATAGTAGCGCTCGGTAATATTTCCTCTTTTTTTGTTATTCAGCATGTAAACAGGTCAGCAAACCTTGCGGCGCATCTTCGTGCGAACCGTGCTTGCTGCACTTTGAATGTGGCCGAGAGCTGGCTTGATGAAACACCTCGCTTCCTACTTCTTTTTTTGCGGGGTACCTCGCTTCCTAGTGACCAGTGTCTTGGCTGATCGTCCTAAGAATGCTTATATATGAATAAAGCTCTCTCATTTACCCGCAAAAAAGATTAAGCCATATTAACCGGAAAGGAGGGAGTATGGACTAGCACTACTTTTTGGTGTGTCCCGTCAACTCGCAGAACGAGGAGAAGCTTGCAGGACAAGGTGAAGCTCGCTTACGCCTTTTGACTAATGCAACCTACCCTCGGTGGACATGCATCAGTCCATTCGGTGTCAGATTGTCAGAGGCATACACTGTAGTACCCAACATGCGGAGTACCATCATTGTTCGACTTCACGAAGAGGCGAAGAGCCAAGCGCAGTAGTACGAGTAGTACTACTACTAGAACCGCATGGTGGAGCGTCTGTACTCTTATTTTTTTATCTCTGATAAAGTACACGTTTATTCCGGAGAAGGGCGGAAAACGGCAGCCCAACATGTAATGAATGATATCGATCAACCAACCATGCTCGAATATATCTTGGCCTCCATGCGAGCCCGTCTGTGTGTTCTCGCTCCTCGTCTCTCTCAAGGAACGGCGGGTTGGCTCTTTGCCGTCAATTGAGATCGGTTTGCTCACACTCCTGTCCCACATGTCAGTGATATGCCAAGAGGAGGTGCGTTGACCGACTGGCCATACGCGTACTTGGTTTTGCACCTTCATACTACTCCTCCCTCCGTCACAGTTTACAGGGCGCGCTTCATTATGATGCATTTCTCTCAATGCATTTCCACCACCAGAGAGACTTTAGACGCGTTTGGTTTAATGCTCAATTAATTAGGGCGTGGTAACCGCAATCAAGTCCACAATTTTCTCTCCATGTACTCTGTACTACTACGGAGTGGAGTAAGTGCATGCATGTGTGTACCCGGGGTGGAAGCACTGCATGCATGTGTGTACGCATTATTCCCTCTAGTAATAGACGCCGTGCTATAACTACCAATGCTATTTTTCAGGCCGATCGCTAGTCGCCTTGGTCCCACAGATCTTTTTTCTTTTTTCTGAAGCGCGCTGTATAAACAGTGACGGATGGAGTAGTATGAGCGGATTCAAAGAAGAGCGTATTGATGGTTGCTTCTTCAGAGCAACTTACAGTGGGAAAGGTGGGGCTTACGATTTGACTGCTCATTACTCACTATTAATGCGGCGCAACGACCGGGCTGAGTCTCCCATGCGGTTGTGCACTACCCCCTCGGTTCTTAAATATACTCCGGAGTATATTTGTCTTTCTAGAGATTTCAACGAGTGACTACTCAAATATTTGTCTTTTTAGAGATTTCAAATGGACTGGCACATACGGATGTATATACATATTTTAGAGTGTAGATTCACTCATTTTGCTCCGTATGTAGTCACTTGTTGAAATCTCTAGAAATACGAATAGAATATTTAGGAACGGAGGGAGTACACATACGAAGCAAAATGAGTGAATCTACACTCTAAAATATGCCCGTTTGAAATTTGTAAAAAGACAAATATTTAGGAACGAAGGAGTATAATTTTGTGCATGGCACATGGACCCGGATGATGAAGAGGCTTCTGGCAATGCTATCAAGCTTCCATCATTTGTTTACATAATTGACGTACTATACAAATAATTTTCCAGCGAGACATGAAATTGTACAATGGTGTGAGCTTTCAGCTTTTGTTTCGCGTGTCTTGCCATCAATGCTCTTTCGGAAACAATAAAAAACTAACTTCCTTGCTAATGCATGTCAATTATTAGCAGATCAGAGCTAATAATTACATCACAACTGAAGACAGAGTTGTGAGAAGGTGTTAAATTAAAATTGATCCATGCTTCATTGGCAGCAACGTCACCCCAGCTCTGTCTAAATCAACAAGGCATTTTTGGGAAAAAAAGTAGCTGTCTGGAGCATGCAACATTCCGATCATTTTGTGCAGTTCCAGTAAAATAGAGCTGAGCGTCCCCGTTCCAAAGATATTAAGTGTGATTACGATAATAGAGGACTGCTGATGAAACAATAAACACATAAATAGAAGCCGGTCACCTTTGCAGTCTCTCTTAAGACTAACTAGTTAGAGAAGATTAGGCTCGGAGTTGGATGAGGAGGATAGAGCAAAACCAATCTCCCTTTGTGCAGTCGCACTGAAATGTAGAGACGTTGCCCATGTGCCATTTTAGTACAACTGCACAAAACACTCTTAAGAAAAAAGTGATTTGTGCAGTTCACCAAAAGGTCGCAATAATAACAAGGTGAAATGGATAGCCCTGTTTGTAAAAAATAGGTAGAAAGGAAACAATTACTGGCCAATAATAGTTGATAACACATGCGATGACAAAAAAGAAGCATATTCCTTGCCCTACGGGAAGATAACAACACGGTTGTGTTTGTCTAAAACGGTGTGAGGACGAGAATGCAATATGGAAAGGACGCTGGACGAGCTACGTTTTGGGCGAAGAACTATGGAAGATCCACATGCAGCGACGTGGGAAGAAGGGCAGTGGAGCAAGGCCGGAGGGGATACCTGGAGGTCGTCGGGATGTAACTAGGTGGCAGCGGCGGGGGCGGAATCTGCGAGCAGTCGAGGCCTCTATCGCCGATGTCCCGGAAACTCCATATGTAACCGACTCTGGGAGAGCATAAGCCTCGGCGGTCGTTTGAACATCTCAAGCAACATGTCATCTCCAGCCCATTTAATATAAAACTCAACAAATAAACCGTTGGATCCCAGTCATTCAATCGAATCACAAGATTTCCATAACATAGTAAACCAATATAAGGGAGAAAATCCAAGAATCAACCCACCTCAAATACTGCCCTATCCACCGACTCAAACTTCGCCCATAAATTCTTTCATCATTTTCCCGAGCTCCACCAAGATCTCAACATTTTTGGCCACACCAAAACCTAGTCCTAGTTCAAACCCATTTGAATTTCAAATGAGTTTGAATTTAATTCCTGCAATCTTGTCCACACCATTTTTCTTGGAACAAGCGCATTTTTATGAGTTCGGGAAAATTGTCCGCATGCGCAAAATCTTTCCCTAACCTTCTCTTCTTTTCTTCTCTCTAATTCTTTTCTGCTAAAGAACATGAGGGAGAGAGAGAGTCTTGTCACGCCCAAGATGCGACCCTATCCTAAAGGAACTCGAAGGTCCCACCAAGGATAGAAGCGCATCTTGAAGACGCTTCTGCAAGGTGGATATCATTACATCAACATTACATAATAGTGGGGATACATCCAATACATACAATGTCACATGAATACAACAATACAACATACAAGAACAACATCCGACTATGGATGAATCATAAACAGAAACTCAAACAATATCCACCCTGCTAGCCCAGGCTGCCGACCTGGAACCTATCGCCTGATCGAAGAAGCAGAAGAAGAAACTCCAAAACAAGCAACATCGCTCTCGCGTCATGATCATCGCATAACCTGTACCTGCAACTGTTGTTGTAGTAATCTGTGAGCCACGAGGACTCAACAATCCCATTACCATGGGTATCAAGACTAGCAAAGCTTAATAGGAAAGGAAGGGGTAAAGTGGTGAGGTTGCAGCAGCGACTAAGCAAGTATGGTGGCTAACATACGCAAATGAGAGCGAGAAGAGAAACAAGCGGAACGGTCGTGAAGCTAACAATGATCAAGAGGTGATCCTGAACACCTACTTACGTCAAACATAACCCAAAGACCGTGTTCACTTCCCGGACTCCGCCGAGAAGAGACATCACGGCTACACACGCGGTTGATGCGTTTTATTTCGGATCTGGTGTCAAGTTATCTACAAACGGACATTAACAAATTCCCATCTGCCACATAACCGTGGGCACGGCTTTCGAAAGTTCAAATCCCTGCAGGGGTGTCCCAACTTAGCCCATGACAAGCTCTCACGGTCAACGAAGGAATAGACCTCCACCCGAGACACTCCGATCAGACTCGGTATCCCGGTACAACAAGACATTTCGACAGGGTAAAACTAAACCAGCAACACCGCCCGAATGTGCCGACAAATCCCGATAGGAGCTGCACATATCTCTTTCTCAGGGCACACTCAGATAGGTCAAGCTACGAGTAGAACCAACCCTCAAGTTTCCCCGAGGTGGCCCCGCAGGCTGCCCAGTTCGGACCAACACTCAGAGGAGCACTGGCCCGGGGGGGGGGGGTAAAATAATGATGACCCTTGAGTCCGCGAAACCCAAGGGAAAAAGAGGCTAGGTGGCAAATGGTAAAACCAATGTTGGGCATTGCTGGAAGAGCTTTACTTAAGGCGAACTGTCAAGGGGTTCCCATTATAGCCCAACCGTGTAAGGAACGCAAAATCCGGGAACATAACACCGATATGACGGAAACTAGGGCGGCAAGAGTGGAACAAAACACCAGGCATAAGGCCAAGCCTTCCACCCTTTACCAAATATATAGATGCATTAATAATATAAGAGATATTGTGATATCCCAACATAACCCTGTCCACCATGGAGAAATCTTCAACTTCACCTGCAACTAGCAACGCTATAAGAGAGGCTGAGCAAAGCGGTAACATAGCCAAACAACGGTTTGCTAGGAATGGTGTCAAAGGTTAGAGGTTCATGGCAATTTGGGAGGCTTGAAGAGCAAAATGATAGGTAACGCAGCATAGCAATAGAACGAAGCAACTAGCATAGCAATGATAGTAGTGAGATCCAGGGTAGCGGTCATCTTGCCTGAAATGCCGCTAGGAAGAGGAACGAGTCCATGAAGAAGACGAACAGGAGTAGTCGAACGAATCCTCACAATCGCAACATTACCGGAACTAAGAAGCAACACCGGAAAGAAACAAACAATATGGTAAATGCACAAACATAAACATGGCATGATGCACAAACAAGTATGATGCATGACTGGTTTAATGAGGCATGGCATGGCATGGCAAAGTGCAACAACAACACTACAAATTAAGTGGAGCTCAATATGCAACGAGTTGCATATTGACGGAACACCACATTCAAGTATTTAGTTCACTCTCGTTTATGCTACTCATCAATATTAAATGTTGTTAAACATGGCAAGAGGTGAAGCATAATAAAGCTACCTATCTAGGCAAGTTTAAATGAGGCCGGAAGAACAAATAACAATTCTGGAAAATCCTCATGTTATTTAGCAATTTAATGCAACAACAACTTTAAACATTTTAAATGTTGTTATCGTGATGCGGATGACATGCACAAGTTTTAATCAATTTTATGGAAACATTGACATGAGCATGTTATGAAGCATTTGGTCACCATGGCGGAACAAAAAGGGTGCCACGATGGCGAAACAGAAACACGGCAACATTCCGATGATCCGACAACTCATCAAGATGTCGGTGCGAACGAAAGTGTGGATGTGCGGAACATGCAAAAGATGGTGGGGTGATCCCGAATTCCGGGTTCCCACGGGACGGCGGCATGGCAAATGAGTAGGAACGTGCACGAAGCAAACGAGCACGGTGCAAACATACGGTTCATCTCATCCAACATGCATTCATTCGTGGGCGTCGTCTCGGCGTTATACCTTTGAAGCGTGCGTTTCGGGGCGGTTCGAGTTTGTAGTGGAAGTAGTGGAAGTAGTGGTTCATGTTCCGTAGATGAACTTGGCGTAACCGTGCGGTAGTCAAACTTGGCGCTCGTGGTACACGGGTCTTCGGGCGACGGTAGATGTACACAGGTCGTAGAGGAACTTGATGCATCCGAGGTCTTCGAGTTCGTAGTTGTACTTGGCGTTCGGAGTCCGGGTCTTGTCGGTCCAAAACGAAGGAACACCAGGGCCTCGTTTGGCAGCAGCAAGGAGGCGATGGAACAGCAGGCTGAGTAAGATGCGGCGCTGGGTTGGGCCTTGGAATGCTAAGGCTGCTGGTAGCCTAAGCGAGCGACACAGAGGAGGGCTCGAAGGGAAGCAGGGGCAGTGGCATGGAGCTTGACGGCGGGGACGGCATGGAGGCGAGGAGGTGCAGGCAGGCAGCAGCACAGCTGCATAGGGCTCCGGCGACGCGGAGGCTTGGCACGGGACTTGGCGAGGCGGAGGGCAGCAGAGAAGGCCCGGCGAGGTCGCGCGCAGGGTGGCCCTCCGGCGGGGCACGACAAGCAGGGGCCTGATCCAGCCGGAGTCAGGACGAAGGCGAGCTCTGGCGGCAGGGCTTGGTGGCAGGGCCGGCGCGAGGAGACGGGGCGGACTTGGCGCGGTCGCGAGGCACAGAGACCGAAGGGCGCGACGGCAGCGGAGGTAGGCGGCCATGGCGCAGCCATGAGCGCATAGCTCGGGTCGCGGGCGAGGGGGAGATGGAGAGGTGGGGCGCAGAGGAGGCCGGTGGGGCTCCGTCCTGGTTATCTTCTCCAGCGAGGGCGGAGCGCGAGAGCGAGGGGAAGGTCAAGGGCTGCGCGCTCGGGCTTGGGATCGAGGAGAGGGAAACGAGGGGATCGGGCGCAGGGAGCTCCTCTCCCTGGCTCGATGCGGTGTATGTGTGTGCGCGGCGGCGGGCAGAGGGAACGAGAGGGAGATGAGATGCGTGGGGGCTGGGCTAGGGTTCGAGGCACGGCTGGGCCTGAGAGGTTGGTTGGGTCGGCCCAGGTGGAGAAAGAAGTGGCCAGAGGCTTGGCTGGGCTCTCTCTCTCCCTCATGTTCTTTAGTAGAAAAGAATTAGAGAGAAGAAAAGAAGAGAGGGTTAGGGAAAGAATTTGCGCATGCAGACAATTTTCCCGGACTCATAAAAATGCGCTTGTTCCAAGAAAAATGGTGTGGACAAGATTGCAGGAATTAAATTCAAACTCATTTGAAATTCAAATGGGTTTGAACTAGGACTAGGTTTTTGGTGTGGCCAAAAATGTTGAGGATCTTGGTGGAGCTCGGGAAAATGATGAAAGAATTTATGGGCGAAGTTTGAGGTCAAGAAGTGAGATAACAAAGGCATGGAATATTTTGCAAGTGTGTTAAGGTGAATTCCAAATTAATGGAATAATTATTATAGCTCCCTAATAATATTGAGAGGCTTTAAATATGTTATAAAGAGAAATCACCATTGTGAATATCCCTCAATTTAAATGGACCGAAGATCCATACGGTTTATTTAGTTGAGTTTTTATAAATTAAATGACATGCTGGCATGATGACATGATGCAATGCAAGAGATGGCATGAGATGAGATGCAAGACATGAACAAAAAGCAAAACAAAAGACAAAAACCCAACCATGAAGGGAAATAACATATCACATCTCTGGAAAAGGCAAGAGTTGGAGTTACGACTATGGAAAGTTGTATCCGGGGCGTTACAACACTCCACCACTACGAGAGGATCTTGTCCCGAGATCTAGGATGGCACCGGAGAGAAACGGAAGAGGAAGATAAGAGGTAAAACTAAGTTGCTTCTCTGACAAACGAGTGAAACACGAACCTTGAGGGGTTGAACAAATTGGAAGAAATGAAACAACGGAGGAGAACAAAGTTCACAACACTCCGTTAAGAAAGAGGAAAAGAAGGAACCGATCCGGGTAGCACTCCGGTTGAGAAGGGATGCAAGACTAGCTAAGATGAAAAGAACTTGAGCAGAGACACGACACTCTGGTTAAATGGATAAGCACGAAAAGAACATGATCTTTGACAAACGAGATGATGGGTTGAAAAGAGCAACATCACAATGCCTCCGGAAGAAAGAATAGAAGATAAATCATTGGAATAACCGAATGGAGAAGAAAATGCCAACTTCTGCCACAAATGAGTTTGGAAAGCATCCTTGCAAAGAAGAATTGAACGGAGTTGTTGGAAAATCAACAACGAAAAGCACAAGCTTGTAGTGGGCTTATGGAAAACATCTCAAAATTATGAGGTGACAACCGGCCACTAACGGAAACGATTGCTAGCTTTAGATCGACGAAGAGATGAACACTTCTTCCACAAGATGATAAAGAGATAACTTGGATCATTGGCAAGCACCACAAATAGCAACATTCCAATGGAAGGCTTTTAGGTGAAATATGACACAAGATAACTCCAACAACGAGGTTGATGGATTTAAAAATAACTCATTCTTAACAACATGTGAATCATGGAACACATGAACTCAAATTATCAAGAATGACATAATACCACCTCCAAAATATGGTAGAAAGAATTGCACTCCGGATTACCATATAAAGAAAGCTTGAGCTCCCTAGAAATGAATCTTGATGAAACTTTGAGAATTGGAATTAAATCTTTATAAACCAACATGTAGAACCTCCATGAAGAACTCCGGTAACCAAAAGGAATGAAAAGAAAGAGAAATTGAAAACACAAGGTGAATCGTTGCAATGATTTAGATGGATCTCCGTGATAATTAGAGCTTGGAACTCCGGGAAAAAGAGAAGATGAAACAAATGAAATCGAGAATTTTTAAGGGCCTCCGGAATAAAGAATTAATCACTTGGATGAACAAGAATAAGAATTATGTTATGCTTATCCTTCACCAATTAAATTGACGACAATCAACGGATTTGGCATACTACTTATTCTCGTAGAAAGGATTAAAAGAGATATATCAAAACTTGAGAATGTCTTTAACGAACCACCGGTAGGATTGGAACAACAAATGAATTGATATGATGAACAAGGAAGAGAGATCTTGAAAGAACCACCGTAAGAATTGAAAATGATCGAAGTAGGGGTGCATCACCGGTTAGAATTAGCAAATACACGAAGATGCTTGAGAGGATTTAGATACATGAGAACGACGAGATCACGAGCCGATTAAAGATCACTTGAACGAAGCACCGGTAATGATTTAGAGTATGCGAGCTGAAAGCTGGACTGAATCATCTTACATGATGGGCTCGCGGATAATCCGACAGAAATACTCTGAATTACTCCGATGAGTGAAAAGAATTCTGACAATCGAAAACAACTATGAGAGGATGGCATAACGCTAGAACACGAATCTTGAAGAGAATAGAGCAAGATTAAAGAGAAACTCTTCTTTGGTCTTCAAATGATGAGAATGACAACGAGAAACACCACCAAGAATTATTGAGGCACACCGGAAGAATCAAAAGCGAAGAGGTTGAGCCAACTATGAAAAGAATTTGAAAGATCTTGGAGAAAAGCATTTGACTAATGATAACTCATTCTTACGTCAAACTTGGAGAAGACATTTAGGATAGTTCTGGAAAATAGAAGAGTCAGGTAAGATCCTGGAAAAGACCTGTGGGTTAGGGCCCACTCAAAGAACGCCATTGAAAAGATTTAAAAGAGATGTTGCACCGGTTGAATTTAAATGACTTGAATGAGATACCAATCTCGAAAGAGCTTGAACGAATGCAGAGTGAAACACAAATCTTCGAGATATCTTGAGCATTCCAGAATAAATTGAATAGCGAGAGAGGATGATTAAGAGGTGCACCGGCACGAGAAAGCATTGGAAAAAAAAAGAAAAGGAGTATGCTTAATACCAAAGCTTGAATTAAATCCACCGGGAAGAAAAACGAGAATGACGAGTGATGAACTTGGAGCTCCGTTAGTATCTTCATGAGAATCACCGGATAAGAACATTGAAGGAAAAGAATGGAGAGGTTTCACAACAATAAGATGGATACTCGATTAAGAAATCTGAGTCCTGAAGAAAAAGGGAGGGTGGGGCGGGAAAAACAAAGGCAAGCTTGGGAGACGGATGAAACAAACACCGTTGAGAAAAACTTAGAATTGATCTCGCGGATGGGGAGAATGATGGGATCATCTCGAAGAGAAGCGCACCGGTTGGAAAAGAATTAACATGACAACCTCAATGATCAAAAAGGATTAGTACTCCCATAGAAATATGAGAACACCATTTAGGAAAGGTATGGACTAACACTTGACATTAAAGCAACTCAAATACCACAAATAAAACAAAACAAAGGATTTGGCTTGCAGAATAAGCCGGAACAAACATATGATAGAGATTTCGTCCGAAGTTTTCGTGGTGGGGCCCACACGGGCTCAATCGTACAGCACCATCATGTGCAAGGCAGTGCACATGACATATGAAGTGTCCCCGAATCGGCATAGCCAAGGATTCTTTAAGACACAACGAGACCACTTTAAAACCAACCGTGGATAGGCGGACCACTAGACGTCGAACCCCAATCTCATATCCTGCATCTATCGAAAAGATATTCTAGGAGCTACTTGAATTCCCACCTATAAAACTCCCGAAACTTTCTGGTTATGCAATCTGGTGTTGGGGATACAGGGGAAGCAATATATCTCACCCAAACTAACAATCCCTACATCCAGCTCTATCCATCCGTCAGCACATAACCAAGAAACCTTCGGAAATCGTGTACCTCAACCTTCGAAAAGCACCCGTTATACGAGTCATGGCAATACTCCCGTACTCACCTCAGTACTGGGTTATCGGGGTTATCTCACCAACAACTGCATAAAAGAGATTTTCGATGTCGGCGTACTAAACTCAGGTATTCCAGAACTGCAATGATAAAATTATGACGACAACACCTCAGAGCTCAACTCCCCGGGACACTTCCACTAAACCCCTGACAGGAGGCACCAAGACAATGTTCTCATCATAAAACCATCGGAACGATTCCAAGATACCCGCGTGATCCTAAAATTTTTTTTAGTGAAATTTGAGAAGAGAAGAGTCAAAACTCTACATCAGGATGCCTTACCTGAGCGATGAAGAGACTGGGGAGTAAAAACAATTCCTAACTCTCTGATATATATAATCCTAAATGACTCAAAACATTTTTCTAGACACAACTCGGCCGCTAAAAAACGATCAATCAAGGGGGCTCCTAAGGTCGGTCCAGGCTTTGATACCAACTTGTCATGCCCAAGATGCGACCCTATCCTAAAGGAACTCGAAGGTCCCACCAAGGATAGAAGCGCATCTTGAAGACGCTTTTGCAAGGTGGATATCATTACATCAACATTACATAATAGTGGGGATACATCCGATACATACAATGTCACATGAATACAACCATACAACATACAAGAACAACATCCGACTACGGATGAATCATAAACATAAACTCAAACAATATCCACCCTGCTAGCCCAGGCTGCCGACCTGGAACCTATCCCCTGATCGAAGAAGCAGAAGAAGAAACTCCAAAACAAGCAACATCGCTCTCGCATCATGATCGTCGCATAACCTGTACCTGCAACTGTTGTTGTATTAATCTGTGAGCCACGAGGACTCAGCAATCCCATTACCATGGGTATCAAGACTAGCAAAGCTTAATAGGAAAGGAAGGGGTAAAGTGGTGAGGTTGCAGCAGCGACTAAGCAAGTATGGTGGCTAACATACGCAAATGAGAGCGAGAAGAGAAACAAGCGGAACGGTTGTGAAGCTAACAATGATCAAGAGGTGATCCTGAACACCTACTTACCTCAAACATAACCCAAAGACCGTGTTCACTTCCCGAACTCCGCCGAGAAGAGACCATCACGGCTACACACGTGGTTGATGCGTTTTATTTCGGATCTGGTGTCAAATTATCTACAACCGGACATTAACAAATTCCCATCTGCCACATAACCGCGGGCACGGCTCTCGAAAGTTTATACCCTGCAGGGGTGTCCCAACTTAGCCCATGACAAGCTCTCGCGATCAACGAAGGAATAGACCTTCTCCCAGGAAGACCCGATCAGTCTCGGAATCCCGGTTTACAAGACATTTCGACAATGGTAAAACAAGACCAGCAAGACCTCTCGGCGTGCTGACATCCTGATAGTAGCCGCGCGTATCTCGTCTCAGGCCACGACCGGATGAGTAGTTCGTACAACTAAAACCAGACCTCAAGTTTCCCTGAGGGGGCGCTGCAAAGGGCTCTAGTTTGGACCAACACTTAGACAAGCATTGGCCCGGGGGGGCTGAATAAAGATGACCCTCGAGAGAGCAACTCCCAAGGGAAAAGTAGGTGGTGGTGAGGCAAATGGTACAACCAATTTTGGGCCTTGCTGGAGGTGTTTTATTCAAAGCGAACTGTCAGAGGGGTCCCATAAATCACCTGGCCGCGTAAGGAATGCAAAATCCGGGAACATAACACCGGTATGATGGAAACTAGGGCGGCAAGAGTGGAACAAAACACCAGGCATAAGGCCGAGCCTTCCACCCTTTACCAAATATATAGATGCATTAATAATATAAGAGATATTGTGATATCCCAACATAACCCTGTCCACCATGGAGAAATCTTCAACTTCACCTGCAACTAGCAACGCTATAAGATAGGCTGAGCAAAGCGGTAACATAGCCATACAACGGTTTGCTAGGAATGGTGTCAAAGGTTAGAGGTTCATGGCAATTTGGGAGGCTTGAAGAGCAAAATGATAGGTAACGCAGCATAGCGATAGAACGAAGCAACTAGCATAACAATGATAGTAGTGAGATCCAGGGTAGCGGTCATCTTGCCTGAAATCCCGCTAGGAAGAAGAACGAGTCCATGAAGAAGACGAACGGGAGTAGTCGAACGAATCCTCACAATTGCAACATTACCAGAACTAAGAAGCAACACCGGAAAGAAACAAACAATATGGTAAATGCACAAACATAAACATGGCATGATGCACAAACAAGTATGATGCATGACCGGTTTAATGAGGCATGGCATGGCATGGCAAAGTGCAACAAACAACACTACAAATTAAGTGGAGCTCAATATGCAACGAGTTGCATATTGATGGAACACCACATTCAAGTATTTAGTTCACTCTCGTTTATGCTACTCATCAATATTAAATTTTGTTAAACATGGCAAGAGGTGAAGCATAATAAAGCTACCTATCTAGGCAAGTTTAAATGAGGTCGGAATAACAAATAACAATTCCGGAAAATCCTCATGTTATTTAGCAATTTAATGCAACAACAATTTTAAACATTTTAAATGTTGTTATCATGATGCGGATGACATGCACAAGTTTTAATCAATTTTATGGAAACGTTGACATGAGCATGTTATGAAGCATTTGGTCACCATGGCGGAACAAAAAGGGTGCCACGGTGGCGAAACAGAAATGGTGCCACGGCAACATTCCGATGATCCAACAACTCATCAAGATGTCGGTGCGAACGAAAGTGTGGATGTGCAGAACATGCAGAAGATGGTGGGGTGATCCCGAATTCCGGGTTCCCACGGGACGGCGGCATGGCAAATAAGTAGGAACATGCACGAAGCAAACGAGCACGGTGCAAACATATGGTTCATCTCATCCAACATGCATTCATTCGCGGGCTTCGTCTCGGCGTTATACCTTTGAAGCGTGCGTTTTGGGGCGGTTCGAGTTTGTAGTGGAAGTAGTGGAAGTAGTGGTTCACGTTCCGTAGATGAATTTGGCGTAACCGTGCGGTAGTCAAACTTGGCGCTCGTGGTACACGGGTCTTCGGGCGACGGTAGATGTACACAGGTTGGAGAGGAACTTGATGCATCCGAGGTCTTCGGGTTCGTCTTTGTGCTTGGCGTTCGGAGTCCGGGTCTTGTCGGTCCAAAACGAAGGAACACCAGGGCCTCGTTTGGCAGCAGCAAGGAGGCGATGGAACAACAGGCTGAGCAAGATGCGGCGCTGGGTTGGGCCTTGGTGTGCTAAGGCTGCTGGTAGCCTAAGCGATCGACGCAGAGGAGGGCTCGAAGGGAAGCAGGGGCAGTGGCATGGAGTTTGACGGCGGGGACGGCATGGAGGCGTGGAGGTGCAGGCAGGCAGCAGCGCAACTGCACAGGGCTCCGGCGACGTGGAGGCTTGGCACGGGACTTGGCGAGGCGGAGGGCAGCAGAGAAGGCCCGGCGAGGTCGCGCACAGGGTGGCCCTCCGGCGGGGCGCGACAAGCAGGGGCCTGATCCAGCCGGAGTCAGGACAAAGGCGAGCTCCGGCGGTAGGGCTTGGCGGCAGGGCCGGCGCGAGGAGACGGGGCGGACTTGGCGCGGTCGCGAGGCACAGAGACCGAAGGGCGCGATGGCAGCGGAGGTAGGCGGCCATGGTGCAGCCATGAGCGCATAGCTCGGGTCGCGGGAGAGGGGGAGATGGAGAGGTGGGGCGCAGAGGAGGCCGATGGGGCTCCGTCCTGGTTATCTTCTCCGGCGAGGGCGGAGCGCGGGAGCGAGTGGAAGGTCGAGGGCTGCGCGCTCGGGCTCGGGATCGAGGAGAGGGAAACGAGGGGATCGGGCGCAGGGAGCTCCTCTCCCTGGCTCGATGCGGTGTATGTGTGTGCGCGGCGGCGGGTAGAGGGAACGAGAGGGAGATGAGATGCGTGGGGGCTGGGCTAGGGTTAGAGGCGCGGCTGGGCCTGAGAGGTTGGTTGGGTCGGCCCAGGTGGAGAAAGAAGTGGCCAGAGGCCTGGCTGGGCTCTCTCTCTCCCTCGTGTTCTTTAGGAGAAAAGAATTAGAGAGAAGAAAAGAAGAGAGGGTTAGGGAAAGAATTTGCGCATGCAGATAATTTTCCCGGACTCATAAAAATGCGCTTGTTCCAAGAAAAATGGTGTGGACAAGATTGCAGGAATTAAATTCAAACTCTTTTGAAATTCAAATGGGTTTGAACTAGGACTAGGTTTTTGGTGTGGCCAAAAATGTTGAGGATCTTGGTGGAGCTCGGGAAAATGATGAAAGAATTTATGGGCGAAGTTTGAGGTCAAGAAGTGAGATAACAAAGGCATGGAATAGTTTGCAAGTGTGTTAAGGTGAATTCCAAATTAATGGAATAATTATTATAGCTCCCTAATAATATTGAGAGGCTTTAAATATGTTATGAAGAGAAATCACCATTGTGAATATCCCTCGATTTAAATGGACCGAAGATCCATGCGGTTTATTTAGTTGAGTTTTTATAAATTAAATGACATGCTGGCATGATGACATGATGCAATGCAAGAGATGGCATGAGATGAGATGCAAGACATGAACAAAAAGCAAAACAAAAGACAAAAACCCAACCACGAAGGGAAATAACATATCGCATCTCCGGAAAAGGCAAGAGTTGGAGTTACGAATATGGAAAGTTGTATTCAGGGCATTACAACACTCCACCACTACGAGAGGATCTCGTCCCGAGATCTAGTATGGCACCGGAGAGAAACGGAAGAGGAAGATAAGAGGTAAAACTAAGTTGCTTCGTCGACAAACGAGTGAAAACCATGAACCTTGAGAGGTTGAGCAAAATGAAAGGAAGAAAACAACGAAGATGAGCAAAGTTGAAAACACTCCGTTAGAAAAGAGGAACAAGGGATACAACGAGAACCAAGAGGTTGCAAAGCCATGAATCAAGAGTTTAATGGACAAGATAGAATTCGAAACCACTCCGGTTAGACAAGATAGAGAAGGGATAAGATTGATATAATTTGAGCAGCACTCCGACTGAAAGAAAAAGGAAAACTTGATAAGATGAAAAGAACTTGAAGAGATGACACAACACTTTGGATAAATGGATAAGCATGAAAAGAACACGATCCTCACAAATCGAGATGATGACTGAAAAGAGCAACATAACAATGTCTCCGGAATAAAGAATAGAAGATAAATCATTGGAATAACAGAATGGAGAAGAAAATGCCAACTTCTGCCGCAAATGAGCTTGGAAAGCATCCTTGCAAAGAAGAATTGAACGGAGTTGTTGGAAAATCAACAACGAAAAGCACAAGCTTGTTGTGGGCTTATGGCAAACATCTCAAAATGATGAGGTGACAACCGGCCACTAATGGAAACAATTGATTGGTTGAAATCAATGAAGATAAGAGAAACTTCTTTCACCAAGGGGATAATTTGAGAACTTGGGTCAATGATAAGCACCACAATTAGCAACATTCCTTCGGGAAGGCTTTTAGATGAAATCTTTACCAAGATAACTCCAACGAAGAGATTGATGGATTTAAAATACCTCCTTCTTGACAACATATGATTCATGAAACATGAAGGAAATTGTCAAGAGTGACATAACACCACCTCAAAAGATAAGGTAGAAAGAATTGCACTTTGGAATGCAAGATGAAGAATACTTGAGCTCCTCAAAACAAAACATGTGTTAAGCACCATGTTTAATTTTTGAGTATAGCTTGGCGGGTCATAACTTCAAGAGAAATCTTGAAGAACAATTCGACATTGAAAGGAATCCTTGACGAACCATCATGTAAAGCCTCCATGAAGAAATCCGGTAATAAAAGGATGATAAAAAGAAAGAGAAGTTGACAACACAAGGTGAAGCCTTGCAATGATTTAGATGGAGCTTCGCGACGAGATAATTGAGAGAGCTTGGAACTCCAAAAAGAAAGATGAACATCTTAGAACCGAGAATGTGATATGATGGACAAACACCGAAAAGAAGAGATTAATCAACTTGGATGAAACAAGAATAAGAATTAAGTTATGCGTACCCTTCACCAATTTAATTGATGATAAGCAATGGATTTGGCACACTACTTATTATTTTGCGAGGATTGAAGAGGGATATAGCGCCAACTTGAAGAAGTCTTCGAGGAATCACCGAGAGGATTGGAAAGGGCGAATGAAATGATATGGTAATAAAGGGAGAGGGATTTTGAACGGACCACCGTAAAAAAATTGAAAATGAACATAGCAAAGGCACAATTCACCGGGAAGAATTGGAGAACGAATGAAGATACTTGAGGGGATTTAGATACATGAGAATGAAGAGAACATGAACTGACTAGAGGATATTTGAATGATGCACCGGTAAGATTTGGAGAACGACAGCTACACGCTGAGAAAGAAGAATTATGACACGATGGCCTTTGGAGGAAAGAAATGGAAACAACTCATGAAATGCTCCGGATGGTAAGAAAAGAATTCTCACAATCCAAAACAATTATGAGGATGGCATGAAGCTTGAACTACACATCACTAGAAGAACGGGTAAGGATTTAAGAGGAACTCTTCTTCGGTCTTCAAAAGCTGAGAATGACGACAAGAAAGAACACCAAAATTGTTGAGATACTCTGGGAGAATGAAAAAAACAAATAGGTTGAGCCAACAATGAAATAATTGAAATCGATATTGGAGAAGGCATGTGACTGATGAAATTCATTATTACGTCACACTTGGAAAGAATTTAAGAATAACTCCGGAATAATTAGAAGAGTCAGGTAAGATCCTGGAAAAAAACCTGTGGGTTAGGGCCCACTCAAAGAAACATCGTTGAAGGATTGCTTGAAATAGAGATTGCACCGGTAGAATTAAATGGCTTGAATGAGATAACAATCTCGAAATATCTTGAACGGATTGAGAATGGAAACACAAGTCTTGTGAGATATCTTCAGCACTCTAGAACAAATGAATAGGAAGAGGTAAATGATTAAGAGGTGCACCGGCATGAGAAAGCATTTGAAACGGGGAAAGGATATGATGAATATCGAAAGCTTGAATTGGATCCACCGGAGAAGAAATAACAATGAAGGATGATGAACTTTAAACTGTTGAGCATCTTCATGGGAAATCACCGGATAAAAACATTGATTGAAAAGCGTGAAGTGACTTCACATGAGTAAATGGATACTTGATTAAAATAAATGCGTCCTTGAAGAAAAGGGTGGGAGGGTGGGGAAAAAACAAAGACAACTTGGGATGAATGAAACAAACACCGTTGAGAAAAACTTAGAATTGATCTCGCGGATGGGGAGAATGATGGGATCATCTCGAAGAGAAGCGCACCGGTTGGAAAAGAATTAACATGACAACCTCAATGATCAAAAAGGATTAGTACTCCCATAGAAATAGGAGAACACCATTTAGGAAAGGTATGGACTAACACTTGACATTAAAGCAACTCAAATACCACAAATAAAACAAAACAAAGGATTTGGCTTGCAGAATAAGCCGGAACAAACATATGATAGAGATTTCGTCCGAAGTTTTCATGGTGGGGCCCACACGGGCTCAATCGTACATCACCATAATGTGCAAGGCAGTGCACATGACATACGAAGTGTCCCCGAATCGGCATAGCCAAGGATTCTTTAAGACACAACGAGACCACTGTAAAACCAACCGTGGATAGGCGGACCACTAGACGTCGAACCCCAATCTCATATCATGCATCTGTCGAAAAGATATTCTAGGAGCTACTTGAATTCCCACCTATAAAACTCCCAAAACTTTCTGGTTATGCAATCTGGTGTTGGGGATATACGGGAAGCAATATATCTCACCCAAACTAACAATCCCTACATCCAGTTGTATCCATCCGTCAACACATAACCAAGAAACCTTCGGAAATCGTGTACCTCAACCTTCGAAAAGCACCCGTTATACGAGTCATGGCAATTCTCCCGTACTCACCTCAGTACTGGGTTATCGGGGTTATCTCACCAACAACTGCATAAAAGAGATTTTCGATGTCGGCGTACTAAACTCAGGTATTCCAGAACTTCAACGATAAAATTATGACGACAACACCTCAGAGCTCAACTCCCCGGGACACTTCCACTAAACCCCTGACAGGAGGCACCAAGACAATGTTCTCATCATAAAACCATCTGAACGATTCCAAGATACCCGCGTGATCCTAAAATTTTTTTTAGTGAAATTTGAGAAGAGAAGAGTCAAAACTCTACGTCAGGATGCCTTACCAGAGCGATGAAGAGACTGGGGAGTAAAAAGAATTCCTAACTCTCCGATATATATAATCCTAAATGACTCAAAACATTTTTCTAGACACAACTCGACCGCTAAAAAACGATCAATCAAGGGGGATCCTAAGGTCGATCGAGGCTCTGATACCAACTTGTCACGCCCAAGATGCGACCCTATCCTAAAGGAACTCGAAGGTCCCACCAAGGATAGAAGCGCATCTTGAAGACGCTTTTGCAAGGTGGATATCATTACATCAACATTACATAATAGTGGGGATACATCCGATACATACAATGTCACATGAATACAACAATACAACATACAAGAACAACATCCGACTATGGATGAATCATAAACAGAAACTCAAACAATATCCACACTGCTAGCCTAGGTTGCCGACCTGGAACCTATCCCCTGATCGAAGAAGCAGAAGAAGAAACTCCAAAACAAGCAACATCGCTCTCGCGTCATGATCATCGCATAACCTGTACCTGCAACTGTTGTTGTAGTAATCTGTGAGCCACGAGGACTCAGCAATCCCATTACCATGGGTATCAAGACTAGCAAAGCTTAATAGGAAAGGAAGGGGTAAAGTGGTGAGGTTGCAGCAGCGACTAAGCAAGTATGGTGGCTAACATACGCAAATGAGAGCGAGAAGAGAAACAAGCGGAACGGTCGTGAAGCTAACAATGATCAAGAGGTGATCCTGAACACCTACTTACGTCAAACATAACCCAAAGACCGTGTTCACTTCCCGGACTCCGCCGAGAAGAGACCATCACGGCTACACACGCGGTTGATGCGTTTTATTTCGGATCTGGTGTCAAGTTATCAACAACCGGACATTAACAAATTCCCATCCGCCACATAACCGCGGGCATGGCTCTCGAAAGTTTATACCCTGCAGGGGTGTCCCAACTTAGCCCATGACAAGCTCTCGCGATCAACGAAGGAATAGACCTTCTCCCAGGAAGACCCGATCAGTCTCGGCATCCTGGTTTACAAGACATTTCGACAATGGTAAAACAAGACTAGCAAGACCTCCCGGCGTGGCGACATCCTGATAGTAGCCGCGCGTATCTCGTCTCAGGCCACGACCGGATGAGCAGTCCGTACAACTAAAACCAGACCTCAAGTTTCCCTGAGGGGGCGCTGCAAAGGGCTCTAGTTTGGACCAACACTTAGACAAGCATTGGCCCGGGGGGGCTGAATAAAGATGACCCTCGAGAGAGCGACTCCCAAGGGAAAAGTAGGTGGTGGTGAGCCAAATGGTAAAACCAATGTTGGGCCTTGCTGGAGGAGTTTTATTCAAAGCGAACTGTCAGGGGGGTCCCATATATCACCCGGCCGCGTAAGGAACACAAAATCCGGGAACATAACACCGGTATGACGGAAACTAGGGCGGCAAGAGTGGAACAAAACACCAGGCATAAGGCCGAGCCTTCCACCCTTTACCAAATATATAGATGCATTAATAATATGAGAGATATTGTGATATCCCAACATAACAATGTCCACCATGGAGAAATCTTGAACTTCACCTGCAACTAGCAACGCTATAAGAGAGGCTGAGCAAAGCGGTAACATAGCCAAACAACGGTTTGATAGGAATGGTGTCAAAGGTTAGAGGTTCATGGCAATTTGGGAGGCTTGAAGAGCAAAATGATAGGTAACGCAGCATAGCGATAGAACGAAGCAACTAGCATAGCAATGATAGTAGTGAGATCCAGGGTAGCGGTCATCTTGCCTGAAATCTCGCTAGGAAGAAGAACGAGTCCATGAAGACGGGAGTAGTCAAACGAATCCTCACAATCGCAACATTACCGGAACTAAGAAGCAACACCGGAAAGAAACAAACAATATGTTAAATGCACAAACATAAACATGGCACGATGCACAAACAAGTATGATGCCTGACCGGTTTAATGAGGCATGGCATGGCATGGCAAAGTGCAACAAACAAAACTACAAATTAAGTGGAGCTCAATATGCAACGAGTTGCATATTGACGGAACACCACATTCAAGTATTTAGTTCACTCTCGTTTATGCTACTCATCAATATTAAATGTTGTTAAACATGGCAAGAGGTGAAGCATAATAAAGCTACCTATCTAGGCAAGTTTAAATGAGGTCGGAAGAACAAATAACAATTCCGGAAAATCCTCATGTTATTTAGCAATTTAATGCAACAACAATTTTAAACATTTTAAATGTTGTTATCATGATGCGGATGACATGCACAAGTTTTAATCAATTTTATGCAAACGTTGACATGAGCATGTTATGAAGCATTTGGTCACCATGGCGGAACAAAAAGGGTGCCACGGCGGCGAAACAGAAATGGTGCCACGGCAACATTCCGATGATCCGACAACTCATCAAGATGTCGGTGCGAACGAAAGTGTGGATGTGCGGAACATGCAAAAGATGGTGGGGTGATCCCGAATTCCGAGTTCCCACGGTACGACGGCATGGCAAATGAGTAGGAACGTGCATGAAGCAAACGAGCATGGTGCAAACATACGGTTCATCTCATCCAACATGCATTCATTCGCGGGCGTCGTCTCGGCGTTATACCTTTGAAGCGTGCATTTCGGGGCGGTTCGAGTTTTTAGTGGAAGTAGTGGAAGTAGTGGTTCATGTTCCGTAGATGAACTTGGCGTAACCGTGCGGTAGTCAAACTTGGCGCTCGTGGTACACGGGTCTTCGGGCGACGGTAGATGTACACAGGTCATAGAGGAACTTGATGCATCCGAGGTCTTCGTGTTCGTAGTTGTACTTGGCGTTCGGAGTCCGGGTCTTGTCGGTCCAAAACGAAGGAACACCAGGGCCTCCTTTGGTAGCAGCAAGGAGGCGATGGAATAGCAGGCTGAGTAAGATGCAGCGCTGGGTTGGGCCTTTGCATGCTAAGGCTGCTGGTAGCCTAAGCGAGCGACACAGAGGAGGGCTCGAAGGGAAGCAGGGGCAGTGGCATGGCGCTTGACGGCGGGGACGGCATGGAGGCGAGGAGGTGCAGGCAGGCAGCAGCGCAGCTGCACAGGGCTCCGGTGACGCGGAGGCTTGGCACGGGACTTGGCGAGGCGGAGGGCAGCAGAGAAGGCCCGGCGAGGTCATGCGCAGGGTGGCCCTGCGGCGGGGCGCGACAAGCAGGGGCCTGATCTAGCCGGAGTCAGGATGAAGGCGAGCTCCGGCGGCAGGGCTTGGCGGCAGGGCCGGAGCGAGGAGACGGGGCGGACTTGGCGCGGTCGCGAGGCACAGAGACCGAAGGGCGCGACGGCAGCGGAGGTAGGCGGCCATGGCGCAGCCATGAGCGCATAGCTCGGGTCGCGGGCGAGGGGGAGATGGAGAGGTGGGGCGCAGAGGAGGCCGATGGGGCTCCGTCCTGGTTATCTTCTCCGGCGAGGGCGGAGCGCGGGAGCGAGGGGAAGGTCGAGGGCTGCGCGCTCGGGCTCGGGATCGAGGAGAGGGAAACGAGGGGATCGGGCGCAGGGAGCTCCTCTCCCTGGCTTGATGCGGTGTATGTGTGTGCGCGGCGGCGGGCAGAGGGAACGAGAGGGAGATGAGATGCGTGGGGGCTGGGCTAGGGTTAGAGGCGCGGCTGGGCCTGAGAGGTTGGTTGGGTCGGCCCAGGTGGAGAAAGAAGTGGCCAGAGGCCTGGCTGGGCTCTCTCTCTCCCTCATGTTCTTTAGCAGAAAAGAATTAGAGAGAAGAAAAGAAGAGAGGGTTAGGGAAAGAATTTGCGCATGCAGACAATTTTCCCGGACTCATAAAAATGCGCTTGTTCCAAGAAAAATGGTGTGGACAAGATTGCAGGAATTAAATTCAAACTCATTTGAAATTCAAATGGGTTTGAACTAGGACTAGGTTTTTGGTGTGGCCAAAAATGTTGAGGATCTTGGTGGAGCTTGGGAAAATGATGAAAGAATTTATGGGCGAAGTTTGAGGTCAAGAAGTGAGATAACAAAGGCATGGAATATTTTGTAAGTGTGTTAAGGTGAATTCCAAATTAATGGAATAATTATTATAGCTCCCTAATAATATTGAGAGGCTTTAAATATGTTATAAAGAGAAATCACCATTGTGAATATCCCTCGATTTAAATGGACCGAAGATCCATACGGTTTATTTAGTTGAGTTTTTATAAATTAAATGACATGCTGGCACGATGACATGATGCAATGCAAGAGATGGCATGAGATGAGATGCAAGACATGAACAAAAAGCAAAACAAAAGACAAAAACCCAACCACGAAGGGAAATAACATATCGCATCTCCGGAAAAGGCAAGACTTGGAGTTACGAATATGGAAAGTTGTATCTGGGGCGTTACACTTGGTCAGAGAGAATGGCTTGTACCGCAGATCGGGACGTGCTGCCTCGGCACCGTCGAACGGAGAAACGATGCACTTCCTCCCTTTCCCTCGGCGGACGGGATGTGGCCGGATCAGTGACCAACAATGAGAGAGAGAGAGAGGCCACCGCACTCCCTTTCCCCCAGTGGACGGGAAGCGGCCGGATCAGTGACCAACGGTGAGAGAGAGAGAGAGAGAGGCCACCGCAGCCATGTGTGAGATACTCTGAAGAGCGACAAACCAGGCACGCAAGGCTCCATTGTATATAGTGAGCAGACTACCTTTTTCGCCATAAAAATCATTTTATATTCTGTGTACGTGCCATTGAGCGCTATAAATTCATTTAAAAATAACGCGACAACGCGTCAAGTCGAACATTGTTTCGTGCAGGCATGGTACACGACCTCCCTAGGTAAATAACCGCTACAGGCGTTCAAATTAGCATGTGGGCTGCTATTTCGTAAAGAAATGAGCTCCACCGTGTACCCGCGCGGGTGTGGCTGGGCATGAAGCGTGAGTACGTGCACGGTGCACCTATTCTCTTCTTGTATATGTACACCACCTACGTGGGGTTGTGTGTGAGAGATACAAACCTAGAGAGATATAGTGTGTGGGTTCTTGAGAGTTTCTTTGGGGGTGGGGTCAATCAAAAAATGTAATGTATGCAATGTGTGTGAAATAGCATCCTGGATATAACATATATATAGAGGGGGCAATCCACGAGAAGAGAGTGGAGGTATCATCGGCTTGAGGTGTCCATAGAATCGACAAGAGGGATGATGTGTGTGTGTGTGCGCGCGCAATCGATAAAGAGTGCCATCGAATTTGTGTGTGCCCACGTCAAAGATATAGAGTGGCTGGCCTACTGGAACGTGGGAGGGGACATGTGCAGTTTGTCTCTGTGGCATGGATACCTACCTGCAGCGCTCGACTATCGGTGTGTGGTGGGGGAAGAGGGAGTCCCAATTAACTATAGAGGTACAATGGCTGGTATATGTGTGGAGGAGGAGAGAGGCCTACCTCATGTATTAAGGAGATCGATCTGCCTCATGTATTAAGGGAGATCGATCGGCATCCATGCATATGTGCAGGAGAGGAATAAGGTTGGGAGAGAGACAGAGCTAGAATGTTGGAGGGGGTGGTAGTGGAGTTGCTTCTAACAAATGGTGGGATAGGCTTGCTAGACAAACAGAGGGCACGCCCGCAATATCAATAAGATAGGAGATGGCTGCTTGTTGTCTGTGCATGTGCATGTGAGAGACGGGTCAGGAGGCATGCACGAGTGATGAGGGGGGACGATGTGGCTGTGGTAAGCAGACATAACTACATAGGAAGATCAATCACCCTTTGTTAGAGAAAGGAGAGATATAACTTGTGAGGTACGTCGATCGATGGGGGGGGTAGTTAAAGTCGATCTAGGTATATGTTGGGAGATTGATCGGTATACATGCATGTGTGTGTTAGAAGCAAATGAGGCACGAGGAGAAGGATAAAGAGAGAGGGATGCATGTAGAAAGTGGTACGAGAGGCATATTATATCGAGCGGGGAGGAGTGTGCGAGTACGAGAACGATGAAAAGAGTGGTGGCAGTGAGGCATGGACGGTGACAAGAGAAGAGGGGAAGTTTGTGTTTGTGCTAGGCACACCTGGCTAGAGAGGCATATCGATCAATGTGTGCCGTAGAGAAGGAGCTGGGGGGCCTACACACATCATGGGTGAACGACCTAAAGTGAAAAGACAAATTTACGTGATGGAGCTAGAGAATGCTGAGGGAGGGTGAGAGGGATGCGGGCGTGTGCATGCAGAAGAGAAAGTTAGCACTAGCTACAAAGATAAGAGGGTTGTGTGGGTGTAAAAGACGAACATAGATCATATATACTTCATTATAAAAAGCGAATTTGGATATTTGAAGAATTTATCATAGTGTTTTAAACCGACACATGTGTGAATATATATAACGGTGATACACATGGTGTGTTTATGAACATGTTATACTACATTTAATATATTTTATCTCTACTCTTATAAAAAACAGAGTTGTTGATGATGGTGTGCCTGCCATCCTGCGTTATAGGCCGTCCGATTTATATCTGGCGGATAGCAAGGAAACTATGATGGTTGAAGTTGGCAACAATCATGATTGTAGATTCTTATTGAAATAGAGAAACAAATTCAAATTTAGTTCGAATTGCAGCGGTAGTATAGACATTTGGAATGCACTAAAATGTTGGTATGAGTAGGTTACATGCATTATATAGCAAGTGAAAAAATTTAATCGGACATAACATGGATTCATAGCTTTGAATAGCATTTGTATAGTAAAACGGGTTAAGACTCTCTCTTTGTGTGGTGTGAATAGTTTTATTTTTTCATTTTCTTTTTGGTTGACGGAAGTGCGAATTGATTTGGTATGTACAAGTACAATATTACTACACGTTAGGCTTGTCCCTAAAATTCAACCCGCGTCTTGTTATATCCTGAAAATTCAGATATCGTGCTCCCAAAACTGGCGCCTTCACAACCCGCACCATGCTATCCCGAAATTACAACGCGCGCGAAAACTCCGTCCAGCTGCCGAATCCTGACACGCGAAATCCCCCTTCTCACCCTGAGCCAAAAGGGCTGCTAGTTCAAATCGGTGGGGGGGGTACTTTTGTAACACACCCTACATTTTGGACTAGCGCGTCCCTAAGTCATGCTTCACCCCCTCCAATCGCCCCCTTTTCGCCATTCGAAATCCAGGCCGCCATAACCTCTCCGCTCCAGCCGCGAAACCCCACCTCCTTCGTCCGCCACGTCACCGCTGCCCAGCCGGAGCCTCTTCCCCAACGACGTCGTCCACCGCAATAGCTCTACGTCCATCTCGCCGTCCCGCCGGTTCAGCCGCCCCGTCCTCCACCTCCAAGGAGCTGCTCCGACGATCGCCTCGTCTATCATGGCTTCTCCATCCCCACAGCGTCGCCTTAACCTGCTCCACCGGAACCGCAGCATCCTCACCGACTCCTCGGACGAAGCCGATGCCTACTTGGCGCCACCAAAGAGGTTGTACACTCATCGCATCGCACCTTCTCCTTAACTCGACCTCCCGGCACCGACGGTGCTCCATCCCGCACCCCATGGAGCGGCTACCTTGAAGCCGGCTCCGCGGGCGACATCTCCATGGAGGCTCTCCCCTAGTGGGAGGCCCCTTCGGCGGCAGCGTCCATACCAGCAGGATCTACTGCTGCTGCTCCGGCTCTCGCTCGCTCCCTCGCGCTGCTGCTGCTGCTCCAGATCTCGCTCGATCGCTCGCTCGCCCAGCTGCTGCTGCTGCTGCTCTCACCCTCGCTCGTGCTGCTGCTCTGCTCCGATTAAGCCACACTTCAGTTGACTGAATCGACTTTTGGGTCAGTCGATTTTCAGGGGTTGGGGGGGGGGGCTTGCCGGAGTTAAGGAAGAACCACCCGCAGCAGGGATAGGGGCTCGCCGGAGAGGTACCCCACTATCTATCTTAGGGTTTAGGGGGGGGCTAGAGGGCTAGCCGGGGCGGTGGTGGCGAGTTGTTTCGGGGCGGCGAGGCGGCGCTGGGGCCGGCGGTTCGGCCGGTGGTGGCAGGCGGCTCAGGGGGGTGCAGGTTGAATATGAACTGCAGGCCCTCCCTAAACTACATGTCAAGTTCCTCTCTGCTACCATTGCGTTCAGTTTCGACAGTAGCATTCAGATTCCACCGTAAATTTCAGTTTCGATAGTTAAGTTCAGAGTCAACAGTTTTTACCTCATCTGTTGTAGTCAGGTGGTTTTTGGTGATGTTGATTTTACATCCATTTTACATCATCTATTGGAGATGCTATTAGAATCCCACTTGAGATTGACGATGTCTGTCTTGTGCTGCTTCAGCCTTGATGTCTTACGGCTCACCGGAGATGCTCCAACGACAGAATGATCCATCACAACAGAGGAGTGCCCTGGATGCCGTCTACAGATTCCTCAGATCTTCCTCCACACCTCCAACAGCCACCTCTGCCTCAACTGTTTCAGCGTCCAACCCAATGATGCTGAGGTCGACACGGCTACGGCAAAGAGGTTGTACACTTGTTGCATCACATATTACTATACATTCACGTCGATCCATTAGGGCTATTTTGGTTCAACGGAAAAACGTCGATCCACTGGTTGTTACCATCACTCTAAATTTCCGCATGCTCTCCTTACATAATCTCACCATATTTATTTCGTATGCATGTCAGATATTGTACACAGTCATGCTGAACATGTAGAGAAAAAGAGAAGAGTTTTGCGTGGCAATGCAATGTCATGCAAACATCGCTCCATGGTGGGTTCAATGGCAAACCCTCCCCACCCCTCTCCAGATTGTAATCCAGAGGAAGATATCTGTTCTGAGGCGGATTCAGACGCCGCTGACCACTCCTATTTACCCTCAAGCTGTTTGCTCTACCTTGGCATGATGATGTTAGTCATATCATGCATATGCTGCCTTGCAGTGCCTACTTTTGACATCATATATGTCATCTGCTTAGTTTAGACATGTTCTGTAATGCCAGCTGTATAGTTTCTATATCATATATGGGAATTATGCAGTCTCATGTCATTTAGCCAGCCATAATATATGTGAAATGTGCAATGCCATCCTGTTTAACCAGGCATCATATATTTGAATGATATCTTGCCCATCCTTTTCTTCATTACATTTCGATTTGTCAACAATGTTTGTACATTAAACTACTCTTCCTGTGAATCAGCCATTTGGGTGGGAGATGGAAAAATCTGGAGTGAAAACAAGGCCTTCAGAGCAGACAGTGCTACCTGTCGAAGCAGATCTCTTGTTGGGTCCCGACAGCTCCTCAGAGATGGATTCAGAGACAGATGACCAGTCCTATTCCCCCACTAAGGTGTATGCTCTAACTTGGCACGGTTATACTGCTCATATCATGCATACGGTGTCTTACATTGCATAGTTTAGACATCATATACACAATATTCAACACCATGTTCTTAGTTCAGACATCATATCGAATGCCCTCTGTTTAGCATATAAATCACATATGTGAATTAAATGATGCGATTCTGATTACTTAGATAACATGTAGGTGAATTATGTCATGCGATCCTGTTTAGTTATTCATCATATCTTTGAATTATGTTATGCTATGCTATCTAGTTTAGATAGACATCATATATGCGAAATTATGTCATGCTATCCGTTTTAATTAAACAATATACATGTCAACTATTTCATGCCCTCTTTTTTCCACACTATCTATTGCATCTGTCTCTCATACAATGTCTGTACATTCAACTATGTTTCCTGTTTATCAGCCATTTGAATTGGAGCGGGTGATGCCAGTATCTGGCGGAATAAGAACACGGTCTTCAAATAAAACAGTGCTACCTCTTGGTGGAGATAGCACCCCGGTTGTACATGCACAAGAACCACCCCTACCACACATAACCCAAACTCTCGCAGATTGTACCCCTACTGCGATGGACAGAGAACCAGCTTCACCCAATCTAACCCCAACCCCAGCCGATAGTAACCCAGTTCTTATTGACACAGCACCATCTCCACCACAGAGCTCCCAAACAAGAGCAGTTAGTAAGGCAGCTCCAGTGCCCAAAGGGCCAGTACTATCACGGCGAACCCCAACTCCACCAGTTAGTACGCCTATTCCTATGGAGGAAGCACAACATCCAGTCATAGTTTAGCATCTATCGCATTTGATGTTGTTAAATCGTATGTGCGTATCTTCCCATCTTGGAAATATTATACTGAAGATGAAGGAAAATGCCAGTTGCAGGTGTTTGTCCAGGAGTTATGTGTAAGTAATGTTATTCATGGAAATTACTTTGCTTCGTCCCATACATCCTACCTCCATGATGGTTATAATACAGCAAATTTTCCCATTTTTCTCTATAGAGAAGGACCGATTTGGAAACTCAGGATGAGGTAACCTGTGCTAATACCTCTGCTATCTTCAAGAATGCTTGGTGGCAGTATCAGAATTACCTGAAGAAAACGTACTTCACCGGCAAAGAAACTCATCAAATTCCCTTACGTTCTCCTGAGACACATTTACTGGACGATGACTGGGAACACCTTGTTCTGTACTGGTCCCAAACCAAGAATGTGGTAAGGTCTATGAGCTCATTTTCTATTTTTAATTATTTTATTCTTGCGTCTTACTGTACTTTGTTCATGTAGAACAAGTGCCTAAACCTGAAGAACAACTGTTCTAATTTAAGATTCCATTGCTATCATAGTTCAAAAAAGCGCTAGGCGTTAATTGTGCATTTTGCCACTGCCTTGCGCTTTACTGACCAAAGCGCATGCTTATGCGCAGTTATGCACAGATTATGCGTAGTTATGCGCAATGCGTTTTGCCAACGCCTAGAGCCTAGGCGCGCTTAAGCGCTCGCTTAGGCGGGCCTTTTTTAACTATGATTGCTTTGCTCTTGTATCACTGTATGTACTCATACAAACTTATTTTTAAATTGAAGGATCCAATCGAAACTCCAATGGCACATCAGGTATGTTCATGCATGTTTCTTTAACAGGTTTGCTCTTATCAATAGCTTTGTTGATTTCAATTTCAATTGTGTATACAGTTGACTTTCATATCATGCACATTACTAGCATCACAACAGAGCCAATAGTGTTGTTGTACATGTAGACCCGTGGTACCCATCTGAAATCTTGTTGTGTCGTGTAGTTTCCCACACTTTGTATTCTTTCACTGCTGCTTTGTCTTGAACTGATATGATTTGAACCGTGTCTCTATTTTGATTTGGCAAGACAATGCAGTGACCATAGGACATAGATATATGTTTGTTTGATGCTTTTATTATGTACTAGTACTTGGCAATAGAAGACTTGCTAGTTTAATCCTGTCCACCTTACTAATGAACTGGTTCACCGAAATGAGTTTCATATACTAGTACATGCTAAACTTGTTATGTGTCTGCTTGTTTATTCTTTTAGAATGCTGACAGAATATTGGGGAAGAGTGCCTTATTAAGCAATGATAAAGGAAGTAATGCAGATAAGGTTCAGGATAGTGACACATCCTTGTTGGTCTCCAACAAAGCTGATAAAACAGCCAAGGAAGACTATCTTGAAGACAGCGAGACAACCCCAAAGTCCTGTCTTGGTTTAGTGTTCGAGTTACTGGCCACTACAACTTGCACAAGCTATTCAAACTCACTGTCTGAATAAGTTCGGTTTATTGAGTCTCAACTACAAGCTGAAAGACATCGATCAGCTGTGCTGCGACAAGAAGCAGAAGGACTGCGGAAGTCCCTGGAGCATTCAGATGCATACTTTCTGGTGCAACAGCAAGCGTTGGAGGATTTTGGCGCCGAACATGACAAAGCTAATCAGCTTGCTAAGCTTATTGCCAGCATGGTGGATACCCAGGATAACGTTTCTTGAGCTCTTCTGAAGTTGTTTCAGTTATGCTCTTGTTTTGCTGCCGCGTTTATTTGCACTGGTGGCCAATTTTGATGGCCAGTGTATGTAATATGCTGCTTTGTTCCCTATATTTGCACTGGTGGCGAACTTTGATGCCCAGTGGATGTAATATGTGTAATAGCGGTAATAGGATAGCCTTAATTGCTTGCTTATTTATTTCCTTATTGTCTTGTTTAGTTGTTTGCTTGTAGTCACTGTAGTTCTTTTTTTGTGTTTTTCTAGTGGCCACAATAGCCTATTTTTGGTAACTAGGCCAAAATAATCATGGCAACACACGGACTGTTGTAACCATGGGCCTCCTGCAGGCCGTATGATCCATGGGCCTTTGTCCGGCCGTAGGATCCATTGGCCTTCTATACGGGCCATAGGATCCATCGGCCTTCTATACGGGCCGTAGGGTCCATGGGCCTTCTATAGGCCATAGGGTCCATGGGCCTTCTATGGGTCATACAATCCATGGGCCTTCGACGGGCCGTACTATCCATGGGCCTCATACGGACCGTAGGATCCATGGGCCTTCTACGGGGCGTATCATCATTTCACCAATCATGGGCCATACTATTCGTGGACCATAACGGGCCGTTATTGATAACTCTACGAAAACAGTCCAACGGGTTTTTTTGATATGAAAATGGCCCAACGTATTAACGGTCCACAAACGGGCCAGCTGTAAGGACGGGCTGAATTTGGCCCACAAGTAGAAAATGATAGTAATGGGCCGTATGTAACCGAATGCTGCAAATGAGCCCAAGAATCAATGGGCCCTGAGAAGGCGGAAAGATAAGTTGGGCTGGAAACGGCCCAATGGAATAACGGGTCGTTAATGGGTATAAAGTGATACACTGTTCATTACGGACTAGTTTCACCACGGGCCGTTAATGGGCCAAGAGTTACAAAGGTCCTCATACGGGCCGAAAGAAGTCATGGGCCACACATGGGCCGGAAGTTAAAACGGGCTGAATCATATTGGACGGCCTAGATGACGCTACTAGGCCTAATTCGGATAGGCCGTAACGGGCCCTGGGTTAGTGGACTGTAAATGGGCTATATGCGAACAGGCCGTTAACAGGCTTTCCGTGGCCCGGGCCGCCACCTTTTGACCAAGTCAAACAGGCAGGCCTTTTCACAGGAATGGGCCTCTGTTGGGTCGTGCCATGTGTCGCCGTATCATAGGCGACTTCGGTCCAATGAACGGATGACATCTGTCCCAACGGTGAGCCGACACGTGTTTCCTCCAGCCAATGATGATTTTACACGTGAAAAATCCCCATTGGTCGAGGCTGTTAACGGGTTATTGGATCCAAAACCTGACCCGATAGCTTAATGACGTTCCGTTACGGTGGATGCCACGTGTCGGTCACCCTTGACGAAAGCACTTCTGTGACACGCGATTTATCGTCATGGAAGTGGACACTTCCGTGATGAAAATTTTGGTAATGTCATGGAACACTTCTACGATAGCACATGTATGACTATCTTGATTCTGTCATAAATTTTTCATGGATGTACATGCATGACAAAAAACGCGACCTACTATGACAAACATGTATCATCACGGAAGTGTATTTTTTTGTAGTGACGGGTTCTCTCCAGGCTGCCCGACTTTCACAATGGTCTCAAGTGAAGTCAAGGTAACTGTGTGTCCAGAGATCAAGGGGAAAACCCGAGGAATCACCCCTGGTGGATTCCACTCGATGTAATCATCAAGGTGAACGTAAGAGGAACCACCCTCGAGGTTCACACTTGAGGTGTTGCACGACAGATCCCTATCAGGAATGGTGAAGGAGGAACCACCCTCGATGACCATGACCGAATAGCTACACTACAGGGATCTCATCAGGAGTGATGTATGAGGTTCCACCCTCGGCACTCGATGGTAACTCTGCAGAGTCGAGCAACAAAAAGGGGCGTGATGTGACGTGAGGTGTCGGGCTCTGGTCTTCGATCACGTTCATTGACTCGTCGATGATGAAGCAGGGGCAACAAGGACAAGGTGGGGGTCATTGATGGATCACTAGCCAACCTATACTAAGCAGTTTAGGATAAGCAGGTAGGTAACAATAGCAGGTACAAAAGCAGGCTATGCATCAGAATAGGAGCAAACAATAACAGTAGCAAAATCTAATGCAAGCATGAGAGAATGGAATGGGCGATATCAGGATAATCAAAGGGGGGCTTGCCTGGAAGCTCCGCTGAAAGGGAAGAAGTGTCGTCGATGACGTAGTCGATCACAGTGGCAGCATCGGTCTTGGGGTCTACCAGAGAGAAGAGGGGGAAGAAATAGTAAATACACGCAAACATATGCATAGCAAGACAAAAGGCGGTGCTAGAGGTGTTTTAACGCGGTGTTACACGATACCGGTATAGGGGGACAACATCCGGGAATGTGATCTCGGTTCCGGACGTCTGTCAGACAGATGAACTGGAGGGGAAAGTTTTGATGTTTGCTATGGTAGGGACGTCTGGCAGGCGAACGTACCACATGTTCGGATTATTCTCGTCGTTCTAAGCAACTTTCATGTAGAAAACTTTTTCATCTGAGTTACGGATTATTTTCTAAGATTTTTCAAAGATTTAAATAATATTTTGAAATTTCCTGAAATTCTGCTAAGTCTAAGAATTCGATAGTTTGTCATTTTCGTAGGAATTAATCCACGCATCGAAAGAATTTGATCGAGTGGGACAAAATGAAGTTTGTCAAGTATACTTTCTACTCATATTAATTTTACCCATGTTAACTGTTGTTTAGACGTTGTTTAGAGGTTGTCTAGAGTGTTAGTCAATGTAAAATTAGAAAAGCTAGGAATAGCTATTGCAAATTAGAAAAGCAGGGTTCTGTGGATACAACATGAAAATTTTAGAGGATGTTCTGTAGATACTTAAACACATATCACTTGTCAGGTTTCGTTCGTTATATCAAATACTATGAAATTATCAAAGTGGGCTGTACTATGTTGGACAGAATTTTATGTTTGGACTTGGGTGAATGTAACCAGACTTATACTCTCACATTTTGTCATAGTTCATGGTGTGAGGACTTATAATGTGATAAAGTATATACATTGTTGCAACACCAAAATCAGTGAAATATATTTCCTTTTTTGCCGCCGATGACATCTCCATAAAGTAAGGATTTAGATAACATCATATGTTCAGAGTTCAGTTCTTTTCTTTTCTGAAACTAACATATTTTACAATGGGCATGATGGATGTTGCAGGTTCATTGATGACAACCAAGGGTTCATGCTCGGAAATGACTACATCTTGCTCCATGTTGTCGGCTCAGCTAGAGTCCTTAATCATGAGGAGATGGGACACGTCGATTGTTAGAGTACACTTGACAGGTGCATTTTATGAAATTCTAGCCAGAAGATTGATAGCATGCTTGCCTGCTTGTTCTTTTCAGTTCAAATAAATGTTCCTTTTCTTGTTGAATCCAAAGTAGCTAGCGGAGATAAGTGGAAAGGTTGTTGATTATCCCAAAGTTCTTGGACCATTTAGTTTGAATAGCCAGTGAGGAATTAAGCATATATTTTTGGCATGAGCCCCTTTAAATTGCTAGATGAGAAAGAATCTTAACTTAATTAATGGGTCTTGTGAATTGGAATATACCATTTAGTTGAACTGATGCAATTTGCGTACTAACAAGTTTTCACTTTCTCGACATGGGCGCAGGGGTGATTGACGCTGACTAGCGCAGCCGGTGGGCGCTGTGCTCTTGAACCACTCAGAGGGGGACTTCTCCGTGAAGCTGGTGGCCATGTCGCTTAGATGATTGTCCAAGTGATTTCGACGCCGGAGATCGCCGAGGTGGAGGACCTCGACGCCACCGTCCGGGGGAGGGAGGATTCGGGTACACCGGCGTCTAAGCTCCGAGCCTTGGTAGATACATCTAGGGAAGTTGTCTATTTAGGTTGGTGATGGAACACCAGTGAAGGTACCCACCTTTCGATGATCATTGTGTGTGTGTCTGAAGTTAAATGGAATCTTGAGAATGTTATGTGACGTTGGTTTGGTTTGCACTGGACGTATTGCCATCCATGAATACTACATCTAACTTTAATTTTTTTTAATTCCTAAATTATTAGTAGTAGCGTGGGAAACAAATGAGCGCTACTAGTAGTTAGGTTAGTAGTAGCGTGGGAAATAAGAAATGAGCGCTACTAGTAGTTAGGTTAGTAGTAGCGTGGGATATAAGTGAGCGCTACTAGTAGTTAGGTTAGTAGTAGCGCGGGTGCACCCGCGCTGCTACTAACTTTTAGTTGTAGCGCGATACTAGTAGCGTGAGTACCCGCGCTACTAGTAGCATTTTACCCGCGCTGCTAGTAGCCTTTTTCCTAGTAGTGTAGACACCATATGCAACATGCAAGACAATATCACACTACCAAGCTAGAGGAAGCACCTGGGATGCCGGCTTCGCTGGAAGACCACCATCAGTCCCTGCCTTATTTTTTTCCTTCCTGCTTCTTAGTTTTATTGCCTTGTCAATTCAAACCCGCAAGAAAAATGAATAAAAATCCACTTTTCAGAGCTCATTGATGCAGGATGCTGACGAGCACTACTTTAATGTAAGGCGACCGCATGATAGGACGATTGAATGTGTAACAAAAAAGGACAACATTGCATATTCACAGCTATGATGTGTAAACTAAAGAGGAGGCATTTCAACAAATTTGAAGCACTTTTATCCGCTGTCTTGCTAACTTCCTTCCGCTTTATTGATTTTGAGTTTTCAAGTAAAACCGACAAGAAAAAGAAATAAAATTCACTCTTCAGAACTCATTCGTGAATGATACTGACAGTCACTACTTTGATGTAAGGCAAACACATGATACCAGGATGGAATATGTACGAAAAATAGGAAGACATGGCATATTCACAACTGTTTGTGTAAACTAAGCAGAAGCCATTTCAACAAATAAGAAGCAATGCAAGCTAGACACTACTACCTCTTGAGCTTGCGTTGATTTTCCCTTGAAGAGTAAAGGGTGACACAGCAAAGTAGCATAAGTATTTCCCTCAGTTTTGAGAACCAAGGTATCAATCCAGTAGGAGACAACACACAAGTCACCGAGTACCTACACAAACAATCAAGAACCTTGCAACCAGCGCGACAAAGGGGTTGTCAATCCCATCACGGTCACTCGCAAAAGTGAGATCTGATACAGATAGTAAAGTAAATATTTTTGGTATTTTTATTGTATAGATTGGAAAGTAAAGATTACAAAATTAAATGAGATTTGAAGATATGCAACATAATGGAAAAGAGACCCGGGGGCCATAGGTTTCACTAGTGGCTTCTCTCGAGATAGCATATATTACGGTGGGTGAAGAAATTACTGCCGAGCAATTGATAGAAAAGCGCATAATTATGAAGACATCTAAGGCAATGATCATGAACATAGGCATCACGTCTGTGTCAAGTAGACGAAACAATTCTGCATCTACTATTATTACTCCACACATTGACCGCTATCCAGCATGCATCTAGAGTATTAAGTTCATAAGAACGGAGGAACACATTAAGCAAGATGACATGATGTAGAGGGATAAACTCAAGCAATATGATATAAACCCCATATTTTTATCCTCGACGGAAAAAATACAATACGTGCCTTGCTGCCCCTACTATCACTGGGAAAGGACACCGCAAGATTGAACCCAAAGCTAAGCACTTCTCCCATGGCAAGAAAGATCAATCTACTAGGCCAAAATAAACCGATAGTTCGAAGAGACTTGCAAAGATATCAAATCATGCATATAAGAATTCAAAGAAGAACCAAATAATATTCATAGATGATCTTGTTCATAAATCCACAATTCATCGGATCTCGGCTATCACACCGCAAAAGAGTATTACATCGAATAGATCTCCAAGAACATCAAGGAGAACTTTGTATTGAGAATCAAAGAGAGAGAAGAAGCCATCTAGGTAATAACTATGGACCCAAAGGTCTGTGGTAAACTACCCACGCTTCATCGGAGAAGCAATGGTGTTGATGTAGAAAGCCCTCCATGATCGATTCCCCCTCCGGCTGATTGCCGAAAAAGGCCCCAAGATAGGATCTCATGGGCAGAAGGTTGCGGTAGTGGAAAAGTGGTTTCGTGGCTCCCCCTGATGTTTCTAGGGTATAAGAGTATATATAGGCAAAAGAAGTACGTCGGTAGAGCTACGAGGGGCCCGCGAGGGTGGGGTGCGCGCCTACCCGCCTGGGCGCATCCTCTGATACATCCATTTTGCATCATGCTTTTATATTGATAATTTTTGCCTTATGGGCTGATATTTCACGTTATGTCACAATACTTATGGCTATTCTCTCTTATTTTACAAGGTTTACATGAAGAGGGAGAATGCCGGCAGCTGGGATTCTAGACTGGAAAAGGAGCAAATATTGGAGACCTATTCTGCACAGCTCCAAAAGTCCTGAAACTCCATGAAAGTCATTTTGGGAATTATTAAAAAATATTGAGCGGAAGAAACACCTGAGGGGGGCCACCCACCACCCACGAGGGTGGGGGGCACGCCCTACCCCCCTGGGAGCGCCCCCTGCCTCGTGGGCCACCTGAGAGCCCTCCGGTGCCCATCTTCTGCTATATGAAGTCTTTTACCCTGGAAAAAATCAAAAGCAAGCTTGCGGGAAACTCTGCCCCCATGAGGCGGAACCTTGGCGGAACCAATCTAGAGCTCCGGCAGAGCTGTTCTGCTGGGGAAACTTCCCTCCGGGAGGGGGAAATCATCACCATCATCATCACCAACAATCCTCTCACCGGGAGGGGTCAATCCCCATCAACATCTTCACCCGCACCATCTCCTCTCAAACACTAGTTCATCTCTTGTATCCAATCTTTGTGCGAAAACCTCAGATTAGTACCTGTGGGTTGCTAGTAGTGTTGATTATTCCTTGTAATTGATGCTAGTTGGTTTATTTGGTTCAAATCCTTAATGCATATTAATACCTCTCTGATTATGAACATGAATATGCTTTGTGAGTAGTTACGTTTATTCCTGAGGACATCGGAGAAGTCGTGCTATTAGTAGTCATGTGAATTTGGTATTCGTTCGATATTTTGATGAGATGTATGTTGTCTCTCCTCTAGTGGTGTTATGTGAACATCAACTACATGACAGTTCACCATTATTTGGGCCTAGAGGAAGGCATTGGGAAGTAATAAGTAGATGATGGGTTGCTAGAGTGACAGAAGCTTAAACTCTAGTTTATGAGTTGCTTCGTAAGGGGCTGATTTGGATCCATATGTTTCATGCTATGGTTAGGTTTACCTTAATACTTCTTTTGTAGTTGTGGATGCTTGCAATAGGGGTTAATCATAAGTGGGATGCTTGTCCAAGAAAGGGCAGTACCCAAGCACCGGTCCACCCACATATAAAATTATCAAACTAACGAACGTGAATCATATGAGCGTGATGAAAACTAGCTTGACGATAATTCCCATGTGTCCTCAGGAGCTCTTTTCTCATTATAAGAACTTGTACAGGCTTGCCTTTGCTACAAAAAGGACTGGGCCACCTTGCTGCACCTTATTTACTTTAATTGCTTGTTACCTGTTACAAATTACCTTATCACAAAACTATCTGTTACCAATAATTTCAGTGCTAGCAGAGAATACCTTACTAAAAACCGCTTGTCATTTCCTTCTACTCCTCGTTGGGTTCGACACTCTTCCTTATTGAAAGGACTATCATAGATCCCCTACACTTGTGGGTCATCAAGACTCTTTTCGGGTGCCGTTGCCGGGGAGTGAAGCGCCTTTGGTAAGTGGAACTTGGTAAGGAAAAATTCATATAGTGTGCTGAAATTTACTATGACTTGTTACTATGGAACATAATCCTTTGAGGGGCTTGTTTGGGGTATCTTCACCCTGACCAGTAGAGCAAAGAGTTGCTCCTCAACCTACTAAACCTACTGAAAATGTTTACTTTGAAATTCCTTCGGGTATGGTAGGGAAACTGCTAGCTAATCCCTTTGCAGGAGATGGAACATTGCATCCCGATTTACACCTAATTTATGTGGATCAAGTTTGTGGATTATTTAAGCTTGCAGGTATGCCTGATGATGTTATCAGGAAGAAGGTCTTCCCTTTATCTTTGAAGGGAGATGCATTGACATGGTATAGGCTATGTGATGATATGGGATCATGGGACTACATACAACTGAAATTGGAATTTCACTAGAAATTTGATCCTATGCATCTTGTTCATCGTGATCGTAATTATATATATAATTTTTGGCCTCGCGAAGGAGAAAGCATCGCTCAAGCTTGGGGAGGCTTAAGTCAATGTTATATTCTTGCCCCAATCATGAGCTCTCAAGAGAAATGATTATTCAAAATTTTTATGCTCGGCTTTCTGTCAATAACCGCTCCATGCTCGATACTTCTTGTGCTGGTTCTTATATGATGAAGACTATTGAATTCAAGTGGGATTTATTGGAAAGAATTAAACGCAACTCTGAAGATTGGGATTCCGACGAAGGTAAGGAGTCAGGTATAACACCTAGGTTTGATTGTGTTAAATCTTTTATAGATACCGATGCTTTTCGTGGATTTAGCACTAAATATGGACTTGACTCTGAGATAGTAGCTTCTTTCTATGAATCATTTGCTACTTATGTTGAGGTCCCTAAGGAGAAGTGGTTTAAATATAATCCTCCCACTGAAGTAAAAGTAGTTGCACCTATTATAGTTGAAGAAAAGACTATCACTTATAATGATCCTATTGTTCCTTCCACTTACATTAAAAAACCACCTTTCCCTCTTAGGATAAAGGATCATGCTAAAGCTTCAACTGTGGTTTGTAAGACTAATACTAGAACATATACACCTCCTGATAAAATTAAAGTTGAACCTAGTATTGCTATGGTTAAAGATCTCTTGGCTGATAATATTGATGGGCATGTTATTTATTTCTGTGATTCAGCTGTTATAATTGCTAGACCCGATGCTAAGAAACATAGACCCGTTGTAGGCATGCCTGTTATTTCTGTTAAAATAGGAGATCATTGTTATCATGGCTTATGTGATATGGGTGCTAGTGCCAGTGCAATACCTTATTCCTTATATGAAGAAATTATGCATGATATTGCACCTGCTGAGGTAGAAGAAATTGATGTTACAATTAAGCTTGCCAATAGAGATACTATTTCACCAATTGGGATTGTTAGAGATGTTGATGTATTGTGTGGGAAAGTTAATTATCCTGCTGATTTTCTTGTTCTTGGTTCCCCACAAGATGATTTTTGACCCATTATATTTGGTAGACCCTTCTTGAATACTATTAATGCTAAGATAGATTGCGAAAAGGATGTTGTTAGTATTGGTTTAGGGGATATGTCTCATGAGTTTAATTTTGCTAAATTTCGTAGACAACCCCATGATAAAGAATTGCCTACTAAGGATGAAATTATTGGTCTCCTTCTATTGTCGTGCCTCTTAATGATCCCTTAGAACAATATTTGCTAGACCATGAAAATGATATGTTCATGAAAGAAAGAAGGGAAATAGATGAAGTATTCTTTAAACAGGGACCTATTTTGAAACACAACTTGCTTGTTGAAATCCAAGGGGATCCTCCACCACCCAAGGGTGATCCTGTGTTTGAGCTTAAACCATTACCTGATACTCTTAAATATGCTTATCTTGATGAAAAGAAGAAATATCCTGTTACTATTAGTGCTAACCTTTCAGAGCAGGAAGAGGAAAGATTATTGAAAACTCTGAAGAAGCACCGTGCTGCTATTGGATATACTCTTGATGATTTTAAGGGCATTAGTCCCACTTTATGCCAACACAAAATAAAATTGGAGGAAGATGCCAAACCAGTTATTGATCATCAGCTACAGTTAAATCCTAAGATGAAAGAAGTGGTAAGAAAGGAAATACTAAAGCTCCTTGAGGCAGGTATAATTTATCCCGTTGCTGATAGTCAGTGGGTAAGTCCTGTCCATTGTGTCCCTAAGAAGGGATGTATCACTGTCGTTCCTAATGATAAAGATGAATTCACCCCGCAAAGAATTATTATAGGTTATAGGATGGTAATTGATTTCCGGAAATTAATAATGCTACTGAAAAAGATCATTACCCTTTACCTTTTATTGATCAAATGCTAGAAAGACTATCCAAACATACACATTTTTGCTTTCTAGATGGTTACTCTGGTTTCTCTCAAATACCTATGTCAGCGGAGGATCAAGAAAAGACTACTTTTACTTGCCTTTTCGGTACTTTTGCTTATAGATGTATGCCTTTTGGTTTATGTAATGAGCCTACTACCTTTCAAAGATACATGATGTCTATATTCTGTGACTTTTGTGAAAAGATTTGTGAGGTATTCATGGATGATTTCTCCATTTATGGATCCTCTTTTGATGATTGCTTGAGCAACCTGGAACGAATTTTGCAGAGATGCGAAGATACTAGTCTTGTTTTGAATTGGGAGAAGTGCCTCTTTATGGTTAATGAAGGCATTGTCTTGGGGCATAAAATTTCTGAAAGAGGTATTGAAGTTGATAAAGCTAAAGTTGATGCTATTGAAAAGATGTCGTGCCCCAAGGACATTAAAGGTATACGAAGTTTCCTTATTCATGCCGGTTTTTATAGGTGGTTCAATAAGGACTTCTCCAAAATCTCTAGGCCTCTGACTAATTTATTGCAAAAAGATATTCCTTTTGTCTTTGATGATGATTGTGTAGAAGCATTTGAAATACTTAAGAAAGCTTTGATTTTTGCACCTATTGTTTAGCCACCTGATTGGAATTTACCCTTCGAAATTATGTGTGATGCAAGTGATTATGCTGTAGGTGCTGTTCTAGGACAAAGAGTTGATAAGAAACTAAATGTTATTCAATATGCTAGTAAAACTCTAGACACTGCCCAGAGAAATTATGCTACTACTGAAAAAGAATTCTTTTCAGTTGTATTTGCTTGTGATAAGCTCAGACCTTATATTGTTGATTCTAAAGTAACTGTTCACACTGATCATGCTGCTATTAAATATCTTATGGAAAAGAAAGATGCTAAACCTAGACTTATTAGATGGGCTCTCCTGCTACAAGAATTTGATTTGCATATTATTGATAGAAAGGGAGGTAAGAACCCCATTGCAGACAACTTGTCTAGGTTAGAGAATGTTCTTGATGACCCACTACCTATTAATGATAGCTTTCCTGATGAACAATTGGATGTCATAAATGCTTCTCATACTGCTCCATGGTATGCTGATTATGCTAATTACATTGCTGCTAAATTCATACCACCTAGTTTCACATACTAGCAAAAGAAAAAGTTCTTCTACGATTTCAGACATTACTTCTGGGATGACCCACACCTTTATAAAGAAGGAGTAGATGGTGTTATTAGACGTTCTGTACCTGAGCATGAACAAGAACAGATCCTACGCAAGTGTCACTCCGAGGCATATGAAGGGCACCACGCTGGAGATAGAACTACACATAAGGTTTTGCTATCCGGTTTTTATTGGCCTACTCTCTTCAAAGATGCCCGTAAGTTTGTATTGTCTTGTGATGAATGTCAAAGAATTGGTAATATTAGTAGACGTCAAGAAATGCCTATGAACTATTCTCTTGTTATTGAACCATTTGATGTTTGGGGCTTTGATTATATGGGACCTTTTCCTACCTCTAATGGGTATACACATATTTTAGTTGTTGTTGAATATGTTACTAAGTGGGTAGAAGCTATTACAACTAGTAGTGCTGATCATAACACCTCTATTAAGATGCTTAAAGAAGTTATTTTTTCGAGGTTTGGAGTCCCTAGATATTTAATGACTGATGGTGGTTCACATTTTATTCATGGTGCTTTCCGTAAAATGCTTGCTAAGTATGACGTTAATCATAGAATTGCATCTCCATATCACCCACAGTCTAGTGGTCAAGTAGAATTGAGTAATAGAGAGCTCAAATTAATTTTGCAAAAGACTGTTAATATATCTAGAAAGAATTGGTCCAAGAAACTTGATGATGCATTATGGGCTTATAGAATTGCATATAAAAATCCTATGGGTATGTCTCCTTATAAAATGGTTTATGGAAAAACATGCCACTTACCTCTCGACCTAGAATATAAGGCATATTGGGCTATTAAAGAGCTCAATTATGATTTCAAACTTGCCGGTGAGAAGATGTTATTTGACATTAGCTCACTTGATGAATGGAGAACCCAAGCCTATGAGAATGCCAAACTGTTTAAATAAAAAGTTAAAAGATGGCATGTCAAAAGGATACAAAAGCGGGAGTTTAATGGAGGTGATTATGTGTTGCTATTCAACTCTCATTTAAGATTTTTTGCAGGAAAACTTCTCTCTAAATGGGAAGGCCCTTACGTTATCGAGGAGGTCTATCGTTCCGGTGCCATAAAAATCAACAACTTTGAAGGCACAAATCCAAAGGTGGTGAACGGTCAAAGAATCAAACATTATATCTCAGGTAATCCTATAAATGTTGAAACTAATGTTATTGAAACCGTAACCCGGAGGAATACATAAGAGACACTTTCCAGAACGTTTCAGACTCCAAAAAGGAATAGGTATGTGGTACGGTAAGTAAACCGACTCCAAAACAGTTCTAATAGCAACTTTTCTCCGTTTTGGAATATTTAAGAAAATAGGAAAATAAGAAGTAGTCCGGGAAGGACACGAGGCGTCCACGAGGGTGCAGGGCGCGCCCTACCCCCCTGGGCGCGCCCCCTGCCTCGTGGGCACCTTGTGTGCTCTTCGGACTCCATTTTCTTGCATGATACTTCTTTTGGTCGGTAAAAATTCATTATATAATCTCCCGAAGGTGAGCACCGTATCACGCAATTATCCTCTGTCTTTGTTTGGGGCTGTTTTTCTGACAGATCTAGAGCACCATGACATCTACAAGCGCCCCCAAGGACAAGTTCTTCGAGAGGGTCATCAACCCCTACCTCGCGGAGGTGCTGCATCACCCTCAAACCGTTGAGATGCGTGAGGGGGTGCTGCACATCCGCGATGTGGAGGGACCAAGGAGTACCGGAAGCATGGAGGCAAGGCTCGAAATAATGGAACAACAAGTTTTAAAGTGCCAGGGGATGGTGGAACATGGACTTAACGCCAACTAGATGATGATCGTGGAGTTCACCAAGAACCACAAGCTGGACGCCAAGAACATTGGGGAGACCATCTTCAAGCTTCATGAGAAAATCGAGCACCTCTAAGCCCAGATCTATGACCTGCAAAACCAGAACTGTGAATATGAATATAGATTCAAGAGGATGAGTTTGGCTGCAGATTTGAGGACCATCCTTCTATGATGGTGAGCCTATGCCTTGGAACACGGACGACAAGCCTACATCATCAACAACTCTCATCACCACCTCCGAGGACATAATCCCATGGGTATGGGCACTCCCCTTGGCAACTGCCAAGCTTGGGGGAGTTGCCCTGGTATCATATCACCATCACACTCCTATCTTTTCAGTTTTCTTGGTTCGATCCTTTTGGTAATATCTTGATCTAGTAGAATAAAGTTTTGGTAAGAATTAGTTTTGAGTTTTGCTTTATGATCCCTCTATGTAATCGAGTCCGAGAGCTATACATAATAAAGATTAGTGTTGAGTCAAGGGCTTTGCATCTTGCTATGATCTTGAGTGAATAAAAGAACAAAAAGAAATCAAGAGATCATATTGATCTTATGGAGAGTAATGACTTCACATATAAAGAGTATGATGATTAAAAGTTGTTGAGAGGTGGCAAACATAGTTTTGGTCATCGTTGCAATTAATAGGAAGTAATAAACAAAGAGAGGTTTTCACATATAAATATGCTATCTTGGACATCTTTTATGATTGTGAGAACTCATTAAAGTATGACATGCTAAAGAGTTGATGTTGGACAAGGAAGACAATATAATGGGTTATGTTTTCTCACATCTTAGTTAAAGTATATTGTCATGGATCGTCCAACATATTGAGTTTGCCTTTCCCCCTCATGCTAGCCAAATTCCTTGCACCAAGTAGAGATACTACTTGTGCTTCCAAACATCCTTAAACCTGTTTTGCCATGAGAGTCCACCATATCTACCTATCGATTGAGTAAGATCCTTCAAGTAAGTTGTCATGTTGTATGCAATAAAAATTGCTCTCTAAATATGTATGACTCATTAGTGTGGAGAAAATAAGCTTTATACGATCTTGTTATATGGAAGTAATAAAAGCGACGGACTACATAATAAAGGTTCATATCACAAGTGGCAATATAAAGTGACGTTCTTTTGCATTAAGATTTCATGCATCCAACCCTAAAAGCACATGACAACCTCTGCTTCCCTTTGCGAAGGGCCTATCTTTTACATTATGCATGAGTCAAGGTGATCTTCACCTTTCCCTTTTTCATTTTATCCTTTGGCAAGCACCTCGTGTTGGAAAGATCCTGATATATATATCCAATTGGATGTAAGTTAGCATGAACTATTATTGTTGACATTACCCTTGAGGTAAAAGGTTGGGAGGCAACACTATAAGCCCCTATCTTTCTCTATGTCTGATTAAAACTCCATAACCATAAGTATTGCGTGATTGTTAGCAATTGTGAAAGACTAAATGATAGTTGAGTATGTGGACTTGCTGAAAAGCTCTTATGTTGACTCTTTCCTATGTTATGATAAATTGCAATTGCTTCAATGACTGAGATTATAGTTTATTAGTTCTCAATGAAGTTTCTGAATCATACTTGACATTGTGAATAGATTGTTACTTGAGCATAAGAAATCATATGACAATATATATATATATATATATATATATATATATATATATACAGACGGTCTATTCTGCTAGTATTAGCAGAATAACTATTCTGCACACTACTTCCGCACTGCACGCTGAACGCAAGTGCACGTCATTCTTTGAACCAAGTGTGCTGCAGTACTCACACGAGTGAACTTCTCGTCGAAAAAAAACTGCACATGTTATTTTTTTGATATAGTTTTTGCTCTAATTTTTTAACCATTTATCGAAATGAGGCGTGTAATATAGCATTGAAAAGCTATGGATTAGGCGCAACTTCGACATGTTGAACACTTTTCGAGATTCCACACAGTTTAAGAGTAGTTTTGAAAATGGTGCGACGAATGACGAGTGGCAGCAAGCGTTTTTTCGTTATTTCTTCTAAACCGCTTGTCGGAACGAAGCAAATGATACACCGTTGGAAATATATCGTCGAGGCGCATCTTTTTCATATCTATTATTTTCTCTAATTCGTTTCGGTTTAATAGCAGTTTCAAATTTACTAAATCGCTGAATTCTGTTTTTTTGAATTTTTTTCAATTTTTGGTACTGTTTTCGCTCTAGTTTCTAAACCGTTTATCGAAACTAGGCGTGTAATACGTCATTGGAAAGCTATGGACAAGGCTCAACTTTCATATGTAGAAATGGTTTTGAGATTCCTTACAGTTTTAAGTTAATTTTGAAAATTGTGCGGCGGACGACGAGTGGCAGCGGCCGTTTTTCGTGAAATTTTTACAAACCGGTTGTCGAAATGATTCAAATGATATGCCGTTGGAAAGATATCGATGAGACGCAACTTTTTCATGTAGAACACTCTCTCTAATTCCTTACGGTTTAAGAGCAGTTTTAAATTTACCGAAATGCGGCCACTCTGTTTTTCGTGACACCCAAATCGAGATGGGTACTTCATCCGACTGAAAACCGCACTGCATTGGACGAAAAACCGCACTGCATCAGACGTTCAAGTGAACTTCATAATTTCTTTTGTCAAACGTAAATTTTTCTCACACGAGTTTTTGTTGTGTTTTTCAATTTTTTTGTGAACGAGAGTGGACCGCAGAGACGGGGCAAGTGTACCACGACACATATTGAAGTGTACCGCATTACTATCTTAATGTTTTGCTAAATTTTTCGCAGTTTTCATGTTGCGCAAGTGAACAGGATCACTCTAAAAACTGAACCTCATCCGAGGACCGACTGCACTGCATGTGTTGATGCATCAAACGGACTAGTGCACTGCATGATTTCTTTTTTGTGGGACGTAAAATTTTCCCAAACGAGATGGAGTGCACTTCGGGTCGAGCATTGGTGAACCACAATACTACGAAAAGTGAACCTTGAGACTACAGTAAACGGGCCACGACACTACCGAAGGTGAATCGCGCGAGTTTTTTCCAAACTCTTTTTTTACGTGCGTAGACCGGGCGAGTGGACCGCGGGGATTGAGCGAGTGAACTACATATAATGAAAAGTGAGCTTCTTTGAGATAGAAAAACACACTTCTACAGACTAAAAACGGCACTACATCAAATGTGTAAGCGGGCTGCATGATTTGTACACGACCACACTTACATTTTTACTTCTAAAAAGACGGGCAACTGCGCTGCAATGGGGACAGAGGGAACTTCACGCTACGACGAAGTGCACTGCAAGCGTCGATGCATTTTTTACTGTTTTTGAATATAGAACACACACCACAGACGCATCAAGCGAACTGCACGAAGGTGTTGTCCGAGCCGCACGCCTGGACAACCGAGCTTCATGCTGCTAGACATCCGAATTAAGTCCGAAATCCGCCTAGAGCTCCGTTTTCGACGCGCATGCTTAGTCAAGCAGAGAGACTCTTTGCCACCTGCTCTTGTCCTCTGCCTCTTGTTTGGACTAGATAGTACAATAGTACCCAAGGAAAACAAAATGTGTCAACGATGTCCATCTTGGCAAAGCAATATGGCCCATTTGTACATTTCAACTTGAGCCATGTAATATAATACAGTAGCACTGATCCACAGGTAAACAAAACTAGAATTTTGCTCAACCGACGTGAGCGGCTGATGCAATGCAAAATAATTAATGAGCAAACCTTTGTTTCCTCCCTCTCGCACTGCTTTAGACCCCACGAGCACCTGCACAACTTGCGGTAGTGAACTGCGAGCCACTCAATTGCATCTGAAAGACTTGAAGCCGCCCGAACTGCATCTACAAGCCGCGATGACGAATCTGCATCCGCTTGCTAAAAGAAACGCCCAAGGTTGCAAGCCCGCGAGCACTGAACTGTATTACGCGAGCCTCCGAGATGCACAGCGGCCACAACCACAGTCGCCGTACTGCCGGTTCCTTGTCGTCGATGCAGATCGAGGCGACGGGATGGTCGACGAGGCCTGAAGAGGGCAGGGGCAGCGGCGTCGACGTGGAGTTCCTACTTCTCCCTCGCCCGTGCAGTACCAGCACCACCGTCGCGCATTTCCGAGGGGGGCGTCCACTGGGAGAGAAGACTGGTGGAGGAGGGGGAAAGCACGCAGGTGGCTGGGAGTTGGATCCGGGCAGGGTTCGCCGGATTCGGGGCGAGGATGTAGGTGGACGTCGATGGGGAGGCCACCGAACTGCACGATGATCCCTGGTGCACACCCGACATGCTCCATCTTGACGGTCAACGGCGGGCATGGCAGGGCCATGTGTTGTCGGCGTGTGGGAAGGAGGGATTTGCCCGGGGCTGGACAGATCCGCTGCACGGGCAGACGGATCGGTTCCCGGGGAGCAGCGGCATGGCGCTGGCCGCCGGACTGGAGCAGGAGAGGTCGCTTGATCCGGGGGCGGCGTGGCAGCGGGATGGGGCGGGCCACGTGGGAGAAGGTGGGGGAGGGTGGGTGGGCAGCGGCTGGGGTGGGTTTGCCGCGCGCGCAGAAGGTGGGGAAGATGGGCCGACGGCTCGGGGTGGTGCGCCGCACCGGAGAAGATTGAGGGTGGGGCTGAGGCTCGAGGCGGTGTGCCCACGGGAGAAGGTGAGGTGGGTGCGGCGGCTCGCGGGTGGAGGGTCGGGAGGTGGGGGAGCCCCGTGACCAGGGGGAGTAGTGCGGGGGTGGGTTGAGACGATGGTGGTAGGTGGTAGTAGTAGCAAGGTGGGGGTAATTTCTTTTTTGCTGCATCGCGGTTCGATTGGGTTTATATATATATATATATATATATATATATATATATATTGTTGTTGTTATAAGAATGATTATGATGCCCTCATGTCCGTATTTTTTTATCGACACCTCTGTCTCTAAACATGTGGACATATTTTTCGATATCGGCTTCCGCTTGAGGACAAGCGAGGTCTAAGCTTGGGGGATTTGATACGTCCATTTTGCATCATGCTTTTATATCGATATTTATTGCATTATGGGGATGTTATTTCACATTATGTCACAATACATATGACTATTCTCTCTTATTTTACAAGGTTTACATGAAGAGGGAGAATGCCGGCTGCTGGGATTCTGGGCTAGAAAAGGAGAAAATATTGGAGACATATTCTGCACAACTCCAAAAGTCCTGAAACTCCACGAAAGTCATTTTGGGAATTAATAAAAAAATATTGAGCGGAAGAAACACCTGAGGGGGGCCACCCACCATCCACGAGGGTGGGGGCGCGTCCTCCTGCCTCGTGGGCCACCCTACAGCCCTCCGGTGCCCATCTTCTGCTATATGAAGTCTTTTACCCTAGAAAAAAATTCAAAAGCAAGCTTACGGGACGAAACTCCGCCGCCACGAGGCGGAACCTTGGCGGAACCAATCTAGGACTCCGACGGAGCTGTTCTGCCAGGGAAACTTTCCTCCAGGAGGGGGAAATCATCATAACCAACGATCCTCTCATCGGGAGGGGGTCAATCTCCATCAACATCTTCACCAACACCATCTCCTCTCAAACCCTAGTTCATCTCTTGTATCCAATCTTTGTGCCAAAACCTCAGATTGGTACCTGTGGGTTGCTAGTAGTGTTGATTACTCCTTGTAGTTGATGCTAGTTGGTTTATTTGGTGGAAGATCATATGTTCAGATCCTTAATGCATATTAATTCCCCTCTGATTATGAACATGAATATGCTTTGTGAGTAGTTACGTTTGTTCCTGAGGACATGGGAGAGGTCTTGCTATTAGTAGTCATGTGAATTTAGTATTCGTTCAATATTTTTATGAGATGTATGCTATCCCTCCTCTAGTGGTGTTATGTTAACGTCGACTACATGACACTTCACGATTATTTGGGCCTAGAGGAAGGCAGTGGGAAGTAATAAGTAGATGATGGGTTGCTAGAGTGACAAAAGCTTAAACCCTAGTTTATGAGTTGCTTCGTAAGGGGTTGATTTGGATCCACATGTTTCATGCTATGGTTAGGTTTACCTTAATACTTCTTTTGTAGTTGTGGATGCTTGCAATATGGGTTAATCATAAGTGGGATGCTAGTCCAAGAAAGGGCAGTACCCAAGCACCGGTCCACCCACATATCAAATTATCAAAGTAACGAACGCGAATTATATGAGCGTGATGAAAACTAGCTTTGACATTAATTCCCATGTGTCCTCGGGAGCGCTTTTCTCATTATAAGAACTTGTCCAGGCTTGTCCTTTGCTGCAAAAAGGATTGGGCCACCTTGCTGCACCTTATTTACATTCATTGCTTGTTACCCCTTACAAATTACCTTATCATAAAACTACCTGTTACCTACAATTTGAGTGCTTGCAGAGAATACCTTACTGAAAACCGCTTGTCATTTCCTTCTGCTCCTCGTTGGGTTCGATACTCTTACTTATCGAAAGGACTAAGATAGATCCCCTACACTTGTGGGTCATCACCCTCCTTCCTCGTGGATGCCTTGTGGCGTTTCTGACTACATGTGGCACCCCGGCTCAAAGAAATCGGAACGCCCCGTATTCTAGCCCAGAGATCGAGGAGAAGTCTTTTGGAATACGACACTGCTTAGCATAGAACAAATCATCTCTTTATTACAATCTATATGGGTACAAGTGGATTACATCGGCACGGCGAAACTCCACGTGCCACGGTTGCTCCATGCAAGCAGTAGAACTACATGAAGCAGTGGAATGACTACTGGCAGCAGAACAGCAACGATGGTGATGAACTCCACTCCGCAGGGACTCTAGCTGGAACGCTTATCCTAGCTTGCAAAGAAGGAAACCACGACAAACAAGCCATTAAATCTGGCATGACCTGCAAACTGGCATGACACGCCAGGTCAGTACATTGAATGTACTTGCAAGCTCACAGCAACCAAAGCAATCAAGACAAACAATAGCATGGCAATTACAGATTATTAAGCAATGAGGAACACGATACTATCAGAACAACATGGCATGAACAACATGATACAGGTAGAACAATATAAGCATGACATGAACATATAAACATGATGAAACTAGCATGCAACATGATGAACTTTCATGCACCAACTTACTCTCCTTGGGTTAGCTCGTAACCATTACATGCACAAACTTACCATCATGGACATCACACGATCATCTCAGGATCCAATCAAGCTTCATATTAACAATACCGTAGTAATCATTTATGACCACAAGGAGCTTGACTTTCACCCTTGACTCTCGCATAACACCAAATCCAACGAGTCGGTATTCACGATACCATAGTGATCCTCTTACGATCACATGAATACCAGCCAACTTCTTTCATCATCGAACCAGAGTTGTTATTAAGCACATTATTATTACTGTTGACCCACAGTGTTACCAACTACGAACTGGGACCATATTCGCGGGCACGGCTATCGATAGATTTAACACACACACTCTGCAGAGGTTAGCACATTGTACCCACACCACGGAACCTTGGCCTTCGCACTCCCATTCGGGTGGACCAAAGCATTCCAACAAAACCTTCCTACTGCCATGACACTCTCCCGGCCACTCCGACCAACTCCCCTTTGGGCTAAGTCCTGGGTGGCCCCATGCCTACCAAAGGCACCAATGGCCACCATAATGGCAAAACGGTCCCAAACAGGGACAAGGATCCATACTCAACAATCGGCACACAAGGCTTATGCCGTCCTACCTAATCAGGGTAGCGCCCCGCGCATAACCTTACCTCGTGGGAGGCACCGGTGAGAGGCATGACAATAGACCCAGTTAGGACCCCCCCATAGGGTAAGCGTGGTTGCACTGGTCAGATCGATGTGGTGGCACCATGACTCAGCCAACAGTTGTTCAAGTTCAATTTAATCCGGTTAAACTTGAATGCAATATGCTGAGCCATGATAAAATAACATGATGCATGAATATCATATCAAAATAAGCATGGAGGTGCAACATAATCAACGAGCATAACAACAACATTTAATCATTCATCCAGATGAGCATGGCATACTGACGAGCATGAACATAACAAATAGAACACTACTCATAGCATAACATGACCACTAGCATCAACAATAAATACCATGCAATAACATAACGATAAACTACCATGCAAGCATTTAACCAACTGGGTGCAAAGGAACATGCATAATAACGGTACTCGGGACAGACGATAGTCATGCACCGAAGACCATCACCAACATGTACTACTACCAAGCATGGCCAATATTAAAGTAATACTGGCATGAAGAACATAATAACAGAGTGCATGAAAACATAACATGCCGGTAAACAATGATTCATAAGCATAACCGAAATACCGACCGCAGAAGCAAAACAATCAAACAGTTATTGAAGATTCAAGTTGGAAACCAATCATTCTACATGGCTATCATGCAAATGGTGGTGGTGGCTTGCTTGGGGATGGAGAAGGCTCCGGGAAGAAGTGCAGAACAATCGCGGAAAGAATCGCCGGAAAGGGTACTGTCTCGGAGGGGGCTGATTGGGTAAAGGGCAAAATGGTCATTTTTAGAGTGTTAAAACATAGTGAAAATGGTGGAAACAGAGCGGTCTTGACGAGACGAAGACGTGGGCGTTGGCTTCACCTCATTCGGAGTTACGATTACGGAGTTATGAGGTGTAGAAGATGAGGGACTTTTCTGCAAAAAGAATATTCATAGACGGGTCCCTGAGTGGATAAGGCAGAGGCGTAAATTAGAAATACGCTTTCAGAAGTTGAAAATGCCCACTCCCAAAATACATCTCCACTTTCCATGTCATCAGAGGCGGGGCCGGGCGCGTGGTCGCTGACGCGCGTGGTCAACGCCGAGTGGCTAACCAGGGGGTCCCACCGCGTTCTCTCTCTCCTCCCTCCTTCTTCCTTCTTCTTCCTCGACGGGAGCAGGGGAGGGGCGAGGCAGAGGCGCGGCTGGCGCCGGTCCTCATGGCTCCGGCCACCTCCGGCCAAGGGAGAGGCAACGGCAGGGCCAGGGTGAGGCACCGCACCCACCTGGACCGGTTGGGGATGCCGAGGAGGGACTGGGAGGCGACGACTGGAGACGGGGCGGACGGTGGCTCTGGTCGATGTCAGGCATGATGCTGCAGTCGTGGGGAAGAGGCTGCGCGATACTGGGGAGGCTAGAGGGGGTCTGGCGGGACCTCTGGTGAGGTCAGGAGGGAGAATGGAGCTCTGGTTCGCCGGAATTTAGGAGGTCAGAGGCGGCGGTCATGGTGGCCGTGGGGAGGATGGAGAGGCTCTGGTGATGGATTGAGGGGTTGGGGAGGTTTCTAGATAAGAGGGGAGGGCGATGGGGTGGTCGAGCAAGCTCGGGGCTGCTTAAATAGGCGAGGGGAGAAGCGGTTCATCGAGCACGACCACGTGACACGTTGCCGGAGTCCGGCCAAGCCTCTGGCAACGCTCAGTGAGAACGGGAGGGGAGAGGAATGCGACGAGAGCTCGATGTAGCGTGCACGGACCAGAGAGAGCCAAGGGGACACGGGGACGAAGAAGATAGAGGAGGGAAACGACGGCCGGCTACAGCGCGTCCGTGGGCGCACGGTGACGAGCGCCAGCGAGGAGGCTTCCAGAGGGGGAGATGGCTCTAGGAGGACGGTGACGACGCCGGAAACATGCTAGACATGGGCATACGGTGAGGGGATGAGTGCATAGATGGGGAGGAGGAGACAGAGGCGCCAGAGCGCGCGGGTGACATGCCAAAATGGTGGTCACCGCGTGGACACGAAGCTAACCCATGCTCTGATCGGACAAATCATGTCTGGGAGACAAGGTGTGTAGAGGGTGATGCTAAGGAAGAGAGAAACAGGCATAGTGCTCACTGAGGTGACCACAACAAGCAAGAACACCAGGAAACATCAAGGTGTTTGGTGTTTGTTGTGGCTCACACATGTGGAGATTGAGACTGAGCTTTGACTGGGGTTGATCACTCACTAAGGTGATTAGGATGGCAAGATTTCAGCTCAAGAGGAGGAGTTTAGATAGCACTTGCTGTAGAAATTGCCATACTGGCCAGATTTGGAAATGAGGAAGAAGCACTCACTAGGAGTGTCAACTTGATCTCAACTTGGGCAAGGAAGAGTTATTTGATCATATGAAGATGCTGAAAAAGATTTCACAACCAAAATGGTACTTTCTTCACAAGCATTTCCACTAACCAGAAACTTGCAAAAAATTCCTCAGGGCAAATGGCTAAATGGATTGAGCCCCAACTTGGTGGAGGGAGTTTATATGGATAAGAGAATGCCTATAAAAATTTCCAGCCATAATGGAGCAAGATAAAATATACTTGCTTCACAAACTGAAATTTTGGACAGAATCAAAGATTTGAAGTTGTTCTCACATGGAGGCATTACATGGGCTCTACTTTGGTGGAGGGCTATGATTTGATGATATGAAGGACCATGCAAAAGTGCAACTCATTTGGATATTCCTAGCTTGTACCTCCTTCACAAAGCTTCTTGCTGGACAGAAACTTTGGAAAATCATAAGTAAATAATTACTAGGAAAATGAGGTTGCAATTTGGCATGTGGAAATTATATGGACAGGAAAAGATTTCCAAAGAGTTTGAGGTCAGTTGGGCAAAGCAAAATAGCACTTGCTTCACAATGTGCCATTTTGGGCAGAACAGGAAATGAATTATTTGAGGATGATGATAAACATGGCAAATGAAATGTTTTGCCATATTTGAGGAAGATATGACCCAAACAATTTATGAGAATTATTTGGGAATTTTAGAAGTAATGGAAATATAGGTTGCTTCACAACCTTAGGGCAAATTGAGTTATGCCTTTAATAGAAAAGGAATATTCGGAATAAAAATAATATTGGGATTTGGGCTGGGATGAAAATGACAGGGTCTATGGTTGGATAGGGGATGACAAGCCACTCTGGAAGCAAAGAAGAGGGCATCTTCTTCAGTTTCCAGACCACAAAGCCACGGAAAAAGAAAACTCACGCAAAAACCTCAGAAAAAGAAAAGAAAAAGAAAGGGCCAAAAATTAGGTTGTGACACTTCAACTCTAAGTCTTCTGGTTTTCTTTCGGTCCAAGAAAGATCATCGCGAAGGATTCATTCCGTTTGGACTCCATTTGGTATTCCTTTTCTGCAAAACTCTAAAATAGACAAAAAAACAGAAACTGGCACTGGGCCTCCGGTTAATAGGTTAGTCCAAAAAATAATATAAAAGAGCATATTAAAGCCTATTAAACATCCAAAACAGATAATATAATAGCATGGAACAATCAAAAATTATGGATGCATTGGAGACGTATCAAGCTTCCCCAAGCTTAATTCCTGCTCGTCCTCGAGTAGGTAAATGATAAAAACATAATTTTTTATGTTTATTGCTACCTAGCATATTTATCAATGTAATTTTCTTTATTGTGGCATGAATGTTCAGATCCAAAAGATTCAAGACAAAAGTTTGATATTGACATAAAACTAATAATACTTCAAGCATATTAACAAAGCAATCATGTCTTCTCAAAATAACATGGCCAAAGAAAGTTATCCCTACAAAATCATAGTTTGGTTATGCTCTATCTTCATCACACAAAGTATTTATTCATGCACAACCCCGATGACAAGCCAAGCAATTATTTCATACATTTGATGTTCTCAAACATTTTCAATCTTCACGCAATACATGAGCGTGAGCCATGGACATATCACTATAGGTGGAATAGAAGGGTGGTTCTGGAGAAGACAAAAAGGAGAATATAGTCTCACATCAACTAGGCATATCAACGGGCTATGGAGATGCCCATCAATAGATATCAATGTGAGTGAGTAGGGATTGCCATGCAATGGATGCACTAGAGCTATATGTGTATGAAAGCTCAACAAAAGAAACTAAGCGGGCGTGCATCCAACTTGCTTGCTCACGAAGATCTAGGGCACTTTTGAGGAAGCCCATCATTGGAATATACAAGCCAAGTTCTACAAATTAAAACTTCCCTAGCTTCTGAAGTGACAACATAAGAGACTCTCTATCATGAAGCCCATCATTGGAATATACAAGCCCATCATTTTTCTCTCGTTTTTTTGTTTGGGCCTTTTCTCTTTTTTTATGGCCTCCTTTTTTTAGTCTTGTCACATCCCTAGCTTCTGGCAATGCCTAGTGCTAGCTTTTGGTGATGCATCATGTTTACTTTTCACAGAAAATTGAAATGGGGATTGCCTAAACCCTAGCAACAAAGGAATTCACTAGGTTCAAATAAAATATTCTCAGTGACTCCGAATGGCTTTTAAAAATGTTCATCATTTCTGGAAAATGCTGGAATCAATAACCATAGGTGTTGCACATTTTTTCATGACATATTTGGGCTCTAAATTAAATCATATAGTATTTGCATTTGGGCATTTAAATGCAAGCAAAACCCCCCTTGTTCATTTCGATACAATCCCACTCTCTCGCTTCTGCTCTCTTTTACTACATTAGGACAACAACGATTCATATGTTACATCTTGCGGTAGTTGAACCCTTTCCCCTGCATGACCTGTCATTGCCACAGTAAATAGATGAAACCCACTAGCATGAGTAGGAGTTGTTTGAGCCCTGGTGTGCCTACTCATTCATGCTTGGTTTTCATGCCTGCTATTGCTTAGAATCGTGTCAGGTCTGATTCATCGGGGATGAATTGGATAGTTGTGAACATGTCCTACTGTTGAGAGCTAAGTGTGTGAACACGATTTGGTAAAGGTAGCGGTGAGAGGCCATGTAGGAGTACATGGTGGGTTGTCTCATTGGATTCGTCCTTAGGAACTGAGTTCTGTGTTTGTGATCCATGAACAGCTACTACCACGCATTGGAATGCTTAAGTGCCCCTCTCGACTTATTAATCAACATGATCTCTGTCCAGGAGTTGCAACTAGTTTCTGGTGTTTGTAGGTAGTGCTAGTAGTCTACCAAGTGGCGCCCGGTACAGGTGGGCTCGGTACAGACTAGGCACAGTGGCACGGTGTACCAAGTGGCACCCGGATGGTGGGCTTGGGAACCCTGCTCACATTGTTTGGGGCCGTGAGCGACACCCCGACCGGATCTCCTTGCGGATGGAACTCGAATAGGCGATAAACCTGGACTAGAGACTTGTGTGGTTAGTCAGGTCATGGCTGACTCCCTCGCCAGGCTTCCGCTTGAAGGTTGCCGAGATACACGATGTGTACATGGTGGTAAGTGGAGAGAGCGTGTGTGAAGAAGTACACCCCTACAGGGTTAACATCATGTAGTCGAATAGCCGTGTCCGCGGTAAAGGACTTCTGGGTTGCCTATACAGTTCATAGACAAGTGAAAGTAGATACTCTATGGAGGGCGATCTCGTAGGGAGACGGGAGCGGATCCATAGTGGTGTATTGATTGGTAAATATGTGGACTCGTGTGCGCCACCTCAAAAGAGTTACTTACAGTCGTAGTTTAGGTTAGCCACTGAGTCAAAGCTGGCTTGCTGTAGTTAAACTCCACCACCCCTTTGTTGGTACCGATGCATATGTAGCTAGTTCTGATGTAAGTCTTGCTGGGTACATTTGTACTCACGTTTGCTTAATTTATATTTTTGTAGACAGACTTTGGTCTCACTAGTAGTTCCGCGTGGACTTCGACATTTAGCTTGTTACCTCAGCTACGATCTTGTGCCCTCGGCAGGGTCTTGTAGACAGTCAGGCTTCTTAGCCTTTTTCATAGTTGTATGTACTCAGACAAGTTAAGCTTCCGCTTGTGCTTGTTGCTTGTATGACTTGAATGCTGGGTCATCAGACCCATGTTTGTAATATCTGGCTCTTCAGAGCCTAATGAATAAATACTTTGAGTTGTAGAGTTTTGTTGTGATGCCATGTTGTATTTGCACATTTCGAGCATATTATGTGTATGATTTGAAATGCTTGGTATGTGTGGGATCCGACAATCTAGCTGTTTACCCTTGGTAGCCTCTCTTACCGGGAAATGTCTCCTAGTGCTCCCACTGAGCCATGCTAGCTTGGTACTGCTCCGGAACACTTATGCTGGCCGGCATGTGTCCTTCTTTGATCCTGTGTCTGACCCTTCAGGGAAATGTTGCGCGGTGTCTTTCGGAGTCCTGTTAGCCTGCTACATCCCGGAATCCCGGAGTCCTACTAGCCCAGTTACTACAGCCCGAATTCACTCGCTGATGACTGACACGTTTGTTGCTGGGTCATGTATGGCTATCCTTGTAAGTTAGTGCCACTTTGGATTTACGACTAGTCATGTCGGCGTGGGTTCTTTGTCATATGGATGCTAGCGACACTATCATATACGTGAGGCAAAAGGCGCAATCAGTCCCAGGCCAGGTAAGGTGGCACCCGTGGGAATACCATGCGTGAGGCCACAAAGTGATATTATGTGTTACATGCTAGATCGGTGTGACTTAGGATCGGGGTCCTGAGAAGTCTGGAGTCTCATCCCGACTTGTGGGGGAATCATAGTATCCATCATCCTTTCCTCACTGGGACAATGCTCTAATAATGAAGATCATCACACTTTTATTTACTTACAACTCAATACTTAGAACAAAATATGACTCTATGTGAATGCCTCTAGTAGTGTACTGGGATGTGCAATGATTCAAGATTGACATGTATGCAAAAATAATGAACGGTGGCTTTGCCACAAATACGATGTCAACTACAATGATGGAGTGTGTCATAATAAACAGAACGGTGGAAAGTTGCATGGCAATATATCTCGGAATGGCTATGTCGGATATCGGGTTCCGGCAAAACCCTTAAGGTTCAAACTCTGGGGTGTGCACGAAGATCTTCTCCGCACCGAAACGCGCCCAGAGCCTCACCGTGATTCTAAGCTAGCACGAAGAACAACACAAGAGACACGAGGTTTATACTGGTTCGGGCCACCGTTGTGGTGTAATACCCTAATCCAGTGTGTGGTGTGGAGGATTGCCTCTTGGGCTGAGGATGAACAGTACAGAGGAAGAACAGCCTCACGAGGAGAGGTGTTCTTGTGGTGGAATGCGTATGAACCTAACTTCACTCCCCTTCTACTGTGGTGGCTATCTCTATTTATAGAGGCCCTGGTCCTCTTCCCAAATATTGAGCGGGAAGGGAACCAACAATGGCCATTTCAAAAGGGGACAGCTAGTACAAGCTATCCTGACTAAAGGTGGTCTTCGACTGCCAAAGGCACTGGTGATGATGCCATCTTGGGCTCCACGGTGACCTCCGTCCTACCGCTCTGCTGGTCATGGTCTCGTTGCACCGATATGGAAACCTTTGCCTAGTGCCTCGGTACTCCGCGCCTGCGCTTGCCCCCTTTGCACCAAAGAGGAAACGAGGACACTGCGCAGGCTAGCGCCTACCTGGCATCCACCTGGTCTTGATCGTCATGGCTTGTGTCATGAGCACCTCGCGAGGTACCCCTCGCCTTGATCTCTCCGCCTCTTCGCGAGCCTGCCTGGAGAGGTCGCCCCTGATGAGGCCTTGTGTCGTCCGCCTGCGAGGCTTGGCCCCTCGCGAGGGTATTGAGCTTGGATTGATGAAGACAGGCCGTACTGGGCCGCTGGTGAGCCACTGCAGGCCGCATGCAGGCAAGTCTGGGGACCCCCATTCCCAGAATGCCGACAGTAGCCCCCGGGCCCAAGGCGCGCTCGGACTTGGCTTAGCAGCAAAGCCAAAGGGCAAGTGCGGAGCGTCGCGGGCCCCAACAGCCTGCGGCCTTGGTTGTCGCGTGGCAGTCGATTGGACATGGGCGTCTCCGCTTTCCCACGCTGCCTTGGCAACTGCCCGATTTGACGAGTCCCTGCTGCATGAAAAAAGAGTCATCGTTACCTGTGATCGTGGGGGCTGGCGGTTGGCCTCCCTTGGGCTATAAATGGGGAGGGTCAAAAGCCCCTGTTGCACATCTCCCCTCGCCCCGCCTGCTTCTTCTTCCTCCTTGCTCCAGTTGCTTGCAGCGTCCCATGGCACCCGTGAAGAGGTTCTCGGCCGCGGAGAAGGGGAAGGCTCACCAGGAAGGGCCTGGCTCTCCTCTGCCCAAGCGCAGCCACGGATGTCCCCGCAAGTATCCCGCGACTCCCGTCGCAGCTTCTCGTGGTTGCGGTGGTGGTCCTTCACGCGTTGGTGGTCGCCCGAATCGGGGCAACCCAGTCAATGGAGGAAGGTGCATCGTGGCTGTGCGGCCTTCCCGGCCGTGCTTCCATTCGGCAGAAGTGCTGCCGGAGTTTGTTGTGTGATCGGACAACCCGGCCAGCAACTGGCTTTAGCTCCTGTGCTTCTTCGTCGGTGAACTGCCTGCCGCTGGCCCCAGCGGGCTCTGGCTGTAGGCGGATGGCTTCTGCAGCAGGGCCTCCTGGGTCATGGTGGAGATCTCCGTCGCAGGGAACGTGGCCCTGGCCCGAGGCTGGCAGACGTTTGCCCGCGTGCGTGGCCTGGGTCGGTGGTGCACCCTCCACTTCAAGTACGACGGCGACGCGAGCCTCTATGTGAGGGTGTTCGGGGAAGATGGCCGTCGTGTTGGGTGCTGCTCCCCCAGCACGAGGTCCATCCCACGCATGGCGTCCTGTTGCGCTTCATCAAAAGTTAGGACCCGCGCAGAGCGACGCCTGACCTCGTGAGGGAGGACCGCCTCTACTCCGTAGACAAGGAAGAACGGGGTCTCACCAGTAGACTTGGTGGCGGTAGTGCGGATGGACCACAGCACGGACTGGAGCTCGTCGTACCAACCCCTGCCGCAGGACTCCAGCTTCGTTTTGAAGGTCCTAGTTTTGAGGCCCTTCAGGACCTCTGCGTTGGCGCGTTCAACCTGGCCGTTGCTCCGGGGGTGTGCCACCGAAGCATAGCATATCTGCGTTCCAAGGTTAGCACAATATGTTTTGAAGAGATTGCTGGTAAACTGCAAACCGTTGTCGGTGATGATGTGATTAGGGACCCTGAATCGGCTCACGAGGCCCTTGATGAACTTGACTGCAGAACTAGTTGGGATGGTGCGGACGGCTTCCACCTCCACCCACTTGGTGAACTTGTCGATGGCGACGTAGAGATAGCGGTAGCCCCCAGGCGCTCGAGGAAACGGGCCCAAGATATCCAACCCCCAGACGGCGAATGGCCACGAGACTGGGATGGTCTGCAGGCCCTGAGCTGGCTGATGGATTTGCTTGGCATGGAATTGGCAAGCTTCGCAGGCCTTCACCAGCTCGATTGCGTCGTTGAGTGCCGTAGGACAGTAGAACCCGCTGCGAAACGCCTTGCCGACGAGGGTCCGTGACGACAAGTGGTGTCCGCAATCTCCACTTTGTATGTCAGCCAGCAACTCCTTCCGTTGTTCTCTGGAGATGCAGCACAGGGAAACATCATTTGGCCGCTTTATTAGAGCTCTCTGTCTTGGATGCAGTAGGCCGTCGCCTGCCGGGCCACACGTTCCGCGTCCTCCTCTTTCTCTGGTAGTGTCCCTTGCATCAGGTAGTCCTTGAATTCCATGGTCCAACATCCCTCTTGAGGCTCCAGCGCCAGGAGTAAGCGTGCTCCCGAGGTTATGCCACAGGCCGGGGCTCCTGTGGCAGGTGGCTGAGGGACTTGCTCCCGAGGCTGTGCTGCGCTTGACAGTGACGATGCTGCCAATGCCGTTCCTCGAAAACACTAGGCTCCTGAGGCAGCCGCCTGGATGCCCTCCTGGCGATGTCATCAGCCTCTTGGTTGGTGCTGCAGGGCACATGCTGTAATTCCAGCCCCCAAAATAGCTTTTCCATCTTGCGCACCTCCGCAAGATACGCTTCCATGTGCTCGTCCTTCGGCTCATACACCTTATTGGAGAAGTTGACGAGGAGTTGTGAATCACCCTTGATGATTAGGCGCTTCACCCCCAGTGCTGCTGCAGCTTTCAAGCCTGCTATGAGGCCCTCGTATTCTGCTATGTTGTTGGAGACCTTCTCGCCATGCTGGAACCAGAGCTGCACGGCGTAATAGAGCTTATCCTGAGTGGGGGATATAAGCACTACACCAGCCCCCGCGTCGTGCCTCGAGAATGCTCCATCGAACTACATGACCCAGCCATCTGGTGCCTCGCTTCCTGGGGAAAGCGGTCGATCCTCGCCTGCCTCGAGCCCTGGGACCTCTGCCCATTCTGCCACAAAATCTGCAAGTGCGGCTCCCTTGACGACCTTGGTTGTGCTGAATTCCAACTGAAACGCTTGCAACTCGATGTTCCATTTGGTGACCCTTCCAGCTGAGTTGGGGCTCCTGAGTACCCTTTCCAATGGGTAGGCCGAGATGACCTTGATGGGGTGACCTTGAAAGTAGTGCCGCAGCTTTCGGGAGGCCACCAATAGTGCGAGCAAGAGCTTCTGAGGCATGGGGTATCGTGCCCTTGCATCCCACAGAACCATGCTGACGAAATACACCGGATGCTCGACGAGGGTGGGTGTGCTGACGAGGTCCGTGCCCTCTGGAGGGTTAGGCGCCTCTTGAGACGATGGATCCCCCAGCACCTGGCTGCCTAGTGTGGCCTCTTCAGCCCCAGGGGCGTCTCCCTATTGAGGCTACTCCCCATCTGCCGAGGCCCTGGTCTTCACGAGGCCTTCTTGGTCTTGTGCTGTCGTGGCCGGGGCCGAGGCCGGTCGTGACGTAGCCTTGACCTGGCGCTCTTCCCGAACCACCACTAGAGCTGCACTGGTGGAGTAGGGTGTGGCGGCGAGGTAGAGCACCAGGGGCTCTAGAGGGCATGGCGCCACCATCACGAGGTCCATCCCGACTTGTGGGGGAATCATAGTCTCCATCATCCTCTCCTCACTGGGGCAATGCTCTAATAATGATGTTCATCACACTTTTATTTACTTACAACTCAATATCTAGAACAAAGATATGACTCTATATGAATGCCTCCGGCGGTGTACCGGGATGTGCAATGATCTAGCGTAGCAATGACGTCAAAAAACGGACAAGCCATGAAAACATCATGCTAGCTATCTTATGATCATGCAAAGCAATATGACAATGAATGCTCAAGTCATGTATATGATGATGATGGAAGTTGCATGGCAATATATCTCGGAATGGCTATGGAAATGCCATGATAGGTAGGTATGGTGGCTGTTTTGAGGAAGATATAAGGCGGCTTATGTGTGACAGAGCGTATCATATCACGGGGTTTGGATGCACCGGCGAAGTTTGCACCAATTCTCAAGGTGAGAAAGGGCAAAGCACGGTACCGAAGAGGCTAGCAATGATGGAAGGGTGAGAGTGCATATAATCCATGGACTCAGCATTAGTCATAAATAACTCATATACTTATTGCAAAAATCTACAGGCCATTGAAAACAAAGTACTACGCGCATGCTCGTAGGCGGATAGATTGGTAGGAAAAGACCATCGCTCGTCCCCGACCGCCACTCATAAGGAAGACAATCAATAAATAAAATTGTGCTCCAACTTCATCACAAAGCGGTTCACCATACGTGCATGCTACTGGAATCACAAACCTCAACACAAGTATTTCTACTAATCCACAACCACCCACTAGCATGACTCTAATATCACCATCTTTATATGGCAAAACTATTGCAAGGAATCAAACATATCATATTCAGCGATCTACAAGTTTATGTAGGATTTTATGAGTAACCATGTGAATGACCAATTCGTGTCATCTCTCTTGATAGATATAAGTGAGGCAAGAGAGTTTAATTCTTTCTACAAAAGATATGCCCATGCTCTAACAAATATAAGTGAAGCAAAAGAGCATTCTACAAATGGCGGTTTTCTATGTGAAGTGAAACGGGCAATCCAAACTTCAAATGATATAAGTGAAGCACATGAAGCATTCTATAAAGCCATACTCAAAAGATTTAAGTGAAGTGCAATGAGCATTCTATAAATCAACCAAGGACTATCTCATACCAGCATGGTGCATAAAAGAAAAATTAAAACTAAATCCAAAAGACGCTCCAAGACTTGCACATAATGCATGAACGAAACGAATTCGAAAACATACCGATACTTGTTGAAGAAAGAGGGGATGCCTTCCGGGGCATCCCCAAGCTTAGACGCTTGAGTCTCCTTGAATATTTACTTGGGGTTCCTTGGGCATCCCCAAGCTTGAGCTCTTGCCTCTCTTACTTTTCTCATATCGAGACATCCTCGATTAGACACTACATCCACATAAAAGTTCAACAGAAAAATCAGTAAGATCCGTTAGTATAATAAAGCAAATCACCACTCTAAGTACTGTTGCAAACCAATTCATATTTTGTTTTTGCATTGTGTCTACTGTAATATAGCTTTTCCATTGCTTAATCCACTGATACAAATTGATAGATTCATCAAAACAAGCAAACTATGCATCAAAAACAGAATCTGTCAAAAACAGAACAGTCTGTAGCAATCTGAACATCCACCATACTTATGGTACCCCAACAATTCTACCAAAATTAGTAAAAATAAACAAGTTGTATAGCAAGACAGTGCAGAAGGAATCAGAACCAATTGATGTTCCAGTTAAAATGTAAAATCACGCACTAGAGCCAAAGTTTCTGTCCTGCATCGTACAAACCAACAAGCATTGTAAACATCCTAAAGGCAAACCTTGGCACATTATTTTTATAATACAATGGAATTGTACAAAGGTATAATTATTTTGATGAAAAGTTTCTGTAATCAAGATTCACAAAGTTTCCGTGAGCATGAACAAAGTTCAAGGAGCTCTCCCACTTCAACAATGCTTGTCTTTCTTACTTTCACTTTCTTTTTGAAAAGTTTTTAGGTTCCCCTCTTTACTTTTTAGTTTTTAAACTATAAAAAAACACTCAACAGAAATAAATGACTCTCTAAAACTTCCGGTTGTCTCCCTGGCAGCGCTTTCTTTAAAGCCATTAAGCTAGGCATTTAGTGCTCAAGTAATGAATACACCCGGATCCCAAGGTATATCAAAGCCAATTCTAATTAACAATGATTTGTAATTTAGTAGTGAGCACAAAGTAACATATATCATGCAATAACAAAGTCTAACTATCTTCCTATGCATCGACATGTCATAAGAGAACAATTCATGCACACATAGTAAAGGCCAATGCATAGTATAAGCAGTTTCTTGCAATTTCGTAGTATGGGAAACATAGAGAGGTGGAGAAATAGTTCCTCTCTCATAATAATTGCAAGTAGGAGCAGCAAGCACATGCATATTACATTCATCAAAATCATCATGTGCAATGGTAAAAGGCAACCCATCAATATAATCCTTAATAAGCACAAACTTCTCCGATATAGTGTAGTTTGGAGAATTCAAAAAGATAATAGGACTATCATGCGTGGGTGCAATAGCAAAAATTTCATGTTCAACATAAGGAACTATAGCAAGTTCATCTCCATAAGCGTAATTCATATTGGCATCTTGGCCACAAGCATAGCAAGCATCATCAAAAAGGAATATTTCCAACAAATTCAAGGGATCATAGCAATCATCATAGCAATCATCCTTCGGTAAGCATGAAGGGCAATTAAATAATGTATGAGTTGGAGGGTTACTCTCATTAGAAGGTGGGCACGGGTAGCTAATCCGCTCTTCCACCTTTTGTTCTTCGCTCTCCTCATCATCTTTTTCATCCAATGAGCTCACTGTTTCATCAATTTCTTCTTCAATAGCTTCCTGCAAAATATTAGTCTCTTCTTGGACAGAGGAGAAGTCCTCAATATATGGTTTAACATAGGCATTAGAAGCATAATTATCATAACAATATTGAAATATGGCAAAATTTTCAGATTTGTAAAGAGTAGCATCATACTTTTCAATCAAAGAGGCAATCTCATAAGCACCTTTAAAAGCAACAAATTCTTCAATTTGTTGAACATCATAGTAGTTGTAAACACCCTTAGCATGCGAAGATACGATTCCATTATCACTAAATAAGCATTGATAGGGTAGGTGTTTCTTAGGGTCTTCAGAACAACAAGTAAACCCATATATTTCACATAAATTCCAAGCATAGCATTGCAAACATTGAATTTGATCCCATAATAGTTTCCCTTTTTCAGATATACGGTGTCACACAAAACAAGCATGCTCATCTAAAGATTTGCCCTCAACTAAACTAGTGGGGGTTTCAGCACAAGCACAAAGGGATCAAAGATGATCCAAGTAAAAAGCTTCAGGAGTGTGATAGATTTTGAGTGGTTCTTCAACCACTGGTTCAGTAGGTACAACTAATTTTTTTGGTATTTTGCGTTTCCTACCCATAGCTAAAGTTAGAAAGCAACTAAGAACAGCAAATAAAAATTACTTAGTGATAAAGCAAACAAGCACACACGAGAATAGTCACCCCACGCTATGACTCCCCGGCAATGGCGCCAGAAAAAGGTCTTGATGACCCACAAGTATACGGGATAGTTGTAGCCTCTTTCGATAAGTAAGAGTGTCGAACCCAACGAGGAGCTAAAGGTAGAACAAATACTCTCTCAAGTCCTATCGGCCACTGATACGACTCTACATACGCTTGGCGTTCGCTTTACCTAAAACAAGTATGAAACTAGAAGTACTTTGTAGGTGTGATAGGATAGGTTTGCAAGATAATAAAGAACACGTAAACAAAAAGTAGGGGATGTTTAACTAAAGATGCAATAAAGTAAATATACCGAGTGTGGAAAAGTGGTGGTAGGAGTTGTGAAATTGCCCCTAAGCAATTGACTATGTTACTAGACCGATAATCAATATTGCAATTCTATTTGAGGGAGAGGCATAAGCTAACATACTTTCTCTACTTGGATCATATGCACTTATGATTGGAACTCTAGTAAGCATCCGCAAATACAAAAGATTCATTAAGGTAAAACCCAACCATAGCATTAAAGCATCGAGTCCCCTTTATCCCATATGCAACAATCCCCTTACTCAGGTTTGTGTTTCAGTCACTCACGCAACCCACCATAAGCAAATCATAAACATATTGCAAACCCTACAGCGGGAATCCCTCACGCTTGCGCGACACAGAGGGCACAATAGGACAGCACCAATAATAAAACATGCAACTCAAACCAATCATAGCAATTCATCAATCATCGATAGGATAACAAAAATCTACTCAGACATCATAGGATGGCAACACATCATTGGAAAATAATATGAAGCATAAAGCACCATGTTCAAGTAGAGGGTACAGCGGGTTGCGGGAGAGTGGACTGTTGTAGATAAGAGGGGGGAAGGTGATGGATATGTTGGTGAAGACGCCGGAGGTGTTGGTGAAGATCGCGGAGGTGTTGGTGAAGATCGCGGTGATGATGATGGCCCCCAGCAGCGCTCCGGCGCCACCGGAAGCAAGGGGAAGAGAGCCCCCCTTCTTCTTCTTCTTCCTTGACCTCCTCCCTAGATGGGAGAAGGGTTTCCCCTCTGGTCCTTGGCTCCCATGGCGTGGGAGGGGCGAGAGCCCCTCTGAGATTGGATCTATCTCTCTGTTTCTGCGTTCTTAGATTCTACCCCTTCACCGTTTCTTAAATATCCGGAGAGCCGTAACTCCGATTGGGGTGAATCTTTCGCCCATATCTTTCTCATAAAATTAGCTTTCTTGCGGCAAAAGAAGAGCGTCAACCGCCTTACGCATGGCCCACGAGAGTTTAGGGCGCGCCCAGGGGGGAGGGCGTGCCCCCCTGTCTCGTGGCCACCCCGGACACCGTTTCGTGTTGATTTTACTTCCCAAAAATCATAAATATTCCAAAAAAAAATCTCCGTCCGTTTTTATCCCGTTTAGACTCCGTTTGATATTGGGTTTCTGTGAAACAAAAAACATGCAATAGACAGGAACTGGCACTGGGCACTAGATCTATATGTTAGTCCCAAAAAATAGTATAAAAAGTTGCCAAAAGTATATGAAAGTTGAATAATATTGGCATGGAACAATCTAAAATTATAGATATGACGGAGACGTATCAGGCGCCACCATCGATGAGGGTCTTGGTGATGGCCACCTGGCAGATGGTGGGTGTGCAAAGCATTGGGAGCACACCCGAGCAGGCGGTGTTCACGGGGTGATCGTCCGAGTTGAAGGTCAGGTCGGCCTTGGGTGCCGCACAACCCGGGGGAGCTCCTTGCCGCGCGAGGGCGGCGCCGACCTGATGGAAGAACGGCTTGGCGTGGCGGTCTGAGGGTGGCGCCTGCGAGCCGTCAAGGAGAGCTGCGATGATCGGGGGCGCCGACGCAGCATACTGGGTGAGGAAGAGGTTGCGCAGCTCCTCCCAAAAGGCCACAGAAGATGTTGGCAGGTTGAGCAGCCAAACACGTAGGACGCCGGTGAGGGCCATGGGAAACCACTTGGCCATGACCTTGTCATCGCCTCCGACCTCGAGGAAGGCCTCCTCATATGCCAGCAGGAAAGCCAGCGGATCCGCCGCGCCATTGTAGGGCGGCGACATCTCTTGCTTGAACTTGTGCGGCCACTGCACCTGCCACAAGGCGGGGGCCAAGGCTCGGAGCCCCCTGGCCCCGGCGCTGGCATCGGCCGCCGGAGCTGGAGGCGCATTTTCCGCCATGAGGGTGAAGCACAGTGTTGGTGGAGAGCGACCCGACGGAAAGGAGAGCTCCAACGCACCCCTTCCTGGCACACCAAATGTCGGATATCGGGTTCAGGAAAAACCCTTAAGGTTGGAACTCTGGGGTGTGCACGAAGATCTTCTCCTTACTGAAACACGCCCATAGCCTCTCTGCAACTCTAAGCTAGCATGAAGAATAACACAAGAGACACAAGATTTATACTGGTTCGGGCCACCGTTGTGGTGTAATACCCTAATCCGGTGTGTGGTGTGGTGGATTGCCTCTTAGGCTGAGGATGAAAAGTACAGAGGAAGGACAGCCTCGCGAGGAGAGGTGTTCTTGTGGTGGAATGCGGATGAACCTAACTTCACTCCCCTTCTACCGTGGTGGCACTACTAGGGAAAACCCTAGCAGTAGCGCTGGTTTTGTGCTCACTAGTAGCGCAAGGGGGCGCGCTACTAATAAGGCGCTACAGCTATTTCTTAGCAGTAACGTGTGCCCGCACGCGCTACTGGTAGGACAAATAGCTGCAACGTTTATTCACTCCCACGCTACTGCTAATGTAACTAGTGGCAGCGTGTTTTCTCTCCATCGCTACTAGTATTCTTTTTTATTTTTTTTATTTTTAGTGTATTTATGCGCCATCGTACAAATATTGGGACAATACCAGTTACGAGGTTTACATCATTATGTCCATAACAGTGTGTCAAATGAAGGTGGATTAGGTTCAAGTGGAGGCAATATGTGGTGCATGTCAAAATTATACTACTAATCCAAACTTGATCTAGTTTGGACTAGTAGTACTTTCGATGTGCACCACATGTTGCCTCCACTTGAATCTAATCCGCCAGCACAAGCTATTTAATCATCATCATAGTCATTACCACCAACAGTATTTATTTAATCACCACTAACACTAGCTAATAATAATCATCATAGTCATTACCACCAACACTAGCTATTTTATCATCATAGTAATAGTGTAGCACATCATCATCTTGAAACTCATTTCAAGCTAGCTAATCACTCCTGCTGCTCTCTCTTAGGTAAAATAACATAAAACATGTATAGCTCTCCTCCTTGATCAAGTTGGAGCATGCAGATGAACCTGTCTCCTAATCGTGGGTAGTGCATCTGTTTGCTGCCCCCTAGTACCTCTCTGCGCTCCCCCATCACATATTTGGTCCAGTCTTGCACTATTAAGAATCGGTCGCTAATCTTGAATGCACTAAAGTAATCTGTAGGATATCTTGGCCGTAAGCTTATAATACTCATGGTACCTTTAGTCTCGATCCCATAAGGCACAACATTCATCAGGAGTCCCTGTTGAAGAACATCATATGGTAACATACTTAGCAATGAAGTTTAGCTTCAAAAATAATGTATGGAAAAGATGCACTGAGGAAAAATAGTAAAAATCTTACCATCCTTCCTAAAAATAGTAAAAATCTTACCATCCTTCCTAAAAAGATGCACCCCTTGAACGAACACCTATGGGGCAGGGCCCCTTTCGGTCCGGCAGGGAGCGGAGACCGCACGAAGAGCGGATCAAGGCGAAGCACGTGAGCAGTTTTACCCAGCTTCGGAGCTCTCCGGAGAGATAGTACTCCTACTGCTGCTTTGTGATTGTATTGCGCTCTTGGTTGAGAGCGTGAGTGTGTTCTAGTTTCGAATGCCCCGAACCCCCTCTACGTTTCGCATGGGCCTCCTTTTATACGCTCAAGGGGTCACCGACTGGTGGCAACGTAGGCGAGGGCAAAAATGTAAAAAGAGTCACTACAAGAAATATGTCAACTTATGACCTTCTCTTACTGACCCCAGCTGAATTGGTCGTAAATTCACAGCCATTTCGCTTGGAAGGGCTCAAACCCTGAAATTGCTTACACCAAATGGTCACAAAGCAGACAAGAGGCGTCAATGACCTTATTTCTACCTGATTACGACCAATATAAATGGTCATGAGGTGGTGAACGTGGATGCATTGGTACTTATTGCTATGACTAGGCGCCACCTCATCAGTTTTGCCTATGTGTCATGTCCATGTGGCAGTTTTTGCCCTAGGTTGTGAAGCAACCTATATTTCTGTCATTCCAAAATTCCCAAAAAAATCTCATAAATTCTTTGGGTCATATCTTCGTCAAATATGTAAAAACCTTCCTTGCCTAGTTCAAAAATAATTCAAAAATATTCATTTTCCTATTCTGTTCAGAGTAAAAGTTTGTGAAGGAAGTACCACTTTGGCATGTCCAAATAGTATCCATTTTCTACAGTGCTTTCCTATGCCCAAATAACCATCCTCCACCAAATGCCAGCTCAATCCATTCATTATTTTGAGCCGAGCTTCAACATTCGTATTTATGTCCAGTGTGGTGGTTTGCAAAGCAAGTACCACCTAGGCTCCTCCTTTCGAGCTGAAAATTTGTGAAAACGGTCTTCTTAGTAACTGATCATCCTCAGCCAAAACTCACGCCCATTAGCCATGTACATTTCCCGTACCGCTAATCAAACACTTGGCTGCTAATTCATGTTTGAGCATCGATTGGTCTCCTTGTGAGAATCTTATGTTGTAATTTTCTTCCTAGCACCAACCTGGGGAGTGCCCAACCCACTAGACATGCCTAGGCCGCCCAGAACACATGGCAACGCCACGGTCACGCGGTGACCACGCGGCGGGCATGCGAGTTTACGCGCTCTAGAGTTGGGGCCCTCGGCCACCGCCCAAACCTCGACATATCGCCACCAAACCATGTATTTATGATTAAATAGGTCCTTATGTAACTAGAAATGATTTTTGGAAAAAATAAATAGCAAACTGTGAGGCAGCTGCAGTTCAAATTTGACCCGCTTCCAACTCAATCGGCAGAAATTTGTCTTTTTCACGAGAGGTGGATCAAAATATTTTACACCAGACCATTTTGTCAATTGTGCATTAAATATGGCCTAGTATTTTATAAAAATGATTTGGTCCAATTTTGCAACAATTATTTGGTAGTTCCTTCACAAAAAAACCTCCTTTCGGGCACTCGAAAAATGGAAAATGGTTTTTTCGTCCAACGAAAATGAAAACTTCCTTAGGCAACATTGTTTGCTATTCCAATATGCACCCTTGTGCACAATATGAGATCATTTGAACAAACTATGCCATGAATGTGGCCATAAGATTGATCATTTGGCTTGAAAGCCGAGAATCTTCACACTCGATAGCTCATTTCTGAGAACACTTTTTTTAAAATAATTACCGTATTACAAGTTTATTATTTTTCCTGGAAACTTGGTCATATATAATGACACAATGCGAAGGTTTTCCAATTTTTTGATTTTTTTGAATTTTTTATGCCCGTTTCAAAATGCGGTCAAAACGGCGGGCTTGACCGTTCCTAGCTAGTGGTTGAATCTTGGAATTTTTTTGGTGTTTCTATGATTAAATAGGTACTTATGTACCTAGAAATGATTTTTGGAAAAAATAAATAGCAAACTATGAGGCAGCTGCAGTTCAAATTTGACCCGCTTCCAACTGAATCGGCGGCAATTTGTCTTTTTCACGAGAGGTGGATCAAAACTTTTTTCACCCAACCATTTAGTCAATTGTGCATTAAATATGTCCTAGTATTTTATAAAAATGATTTGGTCCAATTTTGCAACAATTATTTGGTAGTTCCTTCACAAAAAAACCTCATTTCGGGCACTCAGAAAATGAAAAATGGTTTTTTCGTCCAAAGAAAATGAAAACTTCCTTAGGCAACATTGTTTGGAATTCCAAGATGCACCCTCGTGCACAATATGAGATCATTTGAACAAACTATGCCATGAATGTGGCCATAAGATTGATCATTTGGCTTGAAAACCATGAATCTTCACGCTTGATAGCTCCTTTCTGAGAACACTTTTTTAAAATAATTACCGTATTACAAGTTTATTATTTTTCCTGGAAACTTGGTCACATATAATGACACAATGCGAAGGTTTTCCAATTTTTTGATTTTTTTTGAATTTTTTATGCCCGTTTCAAAATGCGGTCAAAACGACGGGCTTGACCGTTCCTAGCTAGTGGTTGAATCTTGGAATTTTATTGGTGTTTCTATGATTAAATAGATACTTATGTACCTATAAATGATTTTTGGAAAAAATAAAGAGCAAACTATTAGGCAGCTACAGTTCAAATTTGACCCATTTCCAACTGAATCGACGGCAATTTGTCTTTTTCACCAGAGGTAGATCAAAACTTTTTTCACCCAACCATTTGGTCAATTGTGCATTATATATGGCCTAGTATTTTATAAAAATGATTTGGTCCAATTTTGCAACAATTATTTGGTAGTTCCTTCACAAAAAAAACCTCCTTTTGGGCACTCGTTCCGTGCAAAGAAAATGAAAACTTCCTTAGGCAACATTGTTTGGAATTCGAAGATGCACCCTTGTGCACAATACGAGATCATTTGAACAAACTATGTCATGAATGTTGCCATAAGATTGATCATTTGGCTTGAAAGCCATTGATCTCCACACATGATAGCTCGTTTCTGAGAACACTTTTTTAAAATAATTGCCGTATTACAAGTTTGTTATTTTTCCCAGGAACTTGGCCCCATATGATGACACAATGTGAAGGTTTCCCAATTTTTTGATTTTTTTGAATTTTTTATGCCCGTTTTAAAATGCGGTCAAAACGGTAGGAATGACCGTTCCTAGCTAGTGGTTGAATCTTGGAATTTTTTTGATGTTTCTTTGATTAAATAGTTACTTATGTAATTAGAAATGATTTATGGAAAAAATAAATAGCAAACTATGGGGCAGCTGCAGTTCAAATTTAACCCGTTTCCAGCTGAATCGGCGGAAGTCTATCTTTTTCACCAGAGGTGGATCAAATCTTTTTACACCCCAACCATTTTGTCAATTGTGCATTAAATATGTCCTAGTATTTTATAAAAATGATTTGGTCCCATTTTGCAATAAATATATGGTAGGTCATTTGCAAAAAAACTCAATTTAGGCACTCGAAAAATAGAAAATTAATTTTTTGACCAATTTAGATGGTCATAACGTCGTACTGTATTCTGATTGGCCTGTGAACTCTCACGCGGATCATGCATTGAACACCGTCGGATGTTCGTCGATCCAACGGCGGTCCTCAGCCCTTCCACACCATCCCCGAAACCCTAGCTCTGGCCTGTGGTCATTTTGCATCCACCCCCCCCCCGCCTCATTTCTTTCCCTCGCTCTCTTCTCCTCCTCTCCTCTTCCAGATCTGTCGAGCTCCCCTCGCTCTCCCTGATCTAGATCGTCGTGCTGTGCTCCTCCCTCCCTCCCCTCCGGCAAGATCCCCATGCTCTGCTCCTCCCCCCCTCTCTCCCCTCCGGCGGCCTCCCTCTCCTTGATCTGCAACCAATCAAACCGCAACCAATCCCCCACCCCACCCTTCCTACCTCTAACTCGCGCAGGTGCAGGCGCAGGGCACAACGCCCAATCCAAGGCGGCGCCGTCCTCGTGCAGCTCAGCCTGGCGGACCTCAGGGCCGTCTCCATGCTCGGCCGTGGTGCCAAGGGCGTCGTCTTCCACGTCGTGCCCGAGGGCGAGGGCGGTGCCGGCGACGTTGCCATGGCGCTCAAGTCGGTCTCGCGGGAGGCCGCGCGGCACAAGAAGAGCGGCGGGAGTGGCGGCGGGAACGGACACCGGAGGATTTGGTTCGAGTGTGACGTGCTCCTCGCCTCCGCTGCTGCTGCTCCGCTGGCGACCCGGCGGCGATGGTGAAGGCTGTCAGGGTCCACGAGCTCGGCGGCCTAGAGGCAAGCCGATCCCCTCTTTGTTTTCCGGGCCGAGGGTAAGGGCTTCTCTTTTCTAACCGATTTCTGGTGCGCAGGCGCTGAGATGGGAGGATGTGGAGGTGGGCGAGCCTGGGGACGGCGAGATCCAGATCTGGAACACCGCCATCGGTGTCAACTTCATCGACATCTACTTCCGCAAGGGCGTCTACCCCGCTCCCCTCCCCTTCACCCCCGGTACCAACCGAACCCAGCCCTAATTCCTAAAACAGATTTCCACTAGATCGATTGATGATACCTTGCTGTTTGTTGCTGACGAAACTGAAGAAACCATGTCTATCCCGGGCCAGTTGCCACTCAAACCAACACTGTCCCACTTACCATTTTACTAGTTGACACACCATGGTTTGATCGATCGTCAGTTGGTGTAAGTGCTCAGGGGCAGGATTCTCAAGACTAACTGAGTGTCACACCCAATGGTCCAACTAATTTTATAGCTCAGAATTAGCGCTCAGTCGTGACATATAAGTATTACGATACAGCATCAAAGAAATGCTTATATCAGTTTAGTTTATTGCTTGAATTTGCTGCTCACTTTTCTTATCCTGTTTCAACTAGATTGATTAATGATAGCTTGGCGATGATTTAGTTTATTTTTACCTGTTAATCTGATTTAGTCTATTTTTACCTGTTAATCTGATTTAGTTTAGGACTAAATGCTTTGTTGTTTTTGTAGTATTAGTCAGATTTAGTAACTGTTTTTTTAATCTTTTCATGTTGATATGGAAGCCGATCTAAATGGGTTGTCATACATCCTTATAATTGTCTGTCACAGATAATCATTAGTACTCATCCAACTATTGATATTTGCAAGTATCTATATTTCATACATCCAAAAATTGACTACTTAAGCTGGACTTCTAGAGTAACTGTTGTTCACAAGCCCCTGGCCGGTCGGCTGATTAGCCTCCCGCACTGGCTGCACCGATCAGCCTCCCGCACCGGTGGAGAAACCTCCTACTAGTTCTAGATTATTTACGTTGTAAATAAATATTGCAGTTCAGTTTATCGCAGCTATGACTGAAGTTCAATAGAAACAGTTCTGCTTGCCTACGACTATAGTTATAGTCACTTGTTGGGCTGATTTCAAGCAGACTGCTTAGTGTTGACCGTGTCATGCTATTGTTATTGACCTGCTGCTTGTGTCTTAAATAAATATATGCGAAGGTAGACACGATCTTTGCTGCTTCTGTCTTAAATAAATAAATAAAATTCTATAATGATGATCTGAAATGTCACACAGGTGAACATTGGTGCTGCTGCCGCCGCTGTGCCAGTTGGAGGTGCTGCTGCTGCATGTGGTGGAGCTGTAGCTGCAACCCCAAAGGGCAAACCTTCATCAGGCACAACCCCATAACAGGGCCTCAAGGTTCTATTCCCCATCGCCCCTCTTTCTAAATTACTGGAATGAAAATGGCCAGGCCTGATGTGCCTCCTGTATCTATTGCTCGATTTGTTATGATTTGATTCACCAAGAGTGATTCTTCTACTATCTTGTAGTAAGATTAAATGGAACAACGAGGGATGTTTCTAAGTTGGTTATTGCTAGAATAATTCATCAACTTGAGATATGCTAGGATGTTCTGCCTTTCCTTACTGAAGAAGATAAGAATGGAATTTAATTGGATGGTCCCTTTCATCGTGCTTAATTAGCTGTAAATGTGCCCCCTTACTGAAGAAGATATGAATCCATAGGTGTTATGCAAAATTAAATCTGTCATCTTGTATGTGCTCTAGGCAGTGTCGAGAGGGTGAAAAATATGAGAACAAAAAAGAATTACTTGATTAATTTACAACATCCATCCTTTACTCCGTCCGTGTCATCGTTGTTTACCCCTGTGAGTATTTTTAACTTGAAAATCTCTAGTGAACTGCCATTTGCAGTACATTTGCTTTCCATGTTAATTTTTTGGGTTACTCCATCTTGCTCTATTAAGTAAAATTTGATATGTGGAGTAGCAGCAGTAAGCTAGACCATCCGTCAATAGACTGCACCACGGAGGTCACCCTCATATGGATAATGAATCATTATCCCGTTCTTGTATACCTGAGATGTTCCTAATGAATAATTTACTAGACAAACAATCTTGTTTGCCGTAAGAATTCTGGCATGCCAAAATCTGTCGTCTATGTATGCTTCGGTTAATATGGACCTGAATGGCAAGGGCTAGCCAACCTACTTAGCTAGATTAACATAACAGGAACAGTACACAACCGGCTAGCTCATGTTTGCATTGGCTGCCACATCGGCTAGCTAGATGCGACTGCTTAAGGGCTAGTCAACAAATTTTACAGCATTCTATGTTGTAGCCAAACACTTGCTCTGTATTTTATATTAAAACCATGGTATTGTGTACCTGCCAACTACGAGTAAATTACTGCAGTTTTTAATACTTTGGTTTTTTGATACTTTGCTGTTCGATTTACTTTTATTTTGTCCCTAAACATTTTGTTCTACAATGTGCAGATGCTGGCATTTCATTCAGGACAAAGAAGTTGGATGAAGCATAGTTTTACCTCATTGAGCTAGTTCTGGGAGTAATGAACTCCTTGTAGCAGAACTTGTATGTGTGTTATATGATGTAGCAGAACTTGTAGGGCTCCTATGATAGACTTGGGCTGATACACTTGTGCTGTATGTGTGTTATCTAATTGTAAACTTGATGCTGATCACATTTTTATGTATGTTATATGATGTAGCAGATTGCTTCCTGCTGTTATTTGAAATATTGTGTCTGTTTTTTGTATTTGCATATTGAAATATGAAAGAACATGACCTTGACAGTAGGGTCCCACAAACTAGAATGTCGCATTTGGGACCCACTTACCAGAATTTGACAATTGGCATGCATTAAAAAAAAAGAAACAAAGGCTACCGCCCAAAAATAAAAAGGCTATAATGTTGGGCTAGGCCCATGAAATTGACCAAAAATTGACACGAAAAAAATATAAATGGGCTGAATTAATGGGCTTGGCCCATATAAACACCGAATTGGACCGGGCTGAATCTTGTGCCACATCAGCTTGCCACGCTGGATGCCTACGTGGCCTGGGGAGGTTGCTAGTGACCAAAACAGAAGGTCATAGGATAACGACCTTTTGTTAAAGGTCGATATAGTCAGTTTACGACCGCCGGCTTTTGACCTTCTGTTTTTGGTCACAAAAAGGTCGTAAATGGAAATTTGTGACCTTTCAGTGACCAATAGTGGTGGTCACAAGTTGACATATTTCTTGTAGTGAGTGGTTGGTACAACTACTTGTACAGTGCACCCTACCTAACTCTAACGGTAGGGGACAAAAGCATTTAATGCCCGTCCGCGTCGCCCAAACAGTGCAGAAAAGCGACCGTTAGGGGCGCCACCGCTTGCCACGATGGCTATCTTGTCATCTCCGCTTGCCACCTCGCACCGCTAGCTGCACAGCCTCTTGCCACGCGCACCTGGAAAGACCCCAGGGCGACATGTTGGCGGATGCACTGGAGCGTGGGTACAGAGTGGTAACTTTGCCACGGCAAGCGCCTTGTCGTGGTCGTTGTCTTGTCGCGCTCGGAAGCTTGTCGCTCGCCGGGTCTTGCCGGGACGCACGGCACGTCGCGGCAAGTTCCTTGAAATGCCTTGGTTGGCCTTCCCGGCAAGCTCCTCTTGCTGGGGCCTTGTCCTTCCCGGCAAGCTCCTCTTGCCGGGGCCTTGTCTTCTCGGCTTGAACACTTTGTTCTTGAATGTCTCCAGAGGAACCACGGAGGACCTCTGCGGTCACCCGGCAAGCCTTGCCGCGGGGCGCTGCGACTGCCCGTGCACAAGTTCGGGATACTAAGGTACCCCTACTTTAGTACACCGACCGGAGCCCCCGGGCCTGGGCCATACACGGTGCCGAGTGCTGTTGGGCCAGGCCCAAAATAGGGCACGGGCACGCGCGGCCTGGGGCACACCGTATCTGACTCCGTATCCACCGCGCTCTCCCATAAAGGCAGGCGTCGAATGCGGCATCGTGGGAGAGATCGTGGGTGTTTCTTTATTTGGAAAAGGCGTAACATTCGCCTCCTCCCTCTTTATAAGCAGGGGAAACAGGGGCCGTTCCCCCACCTTCGCCATTTGCGGTTACAATCTGAGAAATCTCCGCCGCTCCCCTCCACTTCCAAAGTCGAAAGAGAGCAGCGCTCTGCCCCCATCGCCGCCGTCGCCACCAACGCCGTCGATCTCCTCCACCACCTCCGCCATGGCTCTGAAAGCCGGGAAGGGCATGAAGTCGGCCGAGGCGCTGCGGCTCGAGGCGCTGCGAAAGGAGCGGGCAACTTTCCCCTCCGAGCTCACCGTGAAGGAGCTACGGGAGTGGTTCTATCTCTTCTGGTCGACGGAGACGCGAGCGCATCCGTGCACAAAGGTACTCTCCGCCGCCGCTTCCGAACGGGCTCCGAACGGATACCCTTTCTTCGCGCTGTTCTTCTACTGCGGGCTCTGCCCGCCCTTCTCCGAATTCTTCTGCGACATCATGAATACCTACGGGTTTCATCTCCTTGACTTCACCCCCAATGCTGTCCTGACCATGGCAGTTTTCGCACATCTCTGCGAAAACTTTTTCGGAGTCCACCCAAATGTAGCCCTCTTCCGTCACTACTTCATGCCTCGGGTCGAGAGAGGAGAGCCCTTATCGGGCGGGATCGCCTGGATCTCGAGAGCCGGCAAGAAGGAGACGTATCTGGAGGGGGAGCTCCGCATCAAATGGGAGGAGTGGAGAGCAGAATGGTGCTGGATCGTCGAGGAGAACCCACAGCCATTCACCACCCTGCACCAAGCCCCAGTAATGCGCAGCGGCGATTGGAGCGCCCTGTCCGCGGACGACGACAAGCTGACGATCGCCACCACCCGGATCTTGCGCCTCAGGCTTGCCGGGCTGACTGTAGGTGCTGTAGGTGCAGACTTTCTTCGCCGCCGCATTGGCCCCCTACAAGAGAGGAGGAGACCCGCCTGGGAATTCGGGGGTCCGGCGGACATCATGAGGCTGCGCCCGGGCCTCAACTTCAATTTCACCGTCTTGGAATTGGATGCGATGCTCAAGGAGTTGTTCAAGCACGATTCCCAACACCCAAAGTGGTTCAGGTTGCCAGCAGGGGTCGTTCCGCTATGCAACAACTCTTCACTTGATCGCATCCGCGCCATGATGCTGTTGGGGAACGTAGCAGAAATTCAAAATTTTCCTACGTGTCACCAAGATCTATCTATGGAGAAACCAGCAACGAGGGGAAGGAGAGTGCATCTACATACCCTTGTAGATCGCTAAGCGGAAGCGTTCAAGTGAACAGGGTTGATGGAGTCGTACTCGTCGTGATCCAAATCACCAATGACCAAGTGCCGAACGGACGGCACCTCCGCGTTCAACACACGTACAACCCGGTGACGTCTCCCACGCCTTGATCCAGCAAGGAGAGAGGGAGAGGTTGAGGAAGACTCCATCCAGCAGCAGCACAACGGCATGGTGGTGATGGAGGAGCGTGGTAGTCCAGCAGGGCTTCGCCAAGCACCACGGGAGAGGAGGAGTAGGGAGAGAGGTAGGGCTGCACCAAGAGAGATCGAATCGCGTGTTATGGGCAGCCCTATGCCTCACTATTTATAGGGGAGAGGGAGGAGAGTGCGCCCCTTTCTAGGGTTCCCACCCCTAGGGGGGGCAGCCCTAGATGGCAAAGGGGGTGGCGGCCAAGAGGGGAGAGGAGAGGGAGGCCCACCAATATGGGCCCTAAGGCCCATATCCCCTTAGGGTTTGCCCCCTTTCCACCTCTTAGGCGCCATGGGCCCTTGTGGGAGGCGCACCAGCCCACTAAGGGGCTGGTCCCTCACCACTCTTGGCCCATGCAAGCCTCCGGGGTTGGTGGCCCCACTTGGTGGACCCCCGGGACCCTCCCGGTGGTCCCGGTACGTTACCGATAAACCCCGAAACTCTTCCGGTGACCAAAATAGGACTTCCCATATATAAATCTTTACCTCCGGACCATTCCGGAACTCCTCGTGACTTCCGGGATCTCATCCGGGACTCCGAACAACATTCGGTAACCACATACAAGCTTCCTTTATAACCCTAGCGTCACCGAACCTTAAGTGTGTAGACCCTACGGGTTAGGGAGACATGCAGACATGATCGAGACGTTCTCCGGTCAATAACCAACAGCGGGATCTAGATACCCATGTTGGCACCCACATGTTCCACGATGATCCAATCGGATGAACCACAATGTCAAGGACTCAATCGATCCCGTATACAATTCCCTTTGTCTAGCGGTATTGTACTTGCCCGAGATTCGATCGTCGGTATACCGATACCTTGTTCAATCTCGTTACCGGCAAGTCTCTTTACTCGTTCCGTAACACATCATCCCGTGATCAACCCCTTGGTCACATTGTGCACATTATGATGATGTCCTACCGAGTGGGCCCAGAGATACCTCTCCGTTTACACGGAGTGACAAATCCCAGTCTCGATTCGTGCCAACCCAACAGATACTTTCGGAGATACCTGTAATGCACCTTTATAGCCACCCAGTTATGTTGTGACGTTTGGTACACCCAAAGCATTCCTACGGTATCTGGGAGTTGCACAATCTCATGGTCTGAGGAAATGATACTTGACATTAGAAAAGCTTTAGCATACGAACTACACGATCTTTGTGCTAGGCTTAGGATTGGGTCTTGTCCATCACATCATTCTCCTAATGATGTGATCCCGTTATCAACGACATCCAATGTCCATAGCCAGGAAACCATGACTATCTGTTGATCACAACGAGCTAGTCAACTAGAGGCGCACTAGGGACATATTGTGGTCTATGTATTCACACGTGTATTACGATTTCCGGATAATACAGTTATAGCATGAATAAAAGACTATTATCATGAACAAATAAATATAATAATAACACTTTTATTATTGCCTCTAGGGCATATTTCCAACAGTCTCCCACTTGCACTAGAGTCAACAATCTAGTTCACATCACCATGTGATTAACACTGACAGGTCACATCACCATGTGACCAACATCCAAAGAGTCTTGGGTTTGATCATGTTGCTTGTGAGAGAGGTTTTTAGTCAACGGGTCTGAACCTTTCAGATCCGTGTGTGCTTTACAAATCTCTATGTCATCTCCTAGATGTAGCTACCACGTTCTATTTGGAGCCATTCCAAATAACTGTTCCACTTGGAGCTATTCTAAATTGTTGCCCCATTATACGTATCCGGTATCTCTACTTAGAGCTATCCGGATAGGTGTTAAGCTTGCATCGACGTAACCTTTACGACGAACTCTTTTACCACCTCCATTATCGAGAAAACTCCTTAGTCCACTAGTTACTAAGGATAACTTTGACCGCTGTCTGTGATCCATTCTTGGATCACTCTTGTACCCCTTGACTAACTCATGGCAAGGCACACTTCAGGTGCGGTACACAGCATAGCATACTGTAGAGCCTACGTCTAAAGCATAGGGGACGACCTTCGTCCTTTCTCTCTTTTCTGCCGAGGTCGAGCTTTAAGTCTTAACTTCGTACCTTACAACTCAGGCAAGAACTTCTTCTTTGACTGATCCATCTTGAACACCTTCAAGATCATGTCAAGGTATGTGCTCATTTGAAAGTATTATTAAGCATTTTGATCTATCCTTATAGATCTTGATGTTCAATGTTCAAGTAGCTTAATCCAGGTTTTCTATTGAAAAACACCTTTCAAATAACCCTATATGCTTTCTAGAAAATCTACGTCATCTCTGATCTATGATATGTCGACAACATATATTCATCAGAAATTCTATAGTGCTCCCACTCACTTCTTTGGAAATACAAGTTTCTCATAAACTTTGTATATATAAACCCAAAATCTTTGATCATCTTATCAAAGTGCACATTCCAACTCCGAGATGCTTACTCCAGTTCTTAGAAGGATTGCTGGAGCTTTGCATAACTTTTAGCATCCTTAGGGTCGACAAAACCTTTCTGATTGTATCGCATACAACCTTTCCTTACGACTGGTAAGGAAACTCGTTTTGTCATCCATCTGCTAGATTTCATAAATGCAGCTAATGCTAACATGAATCCGATGGACTTAAGCATCGCTACGGATGAGAAAATATCATCATAGTCAACTCCTTGAACTTGTGAAAAACTCTTCGCCACAAGTCGAGCTTCATAGACGGTGACATTACCGTCCACGTCGGTCTTCTACTTAAAGATCCATTTATCTCAATGGCTTGCCGATCATCGGGCAAGTCCACCAAAGTCCATGCTTTGTTCTGATACATGGATCCTATCTCAGATTTCATGGCTTCTAACCATTTGTTGGAATATGGGCCCACTATCGCTTCTCCATAGCTCGTAGGTTCATTGTTGTCTAGCAACATGACCTTCAAGACAGGATTACCGTACCACTCTGAAGTAGTACGTATCCTTGTCACCCTACGAGGTACGGCAGTGACTTGATCTGAAACTTCATGATCACTATCATAAGCTTCTACTTCAATTGGTGTAGGTGCCACATGAACAACTTCATGTGCCCTGATACACACTGGTTGAAGTGATGGTTCAATAACCGTATCAAGTCTCCACCATCCTCCCACTCAACTTTTCGAGACGAACTTTTCCTCGAGAAAGGACTCGATTCAAGAAACAATCCCTATTGCTTTCGGATCTGAATTAGGAGGTATACCCAACTGTTTTGGGTGTCCTATGAAGATGCATTTTATCCGCTTTGGGTTCGAGCTTATCAATCCTGAAACTTTTTCACATAAGCGTCGCAGCCCCAAACCTTTAAGAAACGACAACTTAGGTTTCTCTAAACCGGTGTCATCTCAACGGAATTACGTGGTGCCCTATTTAAAGTGAGTGCAGATGTCTCTAATGCCTAACCCATGAACGATAGTGGTAATTAGATAAGAGACATCATGGTACCCACCATATCCAATAGGGTGCAACTATGATGTTCGGACACATCATCACACTATGGTGTTCCAGGCGGTATTAATTGCGAAACAATTTCCACAATGTCTTAATTGTGTGCCAAAACTCGTAACTCAGATAGACATTTTATCCTCTTGTCACAATGATCTTCTACTTCACTCTGAAATTACTTGAACCATTCAATAATTCAGACTTGTGTTTCATCAAGAAAATATTCTCAACATCTACTCGAATCATCTGTGAAGTAAGAACATAACGATATTCACTGCATGCCTCAGCACTCATTGGACTGCACACATCAAAAATGTGTTGCTTCCAACAAGTTGCTATCTTGTTCCATTTTACTGAAACCGAGGTTTTTCAGTCATCTTGCCTATGTGGTATGATTTGCATATCTCAAGTGATTCAAAATCAAGTGACTCCAAATGATCCATCTGCATGGAGTTTCTTCATGCATATACACCAATAGACATGGTTCGCATGTCTCAAACTTTTCAAAAACGAGTGAGTCCAAAGATCCATCAACATGGAGCTTCTTCATGCGTTTTATACCATTATGACTTACATGGCAGTGCCACATGTAAGTGGTACTATCATTACTATCTTATATCTTTTGGCATGAAAATGTGTATCACTACGATCGAGATTCAATAAACCATTCCTTTAGGTGCAAGACCACTTATTTAGGTTTAATACTAATCTTGATGGTAGAGGGAGCGTGCGATGTTTGATCACATAAAACTTGGAAACACTTCCAACACATATCGTCAGCTCACCTTTAGCTAGTCTCCGTTTATTCCATAGCTTTTATTTCGAGTTACTAACACTTAGCAACCGAACCGGTATCTTAATACCCTGGTGCTACTAGGAGTACTAGTAAAGTACACATTAACATAATGTATATCCAATATACTTCTATCGACCTTGCCAGCCTTCTTATCTACCAAGTATCTAGGGTAATTCCGCTCTAGTGACTATTCCCCTTATCACAGAAGCACTTAGTCTCGGGTTTGGGTTCATCCTTGGGTTTCTTCACTAGAGCAGCAGCTGATTTGCCGTTTCATGAAGTATCCCTTCTTGCCCTTGCCCTTCTTGAAACTAGTGGTTTCACCAACCATCAACAATGGATGCTCCTTCTTGATTTCTACTTTCGCGGTGTCAAACATCACGAATATCTCAAGGATCATCATATCTATCCTTGATTTGTTATAGTTCATCACAAAGCTCTTGCAGCTTGGTGGCAATGACTTTGGAGAAACATCACTATCTCATCTAGAAGATCAACTCCCACTCGATTCAAGTGATTGTTGTACTCAGACAATCTGAGCACAAGCTCAACGATTGAGCTTTTCTCCCTTAGTTTGCAGGCTAAGAAAATCGTCGGAGGTCTCATACCTCTTGTCGTGGGCACGAGCCTGAAATCCTTATTTCAGCCCTCGAAACATCTTATATGTTCCGCGATGTTTCGAAAACGTCTTTAGTGCCCCAACTCTAAACCGTTTAACTGAACTATCACGTAGTTATCAAAACGTGTTCGCAACATCCACAAATGACGTTTGGGGCTCAGCTCACTGAGCGGTGCATTAAGGACATAAGCTTTCTACTGTCCGCATAATCGCTACTGTCAACTTTCAACTTTATTTTCTCTAGGAACATATCTAAACAGTGGAACTAAGGCGCGAGCTTACGACATAATTTGCAAAAGGTCTCTTGACTATGTTCAAGATAATTAAGTTCATCTTATGAACTCCCACTCAGATAGACATCCCTCTGGTCATCTAAGTGATAACATGATCCGAGTCAACTAGGCCGTGTCCGATCATCACGTGAGACGGACTAGTCATCGTCGGTGAACATCTTCATGTTAATCGTATCTACTATACGACTCATGCTCGACCTTTCGGTCTCTGTGTTCTGAGGCCATGTCTGTACATGCTAGGCTCGTCAAGTTAACCCTAAGTGTTTTCGCTATGTAAAACTGTCTTACACCCGTTGTATGTGAACGTAAGAATCCATCACACCCGATCATCACGTGGTGCTTAGAAGCGACGAACTGTAGCAACGGTGCATAGTTAGGGGAGAACACTTCTTGAAATTTTGTAAGGGATCATCTTATTTACTACCGTCGTCCTAAGTAAACAAGATGCATAATCATAATAAACATCACATGCAATTATATAGTTGTGACATGATATGGCCAATATCATATAGCTCCATTGATCTTCATCTTCGGGGCTCCATGATCATCTTGTCACCGGCTTGACACCATGATCTCCATCATCATGATCTCCATCACCGTGTCTTCATGAACTTGTCACGCCAACAACTACTTCTACTTCTATGGCTAACGCGTTTAGCAATAAAGTAAAGTAAGTTACATGGCGTTGTTCAATGACACGCAGGTCATACAATAAATTAAGACAACTCCTATGGCTCCTGCCGGTTGTCATACTCATCGACATGCAAGTCGTGAATCCTATTACAAGAACATGATCAATCTCATACATCACATATCATTCATCACATTCTTCTTGGCCATATCACATCACATAGCATACCCTGCAAAAACAAGTTAGACATCCTCTAATTGTTGTTTGCATGTTTTACGTGGCTGCTATGGGTTTCTAGCAAGAACATTTCTTACCTACGCAAAACCACAACGTGATATGCCAATTGCTATTTACCCTTCATAAGGACCCTTTTCGTCGAATCCATTCCGACTAAAGTGGGAGAGACTGGCACCCGCTAGCCACCTTATGCACCAAGTGCATGTCAATCGGTGGAACCTGTCTCACGTAAGAGTACGTGTAAGGTCGGTCCGGGCCGCTTCATCCCACAATACCGTCGAAACAAGATTCGACTAGTAACTGTAAGCATATTGAACAAAATCAACGCCCACAACTACTTTGTGGTCTACTCGTGCAAAGAATCTACGCAATAGACCTAGCTCATGATGCCACTGTTGGGGAACGTAGCAGAAATTCAAAATTTTCCTACGTGTCACCAAGATCTATCTATGGAGAAACCAGCAATGAGGGGAAGGAGAGTGCATCTACATACCCTTGTAGATCGCTAAGCGGAAGCGTTCAAGTGAACGGGGTTGATGGATTCGTACTCGTGTGATCCAAATCATCGATGACCAAGTGCCGAACGGACGGCACCTTCGCGTTCAACACATGTACAGCCCGGTGACGTCTCCCACGCCTTGATCCAGCAAGGAGAGAGGGAGAGGTTGAGGAAGACTCCATCCAGCAGCAGCACAATGGCATGGTGGTGATGGAGGAGCGTGGTAGTCCAGCAGGGCTTTGCCAAGCACCACGGGAGAGGGGGAGTAGGGAGAGAGGTAGGGCTGCACCAAGAGAGATTGAATCGCGTGTTATGGGCAGCCCTATGCCTCACTATTTATAGGGGAGAGGGAGGAGGGTGCGCCCCCTTCTAGGGTTCCCACCCCTAGGGGGGCGGCAGCCCTAGATGGCAAAGGGGGTGGCGGCCAAGAGGGGAGAGGAGAGGGAGGCGCACCAATATGGGCCCTAAGGCCCATATCCCCTTAGGGTTTGCCCCCTTTCCACCTCTTAGGCGCCATGGGCCCTTGTGGGAGGCTCACCAGCCCACTAAGGGGCTGGTCCCTCACAACTCTTGGCCCATGCAAGCCTCCGGGGTTGGTGGCCCCACTTGGTGGACCCCCGGGACCCTCCCGGTGGTCCCGGTACGTTACCGATAAACCCCGAAACTCTTCCGGTGACCAAAACAGGACTTCCCATATATAAATCTTCACCTCCGGACCATTCCAGAACTCCTCGTGACGTCCGGGATCTCATCCAGGACTCCGACCAACATTCGGTAACCACATACAAGCTTCCTTTATGACCCTAGCGTCACCGAACCTTAAGTGTGTAGACCCTACGGGTTCGGGAGACATGCAGACATGACCGAGACGTTCTCCGGTCAATAACCAACAGCGGGATCTGGATACCCATGTTGGCTCCCACATGTTCCACAATGATCTCATCGGATGAACCACGATGTCAAGGACTCAATCGATCCCGTATACAATTCCCTTTGTCTAGCGGTATTGTACTTGCCCGAGATTCAATCGTCGGTATACCGATACCTTGTTCAATCTCGTTACCGGCAAGTCTCTTTACTCGTTCCGTAACACATCATCCCGTGATCAACCCCTTGGTCACAATTTGCACATTATGATGATGTCCTACCGAGTGGGCCCAGAGATACCTCTCCGTTTACACGGAGTGACAAATCCCAGTCTCGATTCGTGCCAACCCAACAGATACTTTCGGAGATACCTGTAATGCACCTTTATAGCCACCCAGTTACGTTGTGACATTTGGTACACCCAAAGCATTCCTACGGTATCCGGGAGTTGCACAATCTCATGGTCTGAGGAAATGATACTTGACATTAGAGAAGCTTTAGCATAAGAACTACACGATCTTTGTGCTAGGCTTAGGATTGGGTCTTGTCCATCACATCATTCTCCTAATGATGTGATCCCGTTATCAACGACATCCAATGTCCATAGCCAGGAAACCATGACTATCTGTTGATCACAACGATCTAGTCAACTAGAGGCTCACTAGGGACATATTGTGGTCTATGTATTCACACGTGTATTACGATTTCCGGATAATACAGTTATAGCATGAATAAAAGACTATTATCATGAACAAAGAAATATAATAATAACACTTTTATTATTGCCTCTAGGGCGTATTTCCAACAGATGCCACTGTGCGGATGACGTTGTGCAGGAATTCTTCGACGGCCTGGTGGAGGTGGCAGTCCGTGCCGACGAACAAAGAAGCCTCACCCGCGACACCACCGACGATGAGATGCGGCGCATCGCCACTAGGGCGGAAGAGGCGGCGGCAGCTGCTGCCGCGGGCGAGTTCGGATTTACCGTGGAGGAGGCGGAGGCCGCAGAGGCGGCAAGTCTTGCCGATCGAGATGAGCTTGCCGGAGAGCTTGCCGGCGAGGGAGAGCTTGCCGAGCCTGAAGCTGAATCGAGCGAGCCCGCTGAGGACGCGAGCGGCTGGCCATCTTCAAGCAGCTTGCCGCAGGCAGAGCCCCCAGCGCAGCCCTCAACGCAGGCACCAGCTCCACCAAGAAGGCGTCTCCACAGGACCGGGGACGTAGCAGGGCGGTAGACGGGTCAACAGCCGCCACGCCGTGGGACACGCTCCACCGCGACAAGCACTGCTGCCGCGGGAGCGTCTCACGCTTCTGCGGCAACTGGAGCGGGGTCCTCTCAGACCGCCGCTTCTGGTCCTGCCGCTGCCCCCGCCAAGCGGTCGAGGGAGCCTACTCCTCCGCCTCATCGTGCCGAAAGAGGGCCGGACTTTGACCTCTCCGTGCTCAGCTCCAGCGAGGAGGTAGAAGAGTAAGATTCCTTGCTGCACTTGTTTTTTCTTCAATCCTTGCTGTTTTTATCTTGTATCTGATTTGCTTGACTCTGAACTTATTCCTTTTCAGGACCTTGGCCGAGAGAGCGGCGAAGAGAGCCAAGGCTCCGGTGATCGTCATCGAGGACGAGCCCACCGCGAAAGCAGGGGGCGCGCCCGAGACCACCTTGCCAGACCCGGCAACTACTCCCCGATGCAGCCCCCAGCACAGCCCCCAGCGTAAGTATATGATCTCCTTCTCGCTGTTGGGCGCACATGGGTGTCCTTTCCTTTGTTAATATCTGACTGTTGGTTTGCTTGTGTAGGAGCAGTACAGCCTCACCAGGAGCCTCCGGAAGCCGCCCCTGAGATGCTATATACTTCAACTACGCCGCCAAGGGAGGATTCCCCGGCAAGGGAGCATCCTCCGGCAAGGGAGAAGTCCCCGGCAAGGAAGGAATCTCCGGCAAGGGGCAGCACCAGCGATCCCCCGTTGGCGGAGCCCATGACTGTAGATCCCAGCACAGGTAATCCTTCTTGCCCGAAACTTCCCTTGGGTTCTTCTTCTGATTTTCTTTTTGGACATTTGCTTGACTTTTCTCCCTCTTCCGGCCTTCAGATCCACCTTCAACGGAGCCGATGGAGACCTAGGCCACCGGCGAGGAGAACGCGCGCGGCAACACTGATGACGCCGCCGCCACCGACGAAGAGGCTGGTGCTGATGATCCTGCCGGCGAGGAGGCCGCCAAAGCTGCTGGCGCAGGAGCTGGCGAGGGGTCTGGCGATCGCACTGACGACGCTGAGGCCGCAGGAACGCAAGGCGCTACACCGACCGTCGATCCCTCCGCCGCTGACGCAGCGCCAGGCTCCGAAGAGCCCTAGCCCGGCGCCTACTTGAAGGCCGGCGACGGTGTCTTCATCAAGCTCCCCTGGGCTTCAAGCTCCAGGGCGCCGGTTGAAGGAGAGACCTTCGATGGAGAAGTGCTTGCCTCCGCTGGGCTGACGCTAGTTGACGCGCCAAGCAGCAGCGGCGGCGAGTCTGAGGAGGAGGAGCCGCTCCGGAAGCTGGTGTCGATCTACCGCGCCCGACAAGCCAAAGTGGAATCCCGGGAAGCACTTGCCGTGCAAGCGGGAGCAGACATTTAGAAGCGCGCGGAGGAGCTCCGGGAACACAATCAAGAAGCCCTCCGGTCCATTGCAGAGTAGCGGGCGCAGCTCGTCGAGGCGCGGAAAGCTTTCCTCCTCGAGAAGGCAGAGGCTGAAGAGCAACAGTGGCTTGCCGCCGAGGAGTTATTTGCGCGGGAAGGCGAGCTGGCGCAGCGGAAGGTTAATCTGGACAGCCACGAGGAGGAGCTTGACTCGCGCGAGCAATCACTTGGCGGGGCTCTCAAGGAAGCAAAGGACGCTGCCGCAGCTGCCGAGGCCGCCAAGAAGGAGCTGGAGACGAAGGTGGCGCGGCTGGAGGGCGATCTCAAGATGAAAGATGAAGAGCTTGTTGTGCTCAAGCGTGAGTGCGAGAAGGACGCCCTTGCCCATGGCGAGCTGCAAGGCCGTCTCGCCGAGAAGGGCAAAGAGCTTAGCGCCGCAAAGGACTCCAACGCCGATCTTGAATTGAAGCTGGCCACACTGACCTAGACGCTGGACGACGCCCAGGAGCGGGAGGTGGCCTTGAAGGAGGAGATCAAAGGCAATGAAGCGCTGCTGGCGAGTGCTGCCGGGACCCAGAATACTCTTAGGGAGACTGTGGAGCTTTGGACGAAGGGTCTCGTGAACATCGCCACAGTCATCGACAGGGAGCTGGAGCAGCTGGGGATGGAGGATTTCGGGTACTCCTCTGACGAGAATCTCCAACCCAGCGCCAAGCTCACCTTGTTCTTCAAGGGCGTGGCGACGACTCTCCAGCGACTCCGGGAAAGGATCCCAAAGCATCTAGCCGACAAGTCGCGCACGATCTGCGCGAGGGTTCTACAGAAGGTGTTGGTGAAGGTGGCCTTCCGCAACCCAGGCATCAACTTCACCAACGTCCTCAAAAAGCTGCCGGCTGATGCTGATCTCGAAGCGCTCAGGGCCCTTGTCGCACCCATTGTGGACAAGGTGAATGAAGTCAGGAGGGTCGACGGTGATCGCGTAGACTAGGCCGCTTGTTTCCTCCTTTTCTTGCCGTTGCTGGCCATGTTACAAGAACAATCCATTAGCACTGCGACAAGCTATTTTGTAATATAACTTTATTTTGGGTATCAACTGCTATGTTATTTCCTTTACTTGATTCCTTCCTTTGTATGCTTTTACCCTACGCTTTTAGGGAACTTGTCGGAGTAGGCACCCTTGCCGCGAGCGCTGAGTGCGGAACGTCAGCAGCCTGCTGGCGGTGCCGCTACCGACAAGAAACCTTGTCGCAACTAGTCGCAGCACACTTAAATTGTTGAGCGGACTCGAAACAAAATAAGGGTGCAACTAGCTATGAGTTGGTTCCTCTGCGCACAGGTTTTCTATACAAAGCACGGTCGTTCAAGGAAAATAACTCTAAATTTTTAAAATTGATTGCTCAAACTTTGTCAACTTAGCTTTTATGTCGTTTGCTTCCCGGTAAGGCGATACTTGCTTGAACGACGCCTGGTCCACACCATTATCTTCTCCTCCCCCCCCCTCCCCCGACAAACTTGTGCGCGAGGGAACCTTCCTTTTCTTTGAGAAAAAAGAAAGAAGAGAAAATAAAGATATGGAGCCTTACGGCTCGTTATTGCTTACCGGGGGTAGGTGCTGCACAAGGTGTCAGGTAATACATGCGAAAAATAGAAAGCATGAAATCGACAGGATGTGCAAAGCACATGAGCTTTATTTATGCATGGGGTCTGCGCCCGGCTTCGTACAAAGGATTACATGCAACAGCGGCAAGACTTGTACAAAAGGTGTTTGCCGGAACAGGTTCCGGCAACCGCTCCTTACGGGTAAAACTTACGAAGATGCTCAATGTTCCAGGAGTTGCTCACCGGAAAGCCATCTTCGGTCTCAAGGCGGACAGCGCCAGGCCTAGTGACTCGCTTCACCCGGTAAGGGCCTTCCCACTTTGGCGTCAACTTGTTGGAATTCTTGGCGGATTGAACGCGCCGAAGAACAAGGTCGCCTTCCTCGAGACTTCTGGCATTAACTTTGCGGCTATGGTAGCGGCGCAAAGCTTGCTGGTATCGAGCAGCTCGTACAGCAGCCTGAAGACGGTCTTCCTCAAGGAGCAGCGCGTCATCCTGTCGCAGCTGCTCTTGCTCAAGCTCATCATAAGCGAGCACTCGAGGCGACCCGTATACGAGTTCCATGGGGAGAACTGCCTCTGCTCCATAGACAAGAGCGAAAGGTGTCTGGCCAGTGGCTCGATTTGGTGTCGTCCTGATCGACCAAAGAACCACCGGCAGCTCCTCGATCCAGTTCTTTCCGCACTTGTGCAGCCTGTCAAAAGTTCTGGTCTTGAGCCTGCACAGCACTTCTGCATTTGCCCTCTCCGCTTGACCGTTGCTTCTCGAGTGAGCAACAGAAGCGAAGCAGACCTTGGCGCCAAGATCTTGGACGTACTGCATGAAGGTGCGGCTCGTGAATTGTGTGCCGTTGTCGGTGATGATCCTGTTAGGTACCCCGAAACGGCAAACAATCGACCTGAAGAACTTGACTGCTGACTATGCTGTCACCTTCCTCACTGCTTCCACTTCCGGCCACTTTGTGAACTTGTCGATAGCAACGTACAAGTACTCAAAGCCCCCGACAGCTCGGGGAAAGGGGCCGAGGATGTCGAGCCCCCAGACCGAAAATGGCCAGGATAAAGGGATCGTCTGGAGAGCTTGAGCTGGCTGGTGTATCTGCTTGGAATGGAACTGGCACGCTTCACACTTGGTTACTTGTGCAGTTGCATCCTGGAGGGCTGTTAGCCGAAAGAAACCTTGCCGGGACACCTTGCCGGCAAGTGCTCTTGCGCCAATGTGGTGACCACATATGCCTCCATGTATCTCTGCCAACAGCTCTTGTCTGTCTTCCCGGGGAATACACTTCAATTTCACACCGTTGAGTCTTCTTCTGTACAGTACGTCGTCGACAAACTGGTACATACTTGACTACCGGGCTACTCTTTCCGCTTCTTCTTGCTCTTCGGGAAGTTCTCCTGTCTAAAGGAAATGGACAATCTGCTGCGCCCATGCTGGAGCTTGCGGCTCGACAACAAGGATCAAAGGCACATATGCTGCTGCGGGAACATCTGCTTCTACGGCAAGAACCTGCGGCTCGGCCGGAGCTTGATGTTCCCCGGCAAGCTTGCCGGAGCAAAACTTGTCGGGAGCGTCTACTTCAACGGAACAAGCCCTAGGGCTTGCCGGAGCAGACTGCTCCTCAGCACTCTTGGTGTTGATCTTGGGAACCTTCTTGGCGGCGGCTTCGGGGAGCTCTGCCGGAAAGTAGTCACCAGAAATCAACTTCCTCTTCTTGCTCTGTCCAGTCGATGGTGTTACAGACGGTTGAGTCAGCTTGAGCACAAAGATCCCTGGTTCCACAAGTAACTTTAGTGCAGCGCACCTTGACAGGCCATTGGCAATGTCGTTCTGAGCTCTTGGAACATGTTCCATCTGCAGGCCATCAAAGTGCTCTTCTAACTTTCTCACTTCATCAACATAGGCTTCCATCAACAGACTCTGATAATTCTTGTTTACTTGGCGGACGACAAGCTGCGAGTCACCCCTGACAATAAGCTTCTTGATCCCTAGGTCTGCTGCGATCCTGAGACCGGCAAGCAAACCCTCATACTCTGCAGTATTGTTTGTCGCTTGCTCCTTGGGAAAGTGCATCTGGACCACGTACTTGAGGTGCTCTCTAGTGGGCGCGACAAGCAGCATGCCTGCACCGGCGCCTTGCAGCGAGAAGGCACCATCAAAGTACATGATCCACTCTTTGCTTGCTTCCTTGACGGGGATGCTCTTTTCAGGAATTTCTTCATCTGGTGTTGGTGTCCACTCTGCTATGAATTCTGCCAATGCTCGGCTCTGGATAGTTGAAGTGCTCTCAAACTTGAGGCCAAAGCTTGACAATTCCAGTGCCCACTCGACAATCCTGCCTATTGCTTCTGGATTCTGCAGTATCCTCTTCAGCAGAAAGCGAGTGACAACTGTGATCTCATGTGCTTGGAAGTAATGGCGCAGCTTTCTCGAGGCCATGAGAAGGACGAAAAGCAACTTTTGCACACCAGAGTACCTTGACCTAGCCCCTTGCAGAAGGGAACTGACAAAGTAAACTGGGCGCTGCACCATTTTCTTCTGTTTCTCCTCCTGTGCTTGTGGAGATCGATCCTTGTTGGGACCAGAGCTTGTCGGGGAAGCCCCCTGCTTGTCGCTGGATGCATCTATCGTGGTTGCCGGCTCATCATCCGCCTCCCTCTCCGCTACTAACACAGCACTAACCACTTGATTGGTTGCCGCTAGGTACAGCAGCAACTTCTCTTGTGGCTTAGGTGCGACAAGTATTGGGGTGGAGGACAGGTATCTCTTCAAGTCCTGCAGTGCAGCCTCCGCTTCCGGAGTCCATTTCATTGGACCTGCCTTTTTCAAAATTTGAAAAACGGCAGGACGCGCTCAGCAGACTTAGAGATAAACCTGCTGAGAGCAGCCACGCAACCGGCAAGTCTTCGTACATCCTTGAAGCGCTTTGGTGCTTCAATCTGCTCAATGGCCTTGATCTTGTCGGGGTTGGTTTCAATTCCCCACTGAGACACGAAGAACCCGAGAAGCTTGCCGGAGGGAACTCCAAACACGCACTTCTCGGGGTTGAGCTTGAGGTTGATCTTGCGCAGATTTGCAAAAGTTTCATCTAAATCCTGAATCAGAGTTGCCTTGTCCTTGCTCTTGACCACTATGTCATCCATGTAAGCTTCCACATTTCTGTGCAACTGTGGCTCAAAAGCTTCATGGACTACTCTTGCAAATGTTGAACCAGCATTCTTTAATCCGAAAGGCATCCGTACAAAACAGTAGGTGCCACATGGAGTGATGAATGCGGTCTTCTCCTCATCCTCTTCTGCCATGAAGATCTGATGGTATCCTGAGTATGCATCAAGAAATGAAAGCAAATCACATCCGGCCGTGGAGTCAACAATCTGGTCAATGCGCGGCAAGGGAAATGGGTCTTTGGGACAAGCTTTATTAACATCAGTAAAGTCAATACAAAGCCTCCATTTCCCGTTTGCCTTGCGCACGACTACAGGATTGGCCAGCCACGTGGGATGGAGCACTCCTCTGACAAGGCCTGCTGCTTCCAACTTCTTGATTTCTTCTGCTATGAATTCTTGGCGCTCTACTGCTTGTTTCCTGACTTTCTGCTTGACGGGCCGCGCGTGAGGACAGACGGCAAGGTGGTGCTCAATTACTTTCCTGGGAACACCGGGGATGTCAGACGGTTGCCATGCAAACACGTCGATATTCGCCCGCAGGAAAGCAACGAGCGCGCTTTCCTATTTAGGGTCGAGCGTGGCACTGATGGTGAAGGTACCACCAGTGCCGTCCTCTTTTGCGGACACCTTCTTGGTTTCTGGCGGAGCTGCCTTTGCCTTCTTACACTTGCCGGTGGAGCTCGATGGTGCGTCCTCGACGGTAGCGCAGCACTCCGAAGAGGTGCGCTTGCCAGAGTGGGCATCAGAGCTCTTGCCGGACTTGGTCTTCTTCTTCCCCCCGGGAGCTTCAGCGGCAAGTGTTTTGCGATCTGCTGCGGCTGCTGCTTCCCGGTAAATCTTGTCGGTGCAGATAAGGGCATCTTTCTTGTCGCCAGGGACAGAGATGACACTTATCGGACCTGGCATCTTGAGCACGTTGTAAGCATAGTGAGAGGCTGCCAAAACTTGGCGAGTGCTGGACGGCCAAGTATTCCATTGTAGGGTAATGGAAAATCGGCAACGTCAAAAGTGACCCTCTCAGTCCTGAAGTTCAGCTCGCTGCGAAATGTCACTGGCAACGTGATCTTCCCCTTTGGCTTGCTCCTTCCCGGATTGATTCCTTGGAATGTACTGGTCTCTTCGAGCTCGCTGTCGGGGATCTGGAGTTTCTGAAGTACCGCGGAGGAGATCAGGTTCAAGTCGGCCCTGCCGTCAACTAGCATCTTTGTGACCTTGAGGTTGCGGATAGTTGGTGAAACCAACATCGGCAAGCACCCGACCGCAGTTATGCGATCAGGGTGGTCCTCAATATCAAAGATGATAGGCATGCTGGACCACTTCAGAGGCTTGTGTGACTCAACTGGTGGTTCTGCTGCATTAACTTCCCGCACCCACTGTTTGAGCTGGCGGTGTGAAGTATGCAGAGAAGCACCGCCGTCAATGCACTGGACCTCTGTGGCTTTCTGAAACTCCTGCTCGTCGGCCTCATCATCATCCATCTCTTCATCATCGTCTTCATCTTCATCCTTGTCGCGGCCGCGGGGAGGTCTGTCTCCTTGCCGCTGCTTGGCCTTGCCGCGGCGTCCTCCCCGGCCGGGACGCTTCTTGCCGGATCCACCAGTACCTTCCTGGGCCTTCTCCTTGTCGCGTCGCTCGTACTCAGCTTTCTGCTGCTCAACAAGCTGCTCGACCTTTTTGTAGCTCTGGAGATCATGGCCCTTGGTGCGGTGGATTTTGTAGTACTGCTTGTCGGAGCTGCCCTGCTTGTCGGCGGCCGCCACAGCCTCGCCGGAGCTAGCAGCTTTGGCTTTCTCGGCGCCACCTCCGTTGCCGGACTGCTCGACGACTAGCACGTCTTTGCCTTTCCTCTTCCTGTTGTTCCGCCGCCGGTTTTTCCTTGCCGAGGCGGCATCTTCACTATCGGATCCGCCTGCTCCGGCATTCTCTCCGGGGAGTATCCTCCCTTCCTCAGCATGTGCACACTTGTCGGCCAGGGCGTATAGCTCACTGACGTCTCTGATCTTGCACATCGCCATCTCCTCCCGCATCATGCGGTTACACACATTCTGATGGAACGCGCTGATGACCGTGGCAGGGTGGACATCTGGGATGTTGCGCTGTACTTGGCTGAATCTTTGAATATACTTGCGCAGGGGCTCTCCTTCCTTCTGGGCGAGCAGATGAAGATTGCTCTCTTGGCCATGAGGCTTGTGGCCGCCTGTAAAGGCGCCGACAAACTGATGGCATAGATCTGCCCACGAGGATATGTAGTTGTCCGGCAAGTGCATGAGCCAAGATCTGACATTGGGCTTGAGCACCAGCGGAAAGTAGTTAGCAAGGATCTTGTCGTAGCGTCCCCCGGCAGCCTGCACCGCGATGGTGTAGATGCTGAGGAACTCCGACGGATGCAACCTTCCGTCGTACTTCTCAGGTACATCTGGCTTGAAATTCTTCGTACTGGGCCACTGGACTTGCCGCAGTTCAGGAGTGAACGCAGGGCGACCTACCGCATACGACAAGTCGCCTGGTTCCCCTGGCGCATGCATGTCAACAGCGGACCCAGCGCGCTGGTCTGATTAATGTCACGCTTCTCTTCGGCGCTCGATGCGAGTACGAGCGTCCTCTTGCTGTCGTTCATGAAGAACTTGGCGCTGATCGCGACGAGCTCGAGGATCAGATGACGCGGTGGAGTCGCTGTCGAGGTTGACCCGGCGAGTCGGCGATCTTGGCCTTCGGGGCGGAGACTGCACGGTGGTTGCACCCCCACCGGTCTTATCGCCATCGGCTCGCGCCTGGGCGTCTTGCCGCGGCTTCGATGTGCTCGGTTGCCGAGGAGTGTCGCCGTTGGCGAAGCCGATGAGACTCTGAATGGTGGCTCTCCAATCGTCGATTTTGTCTGCCGCTGGAGGGTAATCCAGGAGCAGTTGAGCTCGGGCCAATGCTTCTTCCGGAGTCTTGGGTGGTGGTGGCGAACGGTGCGAGGAGCGGGATATGCTCGAACTTCTAACTGTGTTAGAAGGAGCAGCATCTCGTCCAGGCGACCGTGCCGCGCTCGTGCCAGCATGTTGGCGTGCATGCTGGTCTTGAGCATCCCGAGATCCACCAGCTTGGCCCTGGCCCAACGAACGTATGGTACCGCGTGTACCATGACGCTGTTGGTCCCGCGCCTCCTGAGATGGGCGCGGTGCATGTACGGACGCCGAGGTCTGTGCCGCCTTGTCCTTGGACCTGGCAGCAGCATGAGCTCCCTCGTCGGCGCCCGTTCCTCCGCTGGTGTCTACCCCACCACCTGCTTGCTCCGGTGGTGGCGGGTTCGACGCGGACGGAGCAGCCACCTCCGAAGCCTTCTTCTTCGGTGGCATGTTGATGAAGATGATGAAGATCTAGCTCGCGTGAACGCCGGATCGGGTTCACACAACCACGACGCCCCATACCTGGCGCGCCAAAGATGTCGTGGGAACGAACACCTATGGGGCAGGGCCCCTTTCGGTCCGGCAGGGAGCGGAGACTGCACGAAGAGCGGATCAGGCGAAGCACGCGAGCGGTTTTACCCAGCTTCGGAGCTCTCCGGAGAGATAATACTCCTACTACTGCTTTGTGATTGTATTGCGCTCTTTCTTGAGAGCATGAGTGTGTTCTAGTTTCGAATGCCCCGAACCCCCTCTACGTTGGGCATGGGCCTCCTTTTATACGCTCAATGGGTTACCGACAGGTGGCAACGTAGGCGAGGGCAAAAATGTAAAAAGAGTGGTTGGTACAACTACTTGTACAGTGCATCCTACCTAACTCTGACGGCAGGGGACAAAAGCATTTAATGCCCGTCCGCGTCGCCCAAATAGTGCAGAAAAGCGACCGTTAGGGGCGCCACCGCTTGCCACGATGGCTATCTTGTCATCTCCGCTTGCCACCTCGCACCGCTAGCTGCACAGCCTCTTGCCACGCGCACCTGGAAAGACCCCAGGGCGACACGTTGGTGGATGCGCTGGAGCGTGGGTACAGAGTGGTAACTTTGCCGCGGCAAGCGCCTTGCCGCGGTCGTTGTCTTGTCGCGCCCGGAAGCTTGTCACTCGCCGGGTCTTGCCGGGACGCACGGCGCGTCGCGTCAAGTTCCTTGAAATGCCTTGGTTGGCCTTCCCGGCAAGCTCCTCTTGCCGGGGCCTTGTCCTTCACGGCAAGCTCCTCTTGCCGGGGCCTTGTCTTCTCGGCTTGAACACTTTGTTCTTGAATGGCTCCAGAGGAACCACGGAGGACCTTGGCGGTCACCCGGCAAGCCTTGCCGCGGGGCGCTGCGACTGCCCGTGCACAAGTTCGGGATAGTAAGGTACCCCTACTTTAGTAGACCGACACTACTGGTCGCAGTTTTCAGTACTAACATTTCTAAATGTAGGAAGAAAATTTGTCTTGACGGTATCAAGATCCGCAAGCCATGAAACATAATGACTGAGCTCCTCGCAGTTCAGTTCAGCCCCGGCACAGTATACGGTCCTGTCTACCAAGCGCTGGACATGTTTGCTTGCACCGAAATAAGCTGACAATACAAACTAGTTGTCAACTATTTTTGAATAAACAATATCCAAGACATAAATATGGTTGAGAAACTTACATAATGGTATAACTGGAGGCGTCTGCACATCGACCTAGATGTCGGTATTACCTTCAATATCATCTTCCGGACGAATATCAAAGGTGATAACCATATCAGGCTCAAATGCATAAGTCTTGCATAGTGCTCGCCATGTTTTGCATCCAAAATAGGTGTAGTCATCTGAATTGTATAATTTTATGTTGAAAATATAACCATGCTCGGTCTTCAAGTAAACTTTCTTTACCTCCATTGTACGACTGAAACCTATCTTATCCAATACAAAAATTCTTGCATGGCAGGGGATACGCTAGTAGAATAGTAAAAAAAATTATAAGTTGAAGCAAATGAAGCAAATGTGATGCTTAATTACAAAAAAAGACTTGTCGTTGTGACTTACTATATCCACTTCGAAGTTCTCGTCCAGCTTGATACTGAAGCGCCTATCATCATCTAGGAAGATTCCGTCGCACAGGCCGTGCTCGTCTTTGCAGTATTTGCAAATACCGAAATCCTTTTCGTCGTCAGACATTTCCTATGTTCGTAGTTAAAACATTAATTGAAAATCGATCGAAGACAACAACCAGGATTCCCAACACACAAATCCAGGCACTCGATATTTCCTACATATTCTGGCACAAGTCGTGCCAAAATTCATGGAAAAATCCGGCATGACCTTTGCTAAAATAGGACATATCGAGCGCCTGAAATTTGCCAGAACGGAAATGAATCAACACTCCGGCAAAACATAGGCCACTCGGAGGTGTAACCTGCAAACATGACCGGCCACTTGGGCAAGCACATATCCTATTTGAGCAACACAAGATATACATTTCAAAATATCTTATAGGACTCAAATTAGCATGCATTCAATAAGCAAAAGTAAATCATCTCATGCGTCCATACATCGTCGAATATTATCACTAATACATCCCGAATAGTGTCATACATATAACATCACTAATACAACTAAAACCCTAGCACACGACGGGTATCGGCGCGGGCGGTGGACACCCACAGAGAAGGAACCATCACGGGATCATAGCTCCAGTGAGATCCCTGGAGAACCTGCCAGGTATTGGAGAACCTGTGCTCCAACGCAAACAAGTAGCAACGGACGTGCGCGTCCTCCTCACTGACGCGGTGACGCAACACCTCCGTGGGGTCCTTGAGCATCTGGACCGTCACTGGCCCACGCGATTGCCACCAAAGAAGGTTCGGGTCAATTACAGGCTCGCTCCTCACCAACCTGCGCCCCCCGGTAGGTAGCGCCTCCCAGTACCACCCCGGCGGAGCCCAGTCCCGAACATGGCCCATCTGGTCAAGCAGGTGTCATCCTCCGCCGACTCGAAGACGAGGATGCGGGATAGGCATCGTCCACGTCGATGCGGGAAAAATTGCTTTAAACTAAAAAAAATAGCAACAAGTTCTTACTAACTAGTTCTATTAATTCAATTAGTTCTTACTAGAAATAAACTTACTATAAATAAAAATAAACTAGTTCCTAATTAGTACCTAGTTCTTACTAACTAATTAGTACCTAGGAAATACTGCCCTAATTACCATCTAATTTGATGAACCTAGGGATGGAAAGTGGTAGCGGATATTCCAATTATCCAACTATAAAGTGAAATAAGTGGTCAAATTTTACTCGTTTTATGATTCATCTTAGAAATTTGATTCGTTTCCACCCTTACATGAACCCTAACTCATTTGAGCCACATCCGCATCCGATTTGTTTCCACCCTTACATGAACCGTAACTAATTTGATGCAACTAAAATAGGGAGAGGGAGGAGAAGGCGTGCTCACCTCGGGGGCCTACGACGAGGGAGGGGCAGGCAACATTGAGGTCGGGGTCGGGGCTCGGGCGCACGGCGGATGGCGGCGTCGAGGTCAGGGTCGGGGGCGGCGTCCGGGGCGGCGCTGAGGTCGGGGGCGGGGGCGGCATTGAATCTGGGGTCGAGGCGGCGTAGAGGGTGTGCGGAGAGCGCGCGGCGGCCGACGGGCGGCGGCGGCGGCGAGAGTGGAGAGTTGGATTTGGGGGAAGCGGCCGTGGGGAAGGACGAACCCCGTGGTTAAGTCAAAAGTAGTAGTAGCGCGTTCTAGAAAGTGCGCTACTGCTACGTTAGCTACGTTCTGGGATACACGCTACTGCTACTCCTTTGTCTTTTTTCCCTTTTTCATTTATTTTTCTTCACATTTTATTTTTTTCCTATCACCTTATTCTATTTCTTTCATTTTCAATTACCTTTCTATTTGCTTTCCATTTAATTTTATATCCTTTAGCAGTAGCGAGTTTAGAATAAAACGCGCTGCTACAAAGAAAGTAGCGGTAGCGCGGTTCTATATAGATCGCTACTATTATGTGTAGCCTATCGGCTAAGCCGTGGGAATTTTAGTAGTAACATGTTTAGAACAAGGCGCGCTACTGCTAGCTAGAACTTTATCTGCAGCGCGGTTTGCACAGGCGCGCTACTGCTACTTAGCACCAGCGTGCTTTTTTGACTCACGCTACTGCTAAAGTTCTGTGTATAAGGTTTTCCCTAGTAGTGTGGCTATCTCTATTTATAGAGGCCGTAGTCCTCTTCCCAAATATTGAGCAGGAAGGAAGCCAACAACGGCCATTTCGAAAGGGGACAGCTAGTACAAGCTATCCTGACCAAAGGTGGTCTTTGACTGCCAAAGGCACTGGTGATGATGCCGTCTTGGGCTCCACGGTGACCTCCATCCTGCCGCTCTGCTGGTCATGGTCTCGTTGCACCGATATGGAAACCTTTGCCTGATGTCTCGGTACTCCGCGCCTGCGCTTGCCCCCTTTGCACCAAAGAGGAAACGAGGACACTGCGCAGGCTGGCGCCTGCCTGGTCTTGATCGTCATGAGCACCTCGTGAGGTACCCCTCACCTTGATCTCTCCGCCTCCTCGCGAGCCTGCCTGGTGAGCTCGCCCCTGAGGAGGCCTTGTGTCGTCCACCCCGCGAAGCTTGGCCCCTCGCGAGGGTCTTGAGCATGGATTGATAAAGACAGGATGTACTGGGCCGCTGGTGAGCCACGCCGCAGGCCGCAGGCAGGCAAGTCTGGGGAACCCTGTCCTAGAACGCCAATAGGCTATGGAAATGCCATGATAGGTAGGTATGGTGGTTGTTTTGAGGAAGATATATTGTGGGTGTATGGTACTGGCGAAAGTTGCGTGGTACTAGAGAGGCTAGCAATGGTGGAAGGGTGAGAGTGCGTATAATCCATGGACTCAACTGTAGTCATAAAGAACTCACATACTTATTGCAAAAATTTATTAGTTATCAAAACGAAGTACTACGTGCATGCTCCTAGGGGGATAGATTGGTAGGAAAATACCATCGCTCGTCCCTGACCGCCACTGATAAGGAAGAGAATCAATAAATAAATCATGCTCCAACTTCATCATATAACGGTTCACCATACGTGCATGCTACGGGAATCACAAACTTTAACACAAGTATCTCTCAAATTCACAACTAATCTACTAGCATGACTCTAATATCACCATCTTCATATCTGAAAACAATCATAAAGAATCAAACTTCTCATAGTATTCAATGCACTTTATATGAAAGTTTTTATTATACCCATCTTGGACGCCCATCATATTAGGACTAATTTTATAACCTAAACAAATTACCATGCTGTTCTAAAAGACTCTCAAAATAATATAAGTGAAGCATGAGAGATCAACAATTTCTATAAAATAAAACCTCCGCCGTACTCTGAAATGATATAAGTGAAGCACTAGAGAAATATTATCTAGCTCAAAAGATATAAGTGAAGCACTTAGAGTATTCTAATAAATTATGTCGGTGTACAGAAGTAGGGGCTCTATTTTGTACCCCTTTACCTGTGGACGGGCAGTCGGAGCCATGCCCACGGCCACACTTAGCAGGACAGGGGAGGGAAGCCGAAGCCACAAGACAATCAAGGCAACGCCAAGACGGAAACACAAAGAGCAAGAGGGCGAGGTGGACTCCCCCAGCAAGACCCTTGCCGGGGCGGCCTCCACGGCCCCGGCAAGGGCCTTGCCGGGGCCACTTTCCCAACACCAGCGGAGCATGCCACCCTTGAGCCCGAGGTTTCCAACATCATCAACAACATGGGAACCAAGGCTCGGGAGGCACCTCCATGGTGGCATGCAGATTTTGTGAAGATCATTAACACACACGATCATACGAGGACCAGAAGACGGCGATCCTCGGCACGATCCCTGCCGAGGAAACCCACGAGGCCTCCAGCAAGATCCTTGCCGGGGACGACCATAGTGCCGCTGCAAGACCCTTGCTGGGGCCCCGGCAAGACCCTTGCCAAGGACATCAGCAGGGCCGCGGCCAGGCCCACGCCCGCCAAGGCTCTACCACCGTTCCCATACAGCTGCCAGCCCAGCCAGCCAGGCGGGCACCTGGGTGGCGACGTGTGGCCCCGAGACAACCTCAGCAAGCACCTGCGTGGAGACATGCAGGTCTTTGTGAAGACGCTGCCACTGCACCAGCTCAGCAGCCTGCCAGCCTACATGGCGCTGCCCGCCTCGCTAGCCTGGACGCATGTCGAAGCAAAGCGAGGCGGCAACAAAGCGAGGGATACCTCAGGGGCGCATTTAATGTGTCTTGTCCTATAGTGGCAAGCGATAAGCATAGCTACTATACCCTTTCCACCTCTTGTGTGCCATTGTGGCGCCTCCTTCGACTATAAAAGGAGGCCCGAGGCATACCGGAGAGGGATTCAACTCTTTTGGGCAAGTCACGCATTGTAGCTAGCTCAAGAACACTGAAATACACACCAAAGTAGGACTAGGGTATTACGCGATCCCCGCGGCCCGAACCTGGGTAAACGACCTTTGTGCTGGCTCTTAGACCCGCTCTTCTCACAACCCTGCGCCCGTCGACCATAGTCGGGATACTAGCGATCCCATATGTGTCGTTCCCACCGACAACTTTGGAGCGCGAGGTAGGGGGCCCAGTTGTGAGAATGTGGTTTAGTAGCTAGTCTAGCAGCTCTTCATTGCCATGGTTTCCAAGTAAGAAGGCGATCAAACTGGCGGCATCACTTGCGAGTATTGTGAGCACTCGCGCAACGACAGAAAAGCTAAGTCATGCAAACACTTTCTGCGATTCTTTTTATGTAAGGCTATTCTCCTTGGAGATCTTTCCCTCTATATACGAAACCTACACGCAATGGGGCCCTTTGTCACATCCCTAGCTTCTGGCATTGCTCTAGCCTAGCTTCATGTGTGCATCATGTCTATATTTTTGAAACTTGAATTGAGGAATATTGGAAGCCTCAAAACCCTAAATAAAAGAGGGGCAAAAACCCTAGAAATCTCATTCATTGCTCCAAAAGGCTCTTCTTAAATGTTTGATAATTTTTGGTAAGGGTTCTGGTCCCAACCAAAATATTGAACATTTTTAAGGATTTATTTTTGGGACTTTGAATTTAAATCATTAGCTATTTGAATTTGAATTATATTCATATAATTAGAATATAATTTCAAATACCCCTGAAATATTTTATGAGCTTTTGGAAAAGTCCATCTAGCCAAATAAAATTATTCAGAGGAGTTTTTGGCATTGTTTGAATTTGTTTAAAATTCAAAACAGTGGCAAAACGAAATTAAATAAAACAAAACAGAAGAAAAAAATAAAAGAGAGAGAGAGAAGGACTTACCTGGCCTCACCCGTGCAGCCCACCAGAACCGGCCCAGCCGGCCCAGCCCGCCACCGCTACTCCCCCCCCTGTCGTCTTCCTCTTGCCAGTGGGAGCAGCTGCGTGCTCGCACGCGCGCGGCCGAGGAGGCCACCTCCTCCCTGCCTGGCTGCCTCCTCCTTCCCTGGTCCCTCCCGCGACGCCACGCAGCCCCGACCCCCTCTCACTTCTCCCTCGCTCTCTGGACCTCCCTCCCCCTCGCTCCTCTGTTTCCCCTCCCGCGACCGAACGGAGCCGCCGCCACCGACGAGAGCCACCGTGGCTACCGGCCACCCCACGGCTCACCGACGCCCCAGGAAGCTCCGCCGGTCCTCCCTCTACCTCCTCAACGAGCCACGAGGCCCCGGACGTGCCACAACACCGCCCTCGATGCCTTCTTCAACCTCGGGACCGCCGGCCATCTTCGTCAAATTCGCCGGCTCCGGACCGTCCCCGACCTCGCCGAGCGTCCCCTCGTCATCGCCGTGAGTCACTGACCCTCTCCCCTAACTCAGCATGCTCCCCTCCGTGCCGTAGCGCCGTTCCCCACGAGCACCGAAGCCACCGTCCGCCATTGCTGCTGCACGCATAGCCTCCGTGCTCCCCTGGCCTCACTGAGCTGCTCTTAGTGCTCCCCATGTCTAGCAGGTGCTGCCCAGCCTCTCCATTTGCTCACTGATGCACCGTAGCGACGCGCCCGAGCACCACCGAACACCATCGCCGCCAAAGCTCGTCGCCGGCATGAGTTCCGGCGACCCCACGACCTCCCACTCGGTCCTCTGGATGCGCGGGAGCAAGGGCCATCCCCTGGTGCCCTCAGCGCGCCAAACTGACGCCTCTAGCGCAAGTCCGGCGTGCCCCGCCGTGTTCTGTGGTCGCCGTCGGCTGGTCTCCGGCGTGCTGACGTGGCGTCGTCGTTAGGGGCTAATGACCCTGCTAACTAACCCTGTGACACTGACAGCGGGCCCCGTAGCGGGTCAAAGCCCGAGTCAACGCGGGATTAGCCCCTGTGTCACTGACGTGTGGACCCCACACGTCAGGTTTGACCCGAGCCGGCCCCTGTTGACTTGCTGACGTCATGCCAACGTCATGCTGACGCAGTAATGTTTTCTGGATTTAATTTAATTCTGAAATTCCAGAAAATGAATATAAACTTCTAAAATTCATAGAAAATTAACCGTAACTCCAAATTAAATAATTTATATATGAAAAATTATCAGAAAAATTCAAGGAATCCATCTGTACCATTTTCATGCATGTTAGAACAACTTATAGCTGCTGTTTAGCACAAATCAAATAAAGGGCATTTAAATAATCACATATGGAGTTTGAATTTGAATCTTGTATTCAAACCAACTTCATTTAATCTGTTGCTAGTTGCATTGGCTCAAAACACATTCATTTTGCCATGTCATGATCATGCATCATATTGTGCATTGCATTGATTGTGTTCCCTTCTGTGTTGCCGGTATTTGTCCCCTCTCGATAGACGTGATACCGATGATGTGATCGTTGACACTGATGAAGACTCAATGTTATCTTCAAAAGTGCCAGGCAAGCAAAACCCCCTTGTTCATTCCGATACAATCCTACTCTCTCGCTCCTGCTCTCTTTTACTGCATTAGGACAACACCGATTCATCTGTTACTTGCTGCGGTAGCTGAACCCCTTTGTCCTTTGCATGACCTGTCATTGCCACAGTAAATAGATGAAACCCACTAGCATGAGTAGGAGTTGTTTGAGCCCTGATGTGCCTACTCATTCATGTTTGTTTGTCATGCCTGCTATTGCTTAGAGTTGAGTCAGGTCTGATTCATCGGGGATGAATCAGAGGCGTGTGAACCTGTCCTACTGTGTGTGAGCTAAGTGTGTGAACACGATTTGGTAAAGGTAGCGGTGAGAGGCCATGTAGGAGTACATGGTGGGTTGTCTCATTGCAGCCGTCCTCAGGAACTGAGTTCTGTGTTTGTGATCCATGATTCAGCTACTACCACGCATTGGGCCCGAAACCAATGGACCCTCTCGGCTTCTTGATCACCCTTGTCCTCTGTCCAGGAGTTGCAAGTAGTTTCTGGTGTTTGTAGTATGCTGGAGGCCGTGGGCAGCGCTGACCGTAGGGGTGGGCTGTGATGCGGTAGGCACGTGGCACGGTGTACCGGGCGCCCGTTTGGTGTCTCGGGAACCCTGTTCACATCGTTTGGGGCTGTGAGCGAAACTCCGGCCGGATCTCCTCATGGATGGAACCCGAATAGGCGATAAACCTGGACTAGAGACTTAGGTGATTAGGTAGGTCGTGGCCGACACCCACGTTGGGCTTCCGCTTGAAGGTTGCCGAGTACATGTCGTGTAAACGGCGGTAAGTGGTGAGAGCGTGTGTGAAGAAGTACACCCCTGCAGGGTTAACCTAATCTATTCGAATAGCCGTGTCCGCGGAAAAGGACTTCTGGGTTGCTTATATCAGTTCATAGACAAGTGAAAGTGGATACTCTAAAATACGCAAGATAAGCGTGAGTGCTATGGATGGCGTTCTCGTAGGGAGACGGGAGCGGATCCATAGTGGTGTATTGATATGGTGAATATGTGGACTCGTGTGCGCCACCTCAAAAAAGTTACTCGCAGTCGTAGTTCAGGATAGCCACCGAGTCAAAGCTGGCTTGCTGCAGTTAAACCCCACCATCCCTTTGTTGATAATGATGCATATGTAGATAGTTCTGATGTAAGTCTTGCTGGGTACATTTGTACTCACGTTTGCCTATTTTATGTTTTTGCAGAGAGACTTCAGTCTCACTAGTATTTCCGCGTGGTCTTCGACGTTTAGCTTGTTACCTCAGCTACGATCTTGTGCCTCGGCAGGATTTGGTAGATAGTCAGGCTTCTCAGCCTTTTTCATTTATAGATGTCTGTACTCAGACATGATAGCTTCCGCTTGTGCTTGATTTGTATGCTCTGAATGTTGGGTCATGAGACCCATGTTTGTAATATCTCGCTCCTCGGAGCCTATTGAATAGATTACTTGAGTCATAGAGTCATGTTGTGATGCCATGTTGTATTTGCACATATCGAGCATATTGTGTGTATGTTATTGAAATGCTTGGTATGTGTGGGATCTGACCATCTAGTTGTTTATCTTTAGTAGCCTCTCTTACGGGAAATGTCTCCTAGTGTTTCCACCGAGCCATGGTAGCTTGCTACTGCTCCGGAACACTTAGGCTGGCCGGCATGTGTCCTTCTTCGTTCCTGTGTCTGTCCCTTCGGGGAAATGTCACGCGGTGAATACCGGAGTCCTGTTAGCCCGCTACAGCCCGGTTCACCGGAGTCCTGCTAGCCCAGTGCTACAGCCTGGATTCACTCGCTGATGACCGACACGTTCGATGCTGGGTCATGGATGCCTGTCCCTGTAAGTCTGTGCCGCTTTGGGTTTACGACTAGCCATGTCAGCCCGGGCTCCTTATCATATGGATGCTAGCGACACTGTCATATACGTGTGCCAAAAGGCGCAAACGGTCCCGGGCAAAGGTAAGGCGACACCCGTGGGAATACCGTGCGTGAGGCCGCAAAGTGATATGAGGTGTTACATGCTAGATCGATGTGGCATTGAGTCGGGGTCCTGACAGCGTTGGTATCAGAGCTTGACTGCCTGTAGGATTACCAAGCCAAACTGGTCGAAGTTGAGTTTAGAAATTCTTTAGTTATATAAGGGAATTGATTGTGGGATGGAACGTAAGGCTCTTTTTACTCCTTATACCTCATGCCCTTCTGATCTGAGTCATCTTATCTTTCCTGCGGGGATTAAGAACTAGGCTATCTCTTCTTTCTATTAGGATCACGTGTTACTAATCAGTAGACTTATAAGATTGTTGGATTTAAGTCTCAGTTCAGTTCCTACTACTTCCGTATGTTAATTGTTGATCTCGGAACCTTGATATTGTGCTTCTGAGTGGTTATGCCACCATTTTTGTGATTGTCTCAAATCTTTTTGAGCAATTATAGCCGTTATGCTGTCCGAGTCATCCCAGGTTTCTAAATAGTCCGATGCATTTGCAAATCCCTTCCTTCTGTTTCCGATGTTCCCATGGGCCAGATTAACCACACTAATCGGTGTGTTGAGGTAATTATTGCCTCGACATATATGTTGGAATTATTATTATGACCCTAAGTGCTTAGGGGATCATCTAGTGGTCTAGCCATGATTTGTGTCCTAGTGTGAAGATTCTGGCCTTTATTCTCGGAAGCATCCCGTGATGCTACTTAGTAGTAGGTATTCTACTCCTGGGTTCTGAACCCGAGATTCACTCTACCTACTTCATGTTGATAGTAATTGCTAGTGCCTTTAGGATATTAGTAACCTTTGCGATAGTCCTTGAAGTCCGTGGTATCTTCTTCTTCCAAATACCATGAACTACTTATGGCAGATGTTTATTGGATCAAAAAAAATCACAATTAGAGTACTCTTGAGGAGTTCTCCATTCATAAATCGTGACTCTGCCAGTTCTACCTTTCTGCATGGGTTATCCGGAAGAAATATGTTGAACTTGGTTCGACATACTAATCTATGCATCCACAACTCAGAAAGTTATATGTTCCTTTGAGTTGTTCTCTTTAGTTGCATTCTGACCCTCGTCTATCAATTGATAGTCAAGAGTATGCGTGCGTTCGTTCATCGATGCCTATGACTCTTGTGGTCTGTCAAGCCATTCTATTCCGGAATGACTAGGAGAAACAAACTCCAGTACCTCTTCCATATCTAGGATTGGGTCAAAGTAGTTGTATTCCGCAGATCAAATGCCAATCCAGCTTTTGGTTCTGCTCTACCTTGGAGTATTACATATTTTATATCGAGATTGTTATAGGAATTGCACACCATCCCATGAACTCTTGGTACAGTGATACTTCTTGCCATCACTGTTCATTCCTCGGCCCTCGTGTTGATGCAACCGGAATACCGACAAATGAATTGTGATGTGTGAAATCAATACTGCTAGCAACTCTGTTGCTTGGTAGTTAAAGGATAATAATTTCATTCTTAGTATGTTGGTTTTCGAATCATCCTTCTAAGACTGATCGTGCTACCTAGTCCTTATTTCGGTGCACCCTTCGATTGATGAGTTAGGATCTTGTCAAGTCCTCACTCATTTGATCATATCGTCTTGCCCTCAAAAGCAAGATTGTTCTCGAGCTTAGTAACATACCGGTGGTTCGTGACTTTCCAAATATCTTCTTGGAGGTGTTACCGGGTTGTCACCTGACCGCTATGTTGAGTTCGTGATCAAGTTGGTTTCTTGTGAACCACCTTCTCTCCAAGAATCGGTGTTAGATATCCCTGAGCTAGTTGGTTAAGCTAGACAACAACTTGGAGAGTTGGAAGATAAAAGCTTGTCTGACTTAGTTCGTTCCAAAGGGATATTCTTGTGTAGTGTGTGTTGAAGAAAGATGATATCTTCATCGATTGGTCCTTGTGATCAGTTGCTGGACCTATTGTCTTATCAATCCTTTGATTTGAGTGTGGGCTATCGTCAAATCAAATCAGTACCAACGATGCTCGTAATGTTGTCTTATTCGTGGTTGATCCCTCGAGCATACACCATTATATCTTTTAGGTCTGACCAATGCTATCACTTGTTCACTTAACTATGGAATTCCTTTTAAAAGGAAACCCAGATGAATTGTTGTTGTGCCCATTGACAACATCCTTGTCTTCTCCATAATTTTGCTGAACATTAAGCTAGTGTTGGAAACTTTTGAAAGCATTTGTTCATGCTAGCTCATGAAGCATATGTTTGGATGAAGGTAGTGACTTCCTTTAATTCATGTGCATCTGATGCAAGTTGCCGCCGTGGATTCGAGAAAGTCAATGTTGCTTTCTTTGGAATCATTCCAAATCAGTCATGCACACGTGCGAAGAATGCTGTGGTTTGAAGACTTGCAACCTTCAATCTATATGTATCCCTAGCACACCAAGCCACTGATTGATTTGTTCAAGGAGAAGGAGTTCCTTCATAAGAGCTAATCCGGACTTATGAAAGAACTTCGATACCCTCGTTGATGGTTCCCCCTCCTGAACTCGGTAGTGTTTTATTATAAGACTACCACGTGGTCATGCTTGTCTGGGACAACGTGTTCACATGTTTGTAGCAGAACCAGCTCATGTTTTGGAGCTTGCTATCGTAGTTCATCTCCCGAGAATCCCGCAACGTCATCTCGTCGATTTGTGTTGCAAACTTTCATTTTTCTTCCTAAGACTCGATGAGCCTGGAATATCCTAACACCAACCAGAGCTGAATCTCAGGCAGATATGATGGTTGGAACATTTCCCTAAGAACTATAATATTGGTCTCTCGATAACCGGTAAGGTGGATGTCGTGGCCAACACACCCATCCGGTAGACCTATTATTATAGTATCTTGTTTGAGGAAGTTGGCCACCCCCCCCTAGGGATTTCGTAGGATTTACTCCCTAGTTGCCCCTATGGATTTTTGTGTTCCCGAAGTCCGACCTTTTACTTGATGTTTTAGATATCAAACCATATCTATGAATGGGTTATACTAGCACATCAAGGAGAACATTAGAAGCGGAGTGCTAAATGTCTCTCGGTCGATCATCCAGATTTTATTTGCTTGGCCTCGCTAAGGTGAAATCTGAGAAAGTGTTATCCTCCTTCGCATCTGCATCGTCCATCGCTATTCATCATGGTAGTATGTTGTGTTGTCAGCACCCTTGACGCGGTTGTTGATAAAACCTTGATGATTGTGGAAATGCTCAAGTTCTTGAGAGCACGCACAAGCGCTACGTCTTATCATCGGCACTAGCTGGGATTGCCCCAGATTTCCTCGGTTATGCTATAACCACTCCAACAGTGAATTCACTCTCTATTGTTGGGTTCTTCCCCAGTTACCAGAATCATTCCCAGCATTTGCATTTTGTTCCCAGCTTGCACCGCCAATGTGCCATTCTACCATGGGTCTCTTCCATTTCCGGTGATAAGCAAAATTCATCCATTACGTTGTCTTCAACAAGGTAATCCACATCATCCAAGTTTGAGTATGCCATTCTACCGAACCCCTCTAAATGATCGATTATGATTTGCCTTAAGCTGGTATAAAGAGTTTCAATGATCTCTGAATCAAAGGTAATTCTTTTGCCACTTAAGGGGAGATATCTACGAGTCACGGTTCCGAAGGTGTCTCGTTGTGGTATCATGGCAACTCAACTCCTCGCTACGTTGACAACCGATTACCACCTTCTTAAGTGTGGAATTGTTGTCCACCTAGTGAACCTTCGTCATCCGTTTCTTTCCACCCCTCTTGATGTGTATCTCGTGTCTCAACCCGAGAGATGGTCCTATGTCTCATTCCGTGAGTTGTTCGATCTTCAAGAAGATCGACCCTTCTAGAGTCTCCTTCTTCCCTCCATGTCATGTTGGCAGGATTTCTCAAAACAAGACATCAAGACAATGATGGTGAATGAATCAACGTTCAACTGAAGTGCACCCTGGATCGTGAAGATTGTACTAGTTTGCGTTTCCCCTTCATCCTACCCTACGCTTGAATCTCGAGACGAGATTCTTGTTTAGTGGGGGTGAGTTGTCACATCCCTAGCTTCTGGCATTGCTCTAGCCTAGCTTCATGTGTGCATCATGTCTATATTTTTGAAACTTGAATTGAGGAATATTGGAAGCCTCAAAACCCTAAATAAAAGAGGGGCAAAAACCCTAGAAATCTCATTCATTGCTCCAAAAGGCTCTTCTTAAATGTTTGATAATTTTTGGTAAGGGTTCTGGTCCCAACCAAAATATTGAACATTTTTAAGGATTTATTTTTGGGACTTTGAATTTAAATCATTAGCTATTTGAATTTGAATTATATTCATATAATTAGAATATAATTTCAAATACCCCTGAAATATTTTATGAGCTTTTGGAAAAGTCCATCTAGCCAAATAAAATTATTCAGAGGAGTTTTTGGCATTGTTTGAATTTGTTTAAAATTCAAAACAGTGGCAAAACGAAATTAAATAAAACAAAACAGAAGAAAAAAATAAAAGAGAGAGAGAGAAGGACTTACCTGGCCTCACCCGTGCAGCCCACCAGAACCGGCCCAGCCGGCCCAGCCCGCCACCGCTACTCCCCCCCCTGTCGTCTTCCTCTTGCCAGTGGGAGCAGCTGCGTGCTCGCACGCGCGCGGCCGAGGAGGCCACCTCCTCCCTGCCTGGCTGCCTCCTCCTTCCCTGGTCCCTCCCGCGACGCCACGCAGCCCCGACCCCCTCTCACTTCTCCCTCGCTCTCTGGACCTCCCTCCCCCTCGCTCCTCTGTTTCCCCTCCCGCGACCGAACGGAGCCGCCGCCACCGACGAGAGCCACCGTGGCTACCGGCCACCCCACGGCTCACCGACGCCCCAGGAAGCTCCGCCGGTCCTCCCTCTACCTCCTCAACGAGCCACGAGGCCCCGGACGTGCCACAACACCGCCCTCGATGCCTTCTTCAACCTCGGGACCGCCGGCCATCTTCGTCAAATTCGCCGGCTCCGGACCGTCCCCGACCTCGCCGAGCGTCCCCTCGTCATCGCCGTGAGTCACTGACCCTCTCCCCTAACTCAGCATGCTCCCCTCCGTGCCGTAGCGCCGTTCCCCACGAGCACCGAAGCCACCGTCCGCCATTGCTGCTGCACGCATAGCCTCCGTGCTCCCCTGGCCTCACTGAGCTGCTCTTAGTGCTCCCCATGTCTAGCAGGTGCTGCCCAGCCTCTCCATTTGCTCACTGATGCACCGTAGCGACGCGCCCGAGCACCACCGAACACCATCGCCGCCAAAGCTCGTCGCCGGCATGAGTTCCGGCGACCCCACGACCTCCCACTCGGTCCTCTGGATGCGCGGGAGCAAGGGCCATCCCCTGGTGCCCTCAGCGCGCCAAACTGACGCCTCTAGCGCAAGTCCGGCGTGCCCCGCCGTGTTCTGTGGTCGCCGTCGGCTGGTCTCCGGCGTGCTGACGTGGCGTCGTCGTTAGGGGCTAATGACCCTGCTAACTAACCCTGTGACACTGACAGCGGGCCCCGTAGCGGGTCAAAGCCCGAGTCAACGCGGGATTAGCCCCTGTGTCACTGACGTGTGGACCCCACACGTCAGGTTTGACCCGAGCCGGCCCCTGTTGACTTGCTGACGTCATGCCAACGTCATGCTGACGCAGTAATGTTTTCTGGATTTAATTTAATTCTGAAATTCCAGAAAATGAATATAAACTTCTAAAATTCATAGAAAATTAACCGTAACTCCAAATTAAATAATTTATATATGAAAAATTATCAGAAAAATTCAAGGAATCCATCTGTACCATTTTCATGCATGTTAGAACAACTTATAGCTGCTGTTTAGCACAAATCAAATAAAGGGCATTTAAATAATCACATATGGAGTTTGAATTTGAATCTTGTATTCAAACCAACTTCATTTAATCTGTTGCTAGTTGCATTGGCTCAAAACACATTCATTTTGCCATGTCATGATCATGCATCATATTGTGCATTGCATTGATTGTGTTCCCTTCTGTGTTGCCGGTATTTGTCCCCTCTCGATAGACGTGATACCGATGATGTGATCGTTGACACTGATGAAGACTCAATGTTATCTTCAAAAGTGCCAGGCAAGCAAAACCCCCTTGTTCATTCCGATACAATCCTACTCTCTCGCTCCTGCTCTCTTTTACTGCATTAGGACAACACCGATTCATCTGTTACTTGCTGCGGTAGCTGAACCCCTTTGTCCTTTGCATGACCTGTCATTGCCACAGTAAATAGATGAAACCCACTAGCATGAGTAGGAGTTGTTTGAGCCCTGATGTGCCTACTCATTCATGTTTGTTTGTCATGCCTGCTATTGCTTAGAGTTGAGTCAGGTCTGATTCATCGGGGATGAATCAGAGGCGTGTGAACCTGTCCTACTGTGTGTGAGCTAAGTGTGTGAACACGATTTGGTAAAGGTAGCGGTGAGAGGCCATGTAGGAGTACATGGTGGGTTGTCTCATTGCAGCCGTCCTCAGGAACTGAGTTCTGTGTTTGTGATCCATGATTCAGCTACTACCACGCATTGGGCCCGAAACCAATGGACCCTCTCGGCTTCTTGATCACCCTTGTCCTCTGTCCAGGAGTTGCAAGTAGTTTCTGGTGTTTGTAGTATGCTGGAGGCCGTGGGCAGCGCTGACCGTAGGGGTGGGCTGTGATGCGGTAGGCACGTGGCACGGTGTACCGGGCGCCCGTTTGGTGTCTCGGGAACCCTGTTCACATCGTTTGGGGCTGTGAGCGAAACTCCGGCCGGATCTCCTCATGGATGGAACCCGAATAGGCGATAAACCTGGACTAGAGACTTAGGTGATTAGGTAGGTCGTGGCCGACACCCACGTTGGGCTTCCGCTTGAAGGTTGCCGAGTACATGTCGTGTAAACGGCGGTAAGTGGTGAGAGCGTGTGTGAAGAAGTACACCCCTGCAGGGTTAACCTAATCTATTCGAATAGCCGTGTCCGCGGAAAAGGACTTCTGGGTTGCTTATATCAGTTCATAGACAAGTGAAAGTGGATACTCTAAAATACGCAAGATAAGCGTGAGTGCTATGGATGGCGTTCTCGTAGGGAGACGGGAGCGGATCCATAGTGGTGTATTGATATGGTGAATATGTGGACTCGTGTGCGCCACCTCAAAAAAGTTACTCGCAGTCGTAGTTCAGGATAGCCACCGAGTCAAAGCTGGCTTGCTGCAGTTAAACCCCACCATCCCTTTGTTGATAATGATGCATATGTAGATAGTTCTGATGTAAGTCTTGCTGGGTACATTTGTACTCACGTTTGCCTATTTTATGTTTTTGCAGAGAGACTTCAGTCTCACTAGTATTTCCGCGTGGTCTTCGACGTTTAGCTTGTTACCTCAGCTACGATCTTGTGCCTCGGCAGGATTTGGTAGATAGTCAGGCTTCTCAGCCTTTTTCATTTATAGATGTCTGTACTCAGACATGATAGCTTCCGCTTGTGCTTGATTTGTATGCTCTGAATGTTGGGTCATGAGACCCATGTTTGTAATATCTCGCTCCTCGGAGCCTATTGAATAGATTACTTGAGTCATAGAGTCATGTTGTGATGCCATGTTGTATTTGCACATATCGAGCATATTGTGTGTATGTTATTGAAATGCTTGGTATGTGTGGGATCTGACCATCTAGTTGTTTATCTTTAGTAGCCTCTCTTACGGGAAATGTCTCCTAGTGTTTCCACCGAGCCATGGTAGCTTGCTACTGCTCCGGAACACTTAGGCTGGCCGGCATGTGTCCTTCTTCGTTCCTGTGTCTGTCCCTTCGGGGAAATGTCACGCGGTGAATACCGGAGTCCTGTTAGCCCGCTACAGCCCGGTTCACCGGAGTCCTGCTAGCCCAGTGCTACAGCCTGGATTCACTCGCTGATGACCGACACGTTCGATGCTGGGTCATGGATGCCTGTCCCTGTAAGTCTGTGCCGCTTTGGGTTTACGACTAGCCATGTCAGCCCGGGCTCCTTATCATATGGATGCTAGCGACACTGTCATATACGTGTGCCAAAAGGCGCAAACGGTCCCGGGCAAAGGTAAGGCGACACCCGTGGGAATACCGTGCGTGAGGCCGCAAAGTGATATGAGGTGTTACATGCTAGATCGATGTGGCATTGAGTCGGGGTCCTGACACCCTTCCACTATTGGCAACACCTTCTTTCTGTTTTGAGTCTGCTCAATAGTTCAAGCGGCTGCGTCGAGAATGACAGGGTAGCCTTCCTCTATTGGCAACGCTCTCATTCTGTATCAAGTCCGCTCGACAGTTCGAGCAGTCGCTGACAACGGCAAGGTGGTTCGCCTGGCAGCACGCACACCCGACAGGCTATTGGGGATCCGTCGTCAAGGTGCCGCGACATGTGTTTACATGTTGGCCAGCCGACCCAATTAACGGAGGGTGGATATACAGAGAAATATCGAATTGGAAAATAACATGCATCATTTCAAATGTATTGCAGAGTTTTATTACATCAATTCTTGCCTGCGATTCTAACTAAAGATATAAATTATCTTTGTCGTGAACCTGCAGCGGCGATGAGAAACGGGGTGCCTAGTCCCGGCACTGGCCCTCCACCCTCTCGATTCTGTCGACGCGGCTGATGATGGGCTTGATGCTCTCCCTGAGCGATGCGAGGTCCATGTCCTCCGGCAAGCTCTCGAGCACGGCGTCGAAGTGGAGGTTGGGGTACCAGTACGCCACCTTGGTGAGAACCTTGGCTAGGGCACCCCGGCAAACCAGCCGGGCCTCATTGGCCAGAAAACTTGCTCTGTTAGAGCAAAACTGCTCGAGGGCTCCAAGAACGCCCTCGAAGAACAGGGTCAGCTTGGCGTTGGGACTCACGTTCGGTTCTGGGTGTACCTCACATTCGACATCCCATAGCAGCCAGCTTCTTGGTGATCTTGTGGCGACGTCGGCGAGGCGGCTGATCTAGAGGTTCTCTCCCTTCATGAATTCCTCGTGGTTGGCAGCTTCGTTCTTCCGCCGCTGCCTCTCCTTCTCCAGTCTCTTGGTCAGGGTCTCCTCCCGGGCCTTGACCTCCGCAAGCATCCCCTCAAGGCTCTCCCGCTTCAGCTTCAGGTCCTTGATGGAGTCGTTGGCGCGAGTGAGTAGCTCGGCATTGTCGAAGACTACGCCCTGCGCCTTCGTCAAGGCGCAGCTGACCGTGTCCTTCTCCTTCGCCTGCTGCTCAGCCTGATCTTTAGGCCGTCCCGCTCCGCCTCCAGCTCCTTCACCTTGTCGCTGTGGGCCAGAGTTTTGAGCGTCGAGCGCTTCCGTCCAGCTCCCAGGTCCGTTGCGCGACGATCTTCTCGACCTCCTCATCCTTGCCGCGGAGTGAGCCGCGAGCGCCACCTCATGAGCAACGAGGTCCTCCTCCTGGGAGTTCATCTCGGCTGGCGCTGGACCGGGCGGCCTCGGCCTTGGTGCCTCTTCCCTTGCCGCCTTCTGGGCCTTCTCGATGTCAGCTGCTTCAAGAGGATTCCTGCTTGCGCTCGGCCAGTTGGTCTGGGGCAGCCTTCAGCTCCTCGTGTGCCCTGGCGGAACCAGGCCTGCGCCTCGGCGATGTGCTCCTTGAGATCCGCCCTCCGCCTTGCCGCCGCCGCTATCCTGGACTTTGCCTTGTCCAACGGGGCGCGCGGTGGAGCGCCTGGAGCTTCCAAAAGTTGGCGCCCATGGCTCGGAGAAGCTGCTCCTCCTGGGTACTGAAGGAAATATGCCCTAGAGGCAATAATAAAGTTATTATTTATTTCCTTATTTCATGATAAATGTTTATTATTCATGCTAGAATTGTATTAACCGGAAACATAATACATGTGTGAATACATAAACAGACATAATGTCACTAGTATGCCTCTACTTGACTAGCTCGTTAATCAAAGATGGTTAAGTTTCCTAACCATAGACATGAGTTGTCATTTGATTAATGGGAACACATCATTAGGAGAATGATGTGATTGACTTGACCCATTCCGTTAGCTTAGCACTTGATCGTTTAGTATGTTGCTATTGCTTTCTTCATGACTTATACATGTTCCTATGACTATGAGATTATGTAACTCCCGTTTACCGGAGGAACACTTTGTGTGCTACCAAACGTCACAATGTAACTGGGTGATTATAAAGGTGCTCTACAGGTGTCTCCAAAGGTACTTGTTGAGTTGACGTATTTCGAGATTAGGATTTGTCACTCCGATTATCGGAGAGGTATCTCTGGGCCCTCTCGGTAATGCACATCACTTTAAGCCTTGCAAGCAATGTAGCTAATGAGTTAGTTACGGGATGATGCATTACGTAACGAGTAAAGAGACTTGCCGGTAACGAGATTGAACTAGGTATTGAGATACCGACAATCGAATCTCGGGCAAGTAATATACCAATGACACAGGGAACAACGTATGTTGTTATGTAGTTTGACCGATGAAGATCTTCGTAGAATATGTAGGAGCCAATATGAGCATCCAGGTTCCGCTATTGGTTATTGACCGGAGACGTGTATTAGTCATGTCTACATAGTTCTCAAACCCGTAGGGTCCGCACGCTTAAAGTTATATCATAGTTATATTATGAGTTTATATGTTTTGATGTACCGAAGGAGCTAAGAGTCCCAGATGAGATCGGGGCATGACGAGGAGTCTCGAAATGGTGGAGACATAAAGATCGATATATTGGACGACTATATTCGGACATCGGAAAGGTTCCGAGTGATTCGGGTATTTTTTGGAGTACCGGAGAGTTACGGGAATTTGTATTGGGCCTTAATGGGCCATACGGGAAAGGAGAGAAAGGCCCCAAAGGGTGGCCACACCCCTCCCCATGGACTAGTCCGAATTGGACTAGGGAGGGGGGCACCCCCTTCCTTCCGTCTCCTTCTCCCTTCCCTTTCCTTCTCTCCTACTCCTTCTACTTGGAAGGGCTCCTAGTTCTACTAGGAAAGGGGGAATCCTACTCCCGGTGGGAGTAGGACTCCCGTAGGGCGCGCCATAGAGAGAGGGCCGGCCCTCCCCCTCCTCCACTCCTTTATATATGGGGGAGGGGGGCACCCCATAGACACAAAAATTGATCTCTTGATCTCTTAGCCGTGTGTGGTGCCCCCCTCCACCATAGTCCTCGATAATATTGTAGCGGAGCTTAGGCGAAGCCCTGCGACGGTAGAACATCAAGATCGTCACCACGCCGTCATGCTTACGGAATTCTTTCCCGACATTCTGCTGGATCGGAGTACGGGGATCGTCATCGAGCTACACGTGTGCTAGAACTCGGAGGTGCCGTAGTTTCGGTGCTTGATCGGTCGGGCCATGAAGACGTACGACTACATCAACCGCGTTGTTCTAATGCTTACGCTTTCGGTCTACAAGGGTACGTGGACTACAAAACTAGTTCCTAAATTAGTTTTAATTAATATGCCACTGCTCCATTAGTTTCGGGCAATTAAATAAATTAGCTCAACATTTTATTAACTGAAAAAGGCATTTAACTATTTGTTTTTGTTACCCAAGTAAAATAGTTTTGTCATTAATTCTTTTCTAAAAGTATTTAAGTAATAGTTTTTGCTACTGTTTTATTCATCATAGAGTATTTAAGCAATCTATAAAAGTGTGGTTTCTCCACCAATATTATCCATGATTTATTTGTCACATTAAGAACATTTTAGTTTTGACTTTTGAAAACTTTAATCGTTTGACTTGATTTTGAATTTGAATTTTGAATCGGTTTTGAACTAACACGAGACTATCAACAATAACCGAGGTGATGTGGCATCATTATCAAAGTTTTACGGTCGCTTAATTACCCGGGCGTCACAATTCTCCTCCACTACAAGAAATCTCATCCCGAGATTTAAGAGGGGAGTAAGGGGAAGAATAGGTTAAGAAGTTCTAACGATTCTTCTTGGTCTTGGTTGCTCTTCCCGAAGAGGTAGATCCATTACTTGAGGTCCTCATTCCTCTGCTTCAGGTCATCATGATGAAGTTGGCATTCTTTCTTCGGGAATTTCATCGTACTTACAAAAGAATAAAGGGTGGGTATTCCGGGGGAACGAACCTCTGCACGGTTGACTATCTGGTCTATAACATCGGGGAAGGTGGCGGAAAGTAACTCTTGAATTGAAACTTAAGAAAGTACCAAGAGCAAAGTAAGGAAGTATCATGGGAAGTTTCGAGCGGGCAGGCAAACGTCCGATGCCTATTACAGGGTGTGAAAGGGGTTCCAAGCAACGGGAATAAGTATTGTGTCTGATACCAGAATTGATTATCTCTCAGAAGGTGGCTCGTGAATTATATACGAGGCCACGCGCGAGGAACAACCTTGGGAACAGGGGGTGTACAGGAGAGTCAGGTTTCGATCCTGTGGAACTGTGGGTTATGGGCCCAACATGTAGGTTAAAAGTAGGAAGGGCGGTGACGTCTTGCACCGTCATGATAGCAAGGCATGTCAGAGTATAGCCTATCAGTTTTGTCGGCAACAATGTCGGTACCAAGGGCGAGGGACGAGGAGAACCATTTTCCTGCTCGTTGAACGAGGCGGGCCAATAGGCAAAGTTCTCATCCATCGGTGGTTACTGGAATGTCATCAACAAAAGCAATATGGTCTTACTGACAGAATTTTACACCGAGGTGGTTACACAAGCAGGAGAATAATACTGCTTAGTTAAGTCAGATTCAGGAAAGGTTAAACAAAAGAATGGAAAGGAAAACACGATTATCAGATTAAACAGAACAATGGAAAGGAAAATTGTGATTACACACAATTATTAGGAGTATATCCTTCCCATGTACAAGCAGAACATGGAACACATGGTAGGAGAGCAAGTACACATCCATTCACATAAGAGGCAAGGATTAATCAAGATGTTACCCATACAAAGGTGTTTGGATAACTGAACAAGAAACATTTAGCATTGCGCCTCCAATGTTCTTAATGATGTTCGGAGTAACCACAGTCATGCTTCGAGATATCATTGACATGGTCTTCAAGCAAAGGTTGGACTTGGATACAAAAAGGATTCATCAGGGACAACATATAGAATAAGTCTTTCAATTTCCTCCAGGAAGAATGGTTATCCTTGCAAAAGATATTATAATGATAGGTCCTCCAGCCAGGGGTACTAGGCATGACATCATATTAATGGGTCATCAAGGGACCAACAACATAACTCCTGGAAGTTGTCCCGACCATCATATCTGACCAAGATTCAGATCCGATTGGTGTCAGGAAACCTTAAACTCAGGATGCCTGAGAAGAAGAGGTGCAACACAATTGACGAGACGACATTATATGATTCTCGGGAAATGAACTACGGAAGCGAGTTTCGAACATGGGTTCACCATTAAATCAAGGAGAGGTGAGGAGGTGACTGATTGACTCAGCGACAATCCACTGAGATTTCCGAAAAGATGGATTTCCGCAACTATGTGAACAAGGAGATAACATTAGCTTGATCAAATGATTTAATGATGTATGCTCGAGAAAAACATACACAGTTAAACATTGGTTGAAATGTGCAACCGAAATATGGGCTAGGTAGCACGATCAATGTTCGAATGATGATTCAATAAGCCATAGACGTAGAATGAAACTATAGACCAATAACTTCAAAGCAATAGGGTTGCTAGAAGTTTAGAATTTACACATCACAGACCATTTGTCGGTATTTCGGTTAGAAACAACAGGGGACCAAGAAAAGAATGGTGATGTTAATAAGTATCACTTGTATCAAGAATTCTTAAGGGTGTTGAATTTCCCATGACATTCTTGACATAAAAGTAAGCAATACTCTAAGGTAGAACATAACATAAGTTGGATAGCAAGGATCTCAAGGTACAACACAAAACATGAACAAGTTTGTGTTGAAGGGAAAGAAAGAATGTTGTCGATGATAACACAAATCATCGAGGGGCAAGGATGGTATTTCTCATCATGAATACAATTGATATCCTGGAGGAACTCAGAATGTTGATGATGATCATGACAAATTTTGTTGAGAGGTTTCATGGAGATCTAATCGGTCATCGACGACATCAAGTAAAAGGAAGGATGGAGCCAAAAGTTATTGAAACCACGGATACGACACAAACTCGGAATCAAGCTTGTTGCTTGAGGTGAAACGGTAAGACAAGGAAGATCGACGTAATCTTAGCTCATCATCGAAAGTTGTGCTCTAGGAATAAGGACCAGGTAGCACAATTTAAGCTTTAACATGACGGTGATGATGTAGCCAATCGGTTGGGAATGACATCAGCGAGTACAACTCGCAAGTAATAAGGATTACAAAGAGTAGTTGAACCGTAGAACGGACTCTATTCAGTTATCGGGGTTTCGAGTGAAAAACAACTCAAAACCCGGAGAAAATTGGAATCATCGAGAAATAATAGTTGATGAAGAACTCACCAGAAGTTATGTAGTTCGTTGATATTCTCGAGATACCAGAGTGTAATACTCGACGGTAGAGCAGAGTAGACGGTGGACACGTGAAATGATCTGCAGAAGACAAGTGCTTCATCTTGTATGAGAAATGGAAGCAAAGGAGAACAATCATGGTCGGAACCATGGTTGGAAAGGACCAAACATGGATACTAGATGAACCTATATCAAGGAAATAGTTATTATTACAAGAAGTTTCCATGATAGGATCTACATTGTGTCCATGGGCATGAACACCAGTTCAAGGTCGACTCCCACTTCTTCAATGCATAACCTTTCACTCACTTCTCGCCTTCGACGAAGTTGTAGTGTTGAAATTTTATCTGGCATAACATCAGTAGATTATGATCCGCTGTCAGGACCCCGACTCGATGTCACATCGATCTAGCCTGTAATACCTCATATCACTTTGCGGCCTCACGCACGGTATCCCCACGGGTGTCGCCTTACCTTTGCCCCGGGACCGTTTGCGCCTTTTGGCACACGTATATGACAGTGTCGCTAGCATCCATATGACAAGGAGCCTGGGCTGACATGGCTAGTCGTAAACCCAAAGTGGCACAGACTTACAGGGACAGGCATCCATGACCCACTGGGCTAGCAGGACTCCGGTAAACCGGGCTGTAGCGGGCTAACAGGACTCCGGTACTCAATGCGTGACATTTCCCCGAAGGGACAGACACATGAACGAAGAAGGACACATGCCGGCCAGCCTGAGTGTTCCGGAGCAGTAGCAAGCTACCATGGCTCGGTGGAAACACTAGGAGACATTTCCCGGTAAGAGAGGCTACTAAAGATAAACAACTAGATAGTCAGATCCCACACATACCAAGCATTTCAATCATACACACAATATGCTCGATATGTGCAAATACAACAAGGCATCACAACATGACTCTACGACACAAGTACTTTATTTAAGGCTCAGAGAGCCATACATAACATACACATAGGTACGGGTCACACGACCCAGCATTCAAGTCATACAGTCATACAAACCAGCAGCGGAAGTAACTTGTCTGAGTACAGACAACTAGTAAAATAAAAGAGGCTTGGAAAGCCTAACTATATTACGTGGTCCTTCACAAGCTCAGGATCACCACCTGGGCCTTAGCCTACTCATTGATGTCAACATCTACGAAGAACCCATCAGAAGGGGTTGCAGCGTCTTCTGTAAAAATGTAAATTATAGCAACATGAGTACAAAGGTACTCAGCAAGACTTACATCAGATCCTACATACATGCACATTATCAAGAAGGGTTGGTGGAGTTATTGCAGCAAGCCATCTTTGACTCTTGGCTAGGCTATCCTACGAGACTCCAACTTGAAATGGTTTTGCGCACATGACTCCACTACTCACCACTTCAATACACTACCGAGGATCCACCTCCGTCTTCCTACGGAAGAGCCATCCTCGGCACTCACACTTATCTTGAGGCTTTTAGCAGTTTCCATTTACTTGCCTATGAACTGTATAGGCAACCAAGTAGTCCTTTACCGCGAACGCGACTATTCGAATAGATCATGATAACCCTGCAGGGGTGTACTTCTTCATACACGCTCTCACCACTTACCGTCGTTTACACGACATGTACTCGGCAACCTTCAAGCGGAAGCCCAACGTGGGTGTCGGCCACGACCTACCTAATCACCTAAGTCTCTAGTCCAGGTTTATCGCCTATTCGGGTTCCATCCATGAGGAGATCCGGCCGAGGTTTCGCTCACAGCCCCAAACGATGTGAACAGGGTTCCCGAGATACCTAACGGGTATTCGGTACACCGTGCCACGTACCTACCGCATCACAGCCCACCCCTACGGTCAGCGCTGTCCACGGCCTCCAGTAGGCTACAAACACCAGAAACTACTTGCAACTCCTGGACAGAGAACTAGGGTGAATAAGAAGTCGAGAGGGTCCATTGGTATTGGGCCCAATGCATGGTAGTAGCTGAATCTTAAATCACACATACAGATCTCAGTGCTTAAGGTCGGCTTCAATGAAACAACCCACCATGTACTCCTACATGGCCTCTCATCGATACCTTTACCAAATCGTGATCATCACACCATTCTCATTGCCGTCATAATCATTTCACTCTAGCCCATCACCCAGATGAACCAGACCTGACACGACTCTAAGCATAGCAGGCATAGCAAGGTAGGAACAACACATACATATGGCTCAAACAACTCCTACACATGCTAGTGGGTTTCATCTAGTTACTGTGGCAATGACAGGTTATGCAGAGGAAATGGGTTCAACTACCGTAGCACACAGCAGTTTGAAACGCGTTGCCTTAATGCAGTAGAAGAGAGCAAGAGCGAGAACATGGGATTGTATCGATATGATCAAATGGTTGGTTGCTTGCCTGATGGTTCGATGCACTTATATGGTTCTTCGTTAGGGTAATCACGGTACTCCTCGGAGGAAGAACCTGCCGCAAAGAACACCGATACACAGCCATCACCAAACAATGTGCGACAATATGATGCATGCATGAAACATGGCAATATGAGTGTGTTGGGCTAATGCAACTAAGACCAGAAGGGTTTGAACCAATTTGAACCAAAGATTCAAATTTCAAACTCATACATGGCCCTTTAAAGTGTTTTACCTTGTTCTGCATTAAACATCAAGTTAACTTGTTTAATCATGCATGAAAATAGTATAGATGGATAGATTGGACTTTTTTGATCATTTTTCATATATAACTTGTCTGATTTGGAGTTACAGATTAAAAGTTATGAATTTTTGAAGTTTAAACTATATTCTGGAATTTCCTATATTAGAATAAATCCAGAAATTAATTTATTGCGTCAGCCATGCGTCAGGATGACGTCAGGGTCAACGGGGACGTCCAGGTCAAACCTGACTGTGGGTCCAGGGTGTCAGGGTAATTAGTTTAGTTAAAGTTTAATTAAAACTAAACCTATTTAGTTAACAGGGCTGGGCCCCACCTGTCATTGACTCATCGGAGTCAACCAGGGCCCACCCGCGGTCAAACCCAGGTCGGCTACACCGGCGTTTAGCCGCCGGCGAGCCCGACGCGGCGGCAGGAGTGGTTTTGGCCGTTCCGGCAACCAAACGAGTCGCGGAGGCCATCAGAGTGGAGCTGAGGAGGAGCCGCAGCTCTTGGTGGAGTCCGTTGGGGTCGGGGTGGCCGGAGTTGGCGCCGGCGACGACTTTGGCGGCCACCAGAGTTCGGCCGAAGGCGAACTTGACGCTAGAGGGGTCGGTGAGGTGCGGGGAGTAGCTGGTTGGGTGCTACGTGACGTGGTGAGCATGATGGACACCAAGTAGTGGCCGGAGGGTGACCGGGAGCACGTCGGCGACGAGCTCCGTGGCGGTGGGTGCGGTTGAGCTTCGGGAGGTCACTACACAGCTCAGGAGCAAGAAAAGAAGGGAGGGGAAGATGGTTAAGCTCACGGGGAGTTCGACGAAGCACTTGGTGCGGCCGGGGACGGGCCGGAGCGACGTCGGCGTTGAAGGGGATCTCCGGCGACGGCGGTTCGGTCGAGGTCGATGCGGTGGGCTCGGGCCTTGCAAGCGCTCGGGGCTCGGCTTGCTCGAAGGAGAGGAGGATGGCGGAGCTCCTGGACACGGCGGCACGGCGTGGGGTTGACGGAGGGCGTGGCTACGGCGAGGGGGTGGCGGCGATGGCGTCGGCCATGGCGGGGGAGCGCGAGAGAGAGGAGTTGGGGGAGAATGGAGGTGTCCTGTGAGTTCACGGCGCGGCGTGGAGTTCATCCATCCAGCCACGAGGCGAGGAGGTGAAGCAGGGCGACGGCCAGCTGCATGGCGCACGCTACGGCCGCCGTCGGGCACCTGCCTGCCTGCCTGGCCGGCAAGCAGCTCGCTGGCGCGGTGCTGGGCTGGGCCGGCAGGTGGGCCGGGTGCTGGGCGCCAGGTAAGTTTTTGCTATTTCTCATGTTTTCTGTTTTTTTAATACTTCTGCAACTTTGTTGAATTATTAAAAAATACTTAGGCAACTCCTAAAATCACCAAACTACTCCTGGTCCATAGTTGGATTATTTCCAACATGAAACATTTTAGTTTGGAGATATTTCAACATTTGAATATTTTATATAATTTTAAATGCCCAAATTCAAATATTTATGATTTAATTCAAAGACACTAAGATGACCTAGGAAAATGTGCACCACTTTTGGCAGAGGTTCTGAACCAGGACAAAAATGATGGGCATTTTAGAAGGGCATTTCAGGTTCATTGAAAAAGTTTTTAGTAAACCCTAGTTGGTTTCAGAGGGGGCTGGGGGTTCTGTCATCCCCATTTCAGGTTTCTGATGAAAGAATAGACATGATGCAACACTCTAATGCATGAACTAGCTAGGGTGTGACAACTCACCCCCACTCAAAAGAATCTCGTCCCGAGATTTGGGTTCCTCCGGAAAGAAGGCGGGATACTCGAGTCGAAGACGATCCTCCCTTTCCCAAGTTGCTTCATCCTCAGAATGGTGCGACCATTGAACTTTGAGAAACTTGATATTATGACGTCGAGTGGTACGCTCGGCCTGATCGTGGATACGAATGGGGTATTCTCGATACGTGAGATTATCTTGGAGATCAAGTGTTTCGTGGTCCACTCCACGGATAGGATTCGAGAAGCAACGCCTGAGTTGAGAAACGTGGAAGACATCGTGGACTCTGGAGAGATGCGGAGGTAGTTCCAACTGGTAGGCAACTTCTCCTCGTTTAGCGAGAATACGAAAAGGTCCAATGTAACGGGGAGCCAATTTGCCTTTGATACCGAAACGATGGGTTCCCTTCAAAGGAGTAACCCAAAGGTAAGCCTTCTCGTCAACCTCGAAAGTCATAACCTTATGTTTTCGGTCATATTGACTCTTTTGACGAGATTGGGCTGTTTTCAACTTTTCACGAACGATGCGAACTTGCTCTTCTGCTTCCTGGATCATATCCGGGCCAAAGAATTGTCTTTCTCCGGTTTCTGACCAGTTAAGGGGTGTTCGACACCGTCGTCCATAGAGAACTTCAAAAGGGGCTTTACCCAAGCTAGATTGATAGCTGTTGTTGTAAGCAAATTCGGCAAATGGAAGGCATTTCTCCCACTCAATTCCGAATAAGATAACAGAGGCGCGAAGCATGTCTTCTAGAATTTGGTTGACGCGTTCTACTTGACCACTTGATTGAGGGTGAAAAGCGGTGCTAAAAGAAAGGCGGGTTCCCATAGCATTTTGGAAACTTTCCCAAAATCGAGAGGTGAAGAGACTTCCTCGATCCGAGTTAATTTCCAAAGGAACACCATGGAGAGACACTATTCGGGAGATGTACAAGTCTGCTAACTGACTAGCAGTTATACTCTCACGAACAGGTAAGAAATGGGCTACCTTGGAAAGACGATCGACCACGACGAAGATAGCATTATTCCCTCTCTTGGTTCTGGGAAAACTGGTAATGAAGTCCATACCAATTTTATCCCATTTCCATTCAGGAATAGTTAGGGGTTGAAGGGTGCCAGCAGGCCGTTGATGCTCTGCTTTTACACGACGGCAGATGTCGCAGTTAGCAATATACTGAGCAACTTCTCTCTTCATCCTGGTCCACCAGAACCTCTGGCGTAGATCCTGATACATCTTAGTGCTACCGGGATGAATGGTGAGAGGAGATTCATGAGCTTCCTTAAGGATAAATCGCCTCAGGTTTCGCACCTTGGGAACCACTAATCGATTCCCGAAGTATACGACCCCTTGATCATCAATGGAGAAACAATTCGCAACTCCTTTCCTGATGTTTCTCTTGATGCGGGAAATTCCCGGATCTACCTTCTGTGCTTTGATGATCTGATCCGTAAGGGTAGGTTTCGCCACCATGGTGGAAAGGAATCCTTGAGGAACAATGTGAAGGTTAAGCTTCCGAAATTCCTCATGGAGAAGCGGTTGACTTTGTTGTAACATCAGGTTGTTACAATAAGATTTACGACTTAGCGCATCAGCCATGACGTTGGCTTTCCCTTGGGTGTAAGTTATTCCTAAGTCGAAATCTGTGATCAACTCGACCCAACGTCTTTGCCTGAGATTCAAATCCGGTTGGGTGAAGATGTACTTCAGACTTTGGTGATCAGTGAATATTTCGCAACGATTACCGAGGAGGTAATGTCGCCAGGTTTTAAGTGCATAGACTACAGCTGCAAGCTCTAGATCATGAGTAGGATAATTCTCCTCATGTGGGTGCAATTGTCGTGAAGCGTAAGCAATTACGTGTCGATCTTGCATGAGAATACAGCCTAGTCCTTGTCGTGAGGCGTCGCAGTAGATAAAAAAGTCCTTAGAGAAGTCTGGCGGTACCAGTACGGGAGCAGAAGTCAGGCGTCTTTTCAGTTCCTGAAAGCTGTGCTCACATTGTGGAGTCCATTCGAACTTTTTATCTTTCTTGAGGAGTTCGGTTAGAGGTTTAGCAACTTTGGAGAAGTTTTCGACAAAGCAACGACAATAGCTCGCTAGGCCAAGGAAACTCCGAACTTACTTGACCGATTCAGGTGGAGTCCAATTAAGGACGGCTTGAACTCGCTCAGGGTTAACAGCAATACCTTTACCAGATATTACATGACCCAGTGTCAGGACCCTGACTCGATGCCACATAGATCTAGCATGTAACACCTCATATCACTTTGCGGCCTCACGCACGGTATTCCCACGGGTGTCGTCTTACCTTTGCCCGGGACCGTTTGTGCCTTTTGGCACACGTATATGATAGTGTTGCTAGCATCCATATGATAAGGAGCCCGGGCTGACATGGCTAGTCGTAAACCCAAAGTGGCACAGACCTACAGGGACAGGCGTCCATGACCCAGCATCGAACGTGTCGGTCATCAACAAGTGGGTCCGGGCTGTAGCACTGGGCTAGCAGGACTCCGGTAAACCGGGCTGTAGCGGGCTAACAGGACTCCGGTACTCAATGCGCGACATTTCCTCGAAGGGACAGACACAGGAACGAAGAAGGACACACGCCGGCCAGCCTAAGTGTTCCGGAGCAGTAGCAAGCTACCATGGCTCGGTGGAGACACTAGGAGACATTTCCCGGTAAGAGAGGCTACTAAGAATAAACAACTAGATAGTCAGATCCCACACATACCAAGCATTTCAATAACATACACACAATATGCTTGATATGCGCAAACACAACATGGCATCACAACATGACTCTACGACTCAAGTATTTAATCAATAGGCTCCGAGGAGCGAGATATTACAAACATGGGTCTCATGACCCAACAATCAGAGCATACAAATCAAACACAAACGGAAGCTATCATGTCTGAGTACAGACATCTATAAGTGAAAAAGGCTGAGAAGCCTGACTATCTATCAGATCCTGCCGAGGGCACAAGATTGTAGGTGAGGTATCAAGCTAAACGTCGAAGTCCACGTGGAACTACTAGTGAGACTGAAGTCTCTCTACAAAAACATAAGATAGGCAAACGTGAGTACAAATGTACCCAACAAGACTTACATCAGAACTAACTACATATGCATCATTATCAACAAAGGGATGGTGGGGGTTTAACTACAGCAAGCCAACTTTGAGTCGGTGGCTATCCTAAACTACGACTGCAAGCAACTCTTTTGAGGTGGCGCACACGAGTCCACATATTCACCATATCAATACACCACTATGGATCCGCGCCCGTCTCCCTACGAGAACGCCATCCATAGCACTCATGCCTATCTTGCGTATTTTAGGGTATCCACTTTCACTTGTCTATGAACTATGCAAGGGGTCCAAGTTTCCATATCGGAGGAATCCGGCTATTCGAATAGATAATGATAACCCTGCAGGGGTGTACTTCTTCACACACGCTCTCGCCACTTATCGCCCTGTACACGTCATGTACCTCGGCAACCTTCAAGCGGAAGCCGGGCGAGGGAGTTGGCCACGACCTGACTAACCGAATAAGTCTCTAGTCCAGGATTATCGCCTATTCGGGTTCCATCCGCAAGGAGATCCGGCCGGGGTGTCGCTCACGGCCCCAAACGATGTGAGCAGGGTTCCCAAGCCCACCATCCGGGTGCTACTTGGTACACCGGGCCACAGTGCCTAGTCTGTCCCAAGCCCACCTGTACCGGGTGCCACTTGGTAGAGTACTAACACTACCTACAAACACCAGAAACTAGTTGCAACTCCTGGACAGAGATCAAGTTGATTAATAAGTCGAGAGGGGCACTTAAGCATTCCAATGTGTGGTAGTAGCTGGTCATGGATCACGAACACAGAACTCAGTTCCTGAGGACGGCTGCAATGAGACAACCCAACATGTACTCCTACATGGCCTCTCACCGCTACCTTTACCAAATCGTGTTCACACACTTAGCTTTCAACAGTAGGACATGTTTATACACCTCCAATTCATTCCCGATGAATCAGACCTGACTCAACTCTAAGCAGTAGCAGGCATGACAACAAGCATGAATGAGTAGGCACATCAGGGCTCAAACAACTCCTACTCATGCTAGTGGGTTTCATCTATTTACTGTGGCAATGACAGGTCATGCAAAGGATAAAGGGGTTCAGCTACCGCAGCAAGTAACAGATGAATCGGTGTTGTCCTAATGCATTAAAAGAGAGCAGGAGCGAGAGAGTAGGATTGTATCGGAATGAACAAGGGGGTTTTGCTTGCCTGGCACTTCTGAAGATAACATTGAGTCTTCATCAGTGTCAACGATCACATCGTCGGTACAACGTCTATCGAGGGGGAACAACACCGGCAAACACAGAAGAAGCACGATCAATGCAATGCACAATATGATGCATGCTCATGACATGGCAATATGAATGTGCTTTGAGCTAATGCAACTAGCAACAGATTAAATGAAGTTGGTTTGAATACAAGATTCAAATTCAAACTCCATATGTGATTATTTAAATGCCATTCACTTCATTTGTCCTAAACAGTAGTGATAAGTTGTTCTAACATGCATGAAAATGGTACAGATGGATTCCTTGAATTTTTCTGATAATTTTTCATATATAAATTATTTAATTTGGAGTTACGGTTGAATTTCTATGAATTTTAGAAGTTTTAGGCATTTTCTGGAATTTCCTGAATATAAATAAATCCAAAAAGCATTACTGCGTCATCCTGACGTCATGATGACGTCAGCAGGTCAACGTGGCACAGTCCGGTCAACCCCTGACCGGTGGGTCCCGAGTGTCAGTGTCTAACTAAACTAACCTAGCTTAGTTAATACTAACCTAACTTAATTAGCCGGGCGGGGCCCGCATGTCAGTGAGAGAGAGGGGGTCAAACCGGGCAGTGGGGTCAACCCACGCCGGTCAACGGGTCAGCGGTCGCCGGCGTTTAGCCGCCGGCGAGTCCAGACGCGGCGGAGGGCTCGGGAAACGCCCTCCGGCGACCAAAACAGCGGCAGCGATCATCTACGCGTAGCTGGCGCTCAGCCGTATCCATCTAAGCAAGCGGGAGGGGCTGAGGTCGAGCGGGCTCGCCGGAATCAGGCTCGCGGCGGCGGCCGAGGTTCGGACCTCGACGAAAACGAGGCTACGGTTGACGAGAGGACGAACGGATGCTTGTTCTGGGCTCCTGGGACCACGCTGAGTGCAGACACGTGCTCAAACACGGGCGGCAGCAACTATGGCCGCGGCGGCGCCATGGCCATCGGCGAAGAGCTCTCGGCTCGTTGTGAACAGCGGCTAGAGAGGGAGGTAGGGCACGGGGAGAGGGGGAATCGGGTCAAAGGCTCACCGCGGAGCTGCAGGGAGGGTTAGTGGGCTCGGGGGCGCGCCGGAGTGGCCGAATCGACGGAGAAGGGCGCCGGGGCCGAAGCTTGAAGACGATGACGATGGCGGCTGCTCGGGGCCCTTCTGGTCGCGTGAGACGACGAGGAGGACGAGGGCGGAACAGCGGAGCTTTGGGAGGCGTCGGGGAGGCGAGACGGTGGCTGTGGCCGCGCGAGCGCTGGTCGGCGACGACGGGCTCCGTTCGGTCGCGGGAGGGGAAGCGGAGGAGCGAGGGGGAGGGAGGTCCAGAGAGCGAGGGAGAAGTGAGAGGGGGTCGGGGAGGCGCGTGGCGTCACCGGGGCGTCGAGGAGGAAGCAGGAGGTGGCCAGGGGAAGCAGGAGGTGGCCGAGGCCTCTCGGGCGCGCGCCACGCCTCGGTCCTTCTGGCGAGGGGGAAGACGACAGGGGGGAGTGGAGATGGGCTGGGCCGTCTGGGCCGGTTGGTGGCGCCAAGTAAGTTAGGTAGGTGGCCTGGTGGCCTTCTCTTTTTTTTTATATTCTGTTCTGTTTTCTTTATTTAATCTGTTTTGCCACTGTTTTGAATTTAAAAATAATTCAAACAATGCCAAAACTCCTCTGAATATATTTATGCTGCTTAATGGACTTTTCCAAAAGCACATAAAATGTTTCAGGGTATTTGGAAATATATTCTATACAAGTTATGAATATAATTCCAAATGCAAATAAAATAATGATTTAAATTCAGTGCTCAAAATATTCCTCAAAAATGTTCATTATTTTTGGTTTGGTGCAAAACCCTTGCCAAAATATAACCAACATTATTTAAGGCCATTTTGGAAACATTGAATGCATTTTCCAGGGTTCTTTTGCCCTGCTTTTAATTAAAGTTTTGAGGCTTCAACAATCCTCAATTCATGTTTCAGAAATTTAAATATGATGCCTGGATGAAGATGCAACTATTTACAAACAATATTCTAGGGCTGTGACAACTCACCCCCACTAAACAAAAATCTCATCCCGAGATTCAAGCGTAGGGTAAGGTGAAGGGGGAACGCAAACTAATACAATCTTCATGATCAAGGTTGCACTTCATAAGAATGTTGATTCGATCACCATCTTTGTCTCGTCGACTTGTTCTGAGAACTCCAGTTATTATGACAATGAGAGGAGAAGGAGACTCTAGAAGGATCGATCTTCTTGAAAGTCGAACAACTTAGGACTAACTCACAGAATGAGACATAGCAACATCTCTCGAGCTGAGAGACGAAGCACACATCTAGAGGGATGGAGTGAAACGGACGACGAAGGTTTACTAGGTAGGCAACAATTCCACACCTAAGAGGGTGGTGAACGGTTGTCAACGTAGCGAAGAGTTGAGTTGCCACGATACCAAAACGGGGCACCTTAGGGAAGGTGACTTGTGGCAATATCCCCTTAAGTGGCAAAAAGAATTACCTTTGATTCAGAGATCATTGAAACTCTTTATACCAGCCTAAGGCAATTCTCGAGCGATCGTTTGGAGGGGGTCGGTAGAATGGCATACTCGGACTTGGATGATGTGGATTACCTTGTTGAAGACAACGTAATGGATGAATTTGCTTATCACCGGAAATGGGAGAGACCCATGGTAGAATGGCACATTGGCGGTGCAAGCTGGGAACAAAATGCAAATGCTGGGAATGATTCTGGTAACTGGGGAAGAACCCAACAATAGAGAGTGAATTCACTGTTGGAGTGGTTATAGCATAACCGAAGAGACTAGGAGCAATCCCGGTTAGTGCCGGCGATAATACCTAGCGCTTGTGCGTGCTCTCAAGAACTTGAGCATTTCCACAATCATCAAGGTTTTATCAACATCGGTGTCAAGGATCCTGGCAACACAACTTACTACCACGATGAATGATAATGGATGATGCAGATGCAAAGGAAGATAACACTTTCTCAGATTTCACCCTTGGCGGGGCCAAGGAAAAAAATCTGGATGATCGACCGAGAGACATTTAGCACTCCGCTTCTAATGTTCTCCTTGATGTGCTAGCGTAATCCATAGATAGTTATGGTTTGATATCTGGAACATCAAGTAAAAGGTCGGACTTCGGGAGCACAAGAATCCATAGGGAATAACTACGGGGGTAAATCCTGCGAAATCCTTATGGGGAGGTGGCCAACTTCCTCAATCAAGATATTATAATAACAGGTCTTCCGGCTGGGTGTGTTGGCCACGATATCCACTCTACCGGTTATCGCGAGACCAATATTATAAGTCTTGGGAAATGTTCCAACCATCATATCTGCCTAAGATTCAGATCTGGTTGGTGTCAGGATATTCCAGACTCATCGAGTCTAGGAAGAAAAACGAAAGTTTGCAACATAAATCGACGAGATGACGTTGCGAGATTCTCGGGGAAGGAACTACGATAGTAAGCTCCAAAACATGAGCTGGTTCTGCTACAAACATGTGAACACGTTGTCCCGGACAAGAATGGCCACGTAGTAGTCTTATAATTAAACACTACCGAGTTCAGGTGGAGAACCATCATCGAGGATATCGAAGTCTTTACAACTAATCTACTAGCATGACTCTAATATCACCATCTTCATATCTGAAAACAATCATAAAGAATCAAACTTCTCATAGTATTCAATGCACTTTATATGAAAGTTTTTATTATACCCATCTTGGACGCCCATCATATTAGGACTAATTTTATAACCAAAACAAATTACCATGATGTTCTAAAAGACTCTCAAAATAATATAAGTGAAGCATGAGAGATCAACAATTTCTATAAAATAAAACCTCCGCCGTACTCTGAAATGATATAAGTGAAGCACTAGAGAAATATTATCTAGCTCAAAAGATATAAGTGAAGCACTTAGTGTATTCTAATAAATTATGTCGGTGTACAGAAGTAGGGGCTCTATTTTGTACCCCTTTACCTGTGGACGGGCAGTCGGAGCCACGCCCACGGCCACACTTAGCAGGACAGGGGAGGGAAGCCGAAGCCACAAGACAATCAAGGCAACGCCAAGACGGAAACACAAAGAGCAAGAGGGCGAGCTGGACTCCCCCAGCAATACCCTTGCCGGGGCGGCCTCCACGGCCCCGGCAAGGGCCTTGCCGGGGCCACTTTCCCAACACCAGCGGAGCATGCCACCCTTGAGCCCGAGGTTTCCAACATCATCAACAACATGGGAACCAAGGCTCGGGAGGCACCTCCATGGTGGCATGCAGATTTTGTGAAGATCATTAACACACACGATCATACGAGGACCAGAAGACGGCGATCCTCGGCACGATCCCTGCCGAGGAAACCCACGAGGCCTCCAGCAAGATCCTTGCCGGGGACGACCATAGTGCCGCGGCAAGACCCTTGCTGGGGCCCCGGCAAGACCCTTGCCAAGGACATCAGCAGGGCCACGGCCAGGCCCACGCCCGCCAAGGCTCTACCGCCGTTCCCATGCAGCTGCCAGCCCAGCCAGCCAGGCGGGCACCTGGGTGGCGACGTGTGGCCCCGAGACAACCTCAGCAAGCACCTTCGTGGAGACATGCAGGTCTTTGTGAAGACGCTGCCACTGCACCAGCTCAGCAGCCTGCCAACCTACATGGCACTGCCCGCCTCGCTAGCCTGGACGCATGTCGAAGCAAAGCGAGGCGGCAACAAAGAGAGGGATACCTCAGGGGCGCATTTAATGTGTCTTGTCCTGTAATGGCAAGCGGTAAGCATAGCTACTATACCCTTTCCACCTCCTGTGTGCCATTGTGGCGCCTCCTTCGACTATAAAAGGAGGCCCAAGGCATACCGGAGAGGGATTAAACTCTTTTGGGCAAGTCACGCATTGTAGCTAGCTCAAGAACACTGAAATACACACCAAAGTAGGACTAGGGTATTACGCGATCCCCGCGGCCCGAACCTGGGTAAACGACCTTTGTGCTGGCTCTTAGACCCGCTCTTCTCACAACCCTGCGCCCGCCGACCACAGTCGGGATACTAGCGATCCCATATGTGTCGTTCCCACCGACAACTTTGGAGCGCGAGGTAGGGGGCCCAGTTGTGAGAATGTGGTTTAGCAGCTAGTCTAGCAGCTCTTCATTGCCATGGTTTCCAAGTAAGAAGGCGATCAAACTGGCGGCATCACTTGCGAGTATTGTGAGCACTCACGCAACGACAGAAAAGCTAAGTCACGCAAACACTTTCTGCGATTCTTTTTATGTAAGGCTATTCTCCTTGGAGATCTTTCCCTCTATATACGAAACCTACACGCAATGGGGCCCTTCCACTATTGGCAACACCTTCTTTCTGTTTTGAGTCTGCTCAACAGTTCAAGCGGCTGCGTCGAGAATGACAGGGTAGCCTTCCTCTATTGGCAACGCTCTCGTTCTGTATCAAGTCCGCTCGACAGTTCGAGCAGTCGCGCTGACAATGGCAAGGTCGTTCGCCTGGCAGCACGCACACCCGACAGGCTATTGGGGATCCGTCCTCAAGGTGCCGCGACATGTGTTTACATGTTGGCCAGCCGACCCAATTAGCGTAGGGTGGATATACAGAGAAATATCGAATTGGAAAATAACATGCATCATTTCAAATGTATTGCAGAGTTTTATTACATCAATTCTTGCTGCGATTCTAACTAAAGATATAAATTATCTTTGTCGTGAACCTGCAGCGGCGATGAGAAACGGGGTGCCTAGTCCCGGCACTGGCCCTCCACCCTCTCGATTCCGTCGACGCGGCTGATGATGGGGTTGATGCTCTCCCTGAGCGATGCGAGGTCCATGTCCTCCGGCAAGCTCTCGAGCACGGCGTCGAAGTCGAGGTTGGGGTACCAGTACGCCACCTTGGTGAGAACCTTGGCTAGGGCACCCCGGCAAAGCAGCCGGGCCTCATTGGCCAGAAAACTTGCTCTGTTAGAGCAAAACTGCTCGAGGGCTCCAAGAACGCCCTCAAAGAACAGGGTCAGCTTGGCGTTGGGACTCACGTTCGGCTCTGGGGTGTACCTCACATTCGACATCCCCATAGCAGCCAGCTTCTTGGTGATCTTGTTGGCGACGTCGGCGAGGCGGCTGATCTAGAGGTTCTCTCCCTTCATGAATTCCTCGTGGTTGGCAGCTTCGTTCTTCCGCCGCTGCCTCTCCTTCTCCAGTCTCTTGGTCAGGGTCTCCTCCCGGGCCTTGACCTCCGCAAGCGTCCCCTCAAGGCTCTCCCGCTTCAGCTTCAGGTCCTTGATGGAGTCGTTGGCGTGAGTGAGTAGCTCGGCATTGTCGAAGACTACGCCCTGCGCCTCCGTCAAGGCGCAGCTGACCATGTCCTTCTCCTTCGCCTGCTGCTCAGCCCTGATCTTTAGGCCGTCCCGCTCCGCCTCCAGCTCCTTCACCTTGTCGCTGTGGGCCAGAGTTTGAGCGTCGAGCGCTTCCTTGTGTTTCTTCTCCAGCTCCCAGGTCCGTTGCGCGACGAGCTTCTCGACCTCCTCATCCTTGCCGCGGAGTGTAGCCGCGAGCGCCGCCTCACGAGCAACGAGGTCCTCCTCCTGGGAGTTCATCTCGGCCTGGCGCTGGGACCGGGCGGCCTCGGCCTTGGTGGCCTCTTCCCTTGCCGCCTTCTGGGCCTTCTCGATGTCAGCCTGCTTCAAGAGGAGATCCTGCTTGCGCTCGGCCAGTTGGTCTAGGGCAGCCTTCAGCTCCTCGTGGCCCTGGCGGAACCAGGCCTGCGCCTCGGCGATGTGCTCCTTGAGATCCGCCTCCGCCTTGCACGCCGCCACTATCCTGGACTTTGCCTTGTCCAGACGGGCGCGGTGGAGCGCCTGGAGCTTCCAAAAGTTGGCGCCCATGGCTCGGAGAAGCTGCTCCTCCTGGGTACTGAAGGAAATATGCCCTAGAGGCAATAATCAAGTTATTATTTATTTCCTTATTTCATGATAAATGTTTATTATTCATGCTAGAATTGTATTAACCGGAAACATAATACATGTGTGAATACATAAACAGACATAATGTCACTAGTATGCCTCTACTTGACTAGCTCGTTAATCAAAGATGGTTAAGTTTCCTAACCATAGACATGAGCTGTCATTTGATTAATGGGAACACATCATTAGGAGAATGATGTGATTGACTTGACCCATTCCGTTAGCTTAGCACTTGATCGTTTAGTATGTTGCTATTGCTTTCTTCATGACTTATACATGTTCCTATGACTATGAGATTATGTAACTCCCGCTTACTGGAGGAACACTTTGTGTGCTACCAAACGTCACAATGTAACTGGGTGATTATAAAGGTGCTCTACAGGTGTCTCCAAAGGCACTTGTTGAGTTGACGTATTTCGAGATTAGGATTTGTCACTCCGATTATCGGAGAGGTATCTCTGGGCCCTCTCGGTAATGCACATCACTTTAAGCCTTGCAAGCAATGTAGCTAATGAGTTAGTTACGGGATGATGCATTACGTAACGAGTAAAGAGACTTGCCGGTAACGAGATTGAACTAGGTATTGAGATACCGACGATCGAATCTCGGGCAAGTAATATACCGATGACACAGGGAACAACGTATGTTGTTATGCAGTTTGACCGATGAAGATCTTCGTAGAATATGTAGGAGCCAATATGAGCATCCAGGTTCCGCTATTGGTTATTCACCGGAGACGTGTATTAGTCATGTCTACATAGTTCTCAAACCCGTAGGGTCTGCACGCTTAAAGTTATATCACAGTTATATTATGAGTTTATATGTTTTGATGTACCGAAGGAGCTAAGAGTCCCAGATGAGATTGGGGCATGACGAGGAGTCTCGAAATGGTGGAGACATAAAGATCGATATATTGGACGACTATATTCGGACATCGGAAAGGTTCCGAGTGATTCGGGTATTTTTTCGAGTACCGGAGAGTTACGGGAATTTGTATTGGGCCTTAATGGGCCATACGGGAAAGGAGAGAAAGGCCCCAAAGGGTGGCCACACCCCTCCCCATGGACTAGTCCGAATTGGACTAGGGAGGGGGGGCACCCCCTTCCTTCCTTCTCCTTCTCCCTTCCCTTTCCTTCTCTCCTACTCCTTCTACTTGGAAGGGCTCCTAGTTCTACTAGGAAAGGGGGAATCCTACTCCCGGTGGGAGTAGGACTCCCGTAGGGTGCGCCATAGAGAGAGGGCCGGCCCTCCCCCTCCTCCACTCCTTTATATATGGGGGAGGGGGGCACCCCATAGACACAAAAATTGATCTCTTGATCTCTTAGCCGTGTGTGGTGCCCCCCTCCACCATAGTCCTCGATAATATTGTAGCGGAGCTTAGGCGAAGCCCTGTGACGGTAGAACATCAAGATCGTCACCACGCCGTCATGCTTACGGAATTCTTTCCCGACATTCTGCTGGATCGGAGTACGGGGATCGTCATCGAGCTACACGTGTGCTAGAACTCGGAGGTGCCGTAGTTTCGGTGCTTGATCGGTCGGGCCATGAAGACGTACGACTACATCAACCGCGTTGTTCTAATGCTTACGCTTTCGGTCTACAAGGGTACGTGGACTACAAAACTAGTTCCTAAATTAGTTTTAATTAATATGCCACTGCTCCATTAGTTTCGGGCAATTAAATAAATTAGCTCAACATTTTATTAACTGAAAAAGGCATTTAACTATTTGTTTTTGTTACCCAAGTAAAATAGTTTTGTCATTAATTCTTTTCTAAAAGTATTTAAACAATAGTTTTTGCTACTGTTTTATTCATCATAGAGTATTTAAGCAATCTATAAAAGTGTGGTTTCTCAACCAATATTATCCATGATTTATTTGTCACATTAAGAACATTTTAGTTTTGACTTTTGAAAACTTTAATCGTTTGACTTGATTTTGAATTTGAATTTTGAATTAGTTTTGAACTAACACGAGACTATCAACAATAACCGAGGTGATGTGGCATCATTATCAAAGTTTTACGGTCGCTTAATTACCCGGGCGTCACAATTCTCCTCCACTACAAGAAATCTCATCCCGAGATTTAAGAGGGGAGTAAGGGGAAGAATAGGTTAAGAAGTTCTAACGATTCTTCTTGGTCTTGGTTGCTCTTCCCTAAGAGGTAGATCCATTACTTGAGGTCCTCATTCCTCTGCTTTAGGTCATCATGATGAAGTTGGCATTCTTTCTTCGGGAATTTCATTGTACTTACAAAAGAATAAAGGGTGGGTATTCCGGGGGAACGAACCTCTGCACGGTTGACTATCTGGTCTATAACATCGGGGAAGGTGGCGGAAAGTAACTCTTGAATTGAAACTTAAGAAAGTACCAAGAGCAAAGTAAGGAAGTATCATGGGAAGTTTCGAGCGGGCAGGCAAACGTCCGATGCCTATTACAGGGTGTGAAAGGGGTTCCAAGCAACGGGAATAAGTATTGTGTCTGATACCAGAATTGATTATCTCTCAGAAGGTGGCTTGTGAATTATATACGAGGCCACGCGCGAGGAACAACCTTGGGAACAGGGGGTGTACAGGAGAGTCAGGTTTCGATCCTGTGGAACTGTGGCTTATGGGCCCAACATGTAGGTTAAAAGTAGGAAGGGCGGTGACGTCTTGCACCGTCATGATAGCAAGGCATGTCAGAGTATAGCCTATCAGTTATGTCGGCAACAATGTCGGTACCAAGGGCGAGGGATGAGGAGAACCATTTTCCTGCTCGTTGAACGAGGCGGGCTAATAGGCAAAGTTCTCATCCATCGGTGGTTACCGGAATGTCATCAACAAAAGCGATATGGTCTTACTGACAGAATTTTACACCGAGGTGGTTACACAAGCAGGAGAATAATACTGCTTAGTTAAGTCAGATTCAGGAAAGGTTAAACAAAAGAATGGAAAGGAAAACACGATTATCAGATTAAACAGAACAATGGAAAGGAAAATTGTGATTACACACAATTATTAGGAGTATATCCTTCCCATGTACAAGCAGAACATGGAACACATGGTAGGAGAGCAAGTACACATCCATTCACATAAGAGGCAAGGATTAATCAAGATGTTACCCATACAAAGGTGTTTGGATAACTGAACAAGAAACATTTAGCATTGCGCCTCCAATGTTCTTAATGATGTTCGGAGTAACCACAGTCATGCTTCGAGATAGCATTGACATGGTCTTCAAGCAAAGGTTGGACTTGGATACAAAAAGGATTCATCAGGGACAACATATAGAATAAGTCTTTCAATTTCCTCCAGGAAGAATGGTTATCCTTGCAAAAGATATTATAATGATAGGTCCTCCAGCCAGGGGTACTAGGCATGACATCATATTAATGGGTCATCAAGGGACCAACAACATAACTCCTGGAAGTTGTCCCGACCATCATATTTGACCAAGATTCAGATCCGATTGGTGTCAGGAAACCTTAAACTCAGGATGCCTGAGAAGAAGAGGTGCAACACAATTGACGAGACGACATTATATGATTCTCGGGAAATGAACTACGGAAGCGAGTTTCGAACAGGGGTTCACCATTAAATCAAGGAGAGGTGAGGAGGTGACTGATTGACTCAGCGACAATCCACTGAGATTTCCAAAAAGATGGATTTCCGCAACTATGTGAACAAGGAGATAACATTAGCTTGATCAAATGATTTAATGTTGTATGCTCGAGAAAAACATACACAGTTAAACATTGGTTGAAATGTGCACCCGAAATATGGGCTAGGTAGCACGATCAATGTTCGAATGATGATTCAATAAGCCATAGACGTAGAATGAAACTATAGACCAATAACTTCAAAGCAATAGGGTTGCTAGAAGTTTAGAATTTACACATCACATACCATTTGTCGGTATTTCGGTTAGAAACAACAGGGGACCAAGAAAAGAATGGTGATGTTAATAAGTATCACTTGTATCAAGAATTCTTAAGGGTGTTGAATTTCCCATGACATTCTTGACATAAAAGTTAGCAATACTCTAAGGTAGAACATAACATAAGTTGGATAGCAAGGATCTCAAGGTACAACACAAAACATGAACAAGTTTGTGTTGAAGGGAAAGCAAGAATGTTGTCGATGATAACACAAATCATCGAGGGGCAAGGATGGTATTTCTCATCATGAATACAATTGATATCCTGGAGGAACTCAGAATGTTGATGATGATCATGACAAATTTTGTTGAGAGGTTTCATGGAGATCTAATCGGTCATCGACGACATCAAGTAAAAGGAAGGATGGAGCGAAAAGTTATTGAAACCACGGATACGACACAAACTCGGAATCAAGCTTGTTGCTTGAGGTGAAACGGTAAGACAAGGAAGATCGACGTAAGCTTAGCTCATCATCGAAAGTTGTGCTCTGGGAATAAGGACCAGGTAGCACAGTTTAAGCTTTAACATGACGGTGATGATGTAGCCAATCGTTTGGGAATGACATCAGCGAGTACAACTCGCAAGTAATAAGGATTACAAAGAGTAGTTGAACCGTAGAACGGACTCGATTCAGTTATCAGGGTTTCGAGTGAAAAACAACTCAAAACCCGAAGAAAATTGGAATCATCAAGAAATAATAGTTGATGAAGAACTCACCAGAAGTTATGTAGTTCGTTGATATTCTCGAGATACCAGAGTGTAATACTCGACGGTAGAGCAGAGTAGACGGTGGACACGTGAAATGATCTGCAGAAGACAAGTGCTTCATCTTGTATGAGAAATGGAAGCAAAGGAGAACAATCATGGTCGGAACCATGGTTGGAAAGGACCAAACATGGATACTAGATGAACCTATATCAAGGAAATAGTTATTATTACAAGAAGTTTCCATGATAGGATCTACATCGGGTCCATGGGCATGAACACCAGTTCAAGGTCGACTCCCACTTCTTCAATGCATAACCTTTCACTCACTTCTCGCCTTCGACAAAGTTGTAGTGTTGAAATTTTATCTGGCATAACATCAGTAGATTATGATCCGTTGTCAGGACCCCGACTCGATGCCACATCGATCTAGCCTGTAACACCTCATATCACTTTGCGGCCTCACGCACGGTATCCCCACGGGTGTCGCCTTACCTTTGCCCCGGGACCGTTTGCGCCTTTTGGCACACGTATATGACAGTGTCGCTAGCATCCATATGACAAGGAGCCCGGGCTGACATGGCTAGTCGTAAACCCAAAGTGGCACAGACTTACAGGGACAGGCATCCATGACCCAACATCGAACGTGTCGGTCATCAGCAAGTGGGTCCGGGCTGTAGCACTGGGCTAGCAGGACTCCGGTAAACCGGGCTGTAGCGGGCTAACAGGACTCCGGTACTCAATGCGTGACATTTCCCCGAAGGGACAGACACATGAACAAAGAAGGACACATGCCGGCCAGCCTGAGTGTTCCGGAGCAGTAGCAAGCTACCATGGCTCGGTGGAAACACTAGGAGACATTTCCCGGTAAGAGAGGCTACTAAAGATAAACAACTAGATAGTCAGATCCCACACATACCAAGCATTTCAATCATACACACAATATGCTCGATATGTGCAAATACAACAAGGCATCACAACATGACTCTACGACACAAGTACTTTATTTAAGGCTTAGAGAGCCATACATAACATACACATAGGTACGGGTCACACGACCCAGCATTCAAGTCATACAGTCATACAAACCAGCAGCGGAAGTAACTTGTCTGAGTACAGACAACTAGTAAAATAAAAGAGGCTTGGAAAGCCTAGCTATATTACGTGGTCCTTCACAAGCTCAGGATCACCACCTGGGCCTTAGCCTACTCATTGATGTCAACATCTACGAAGAACCCATCAGAAGGGGTTGCAGCGTCTTCTGTAAAAATGTAAATTATAGCAACATGAGTACAAAGGTACTCAGCAAGACTTACATCAGATCCTACATACATGCACATTATCAAGAAGGGTTGGCGGAGTTATTGCAGCAAGCCAGCTTTGACTCTTGGCTAGGCTATCCTACGAGACTCCAACTTGAAATGGTTTTGCGCACATGACTCCACTACTCACCACTTCAATACACTACCGAGGATCCACCTCCGTCTTCCTACGGAAGAGCCATCCTCGGCACTCACACTTATCTTGAGGCTTTTAGCAGTTTCCATTTACTTGCCTATGAACTGTATAGGCAACCAAGTAGTCCTTTACCGCGGACGCGGCTATTCGAATAGATCACGATAACCCTGCAGGGGTGTACTTCTTCATACACGCTCTCACCACTTACCGTCGTTTACACGACATGTACTCGGCAACCTTCAAGCGGAAGCCCAACGTGGGTGTCGGCCATGACCTACCTAATCACCTAAGTCTCTAGTCCAGGTTTATCGCCTATTCGGGTTCCATCCATGAGGAGATCCGGCCGAGGTTTCGCTCACAGCCCCAAACGATGTGAACAGGGTTCCCGAGATACCTAACGGGTATTCGGTACACCATGCCACGTACCTACCGCATCACAGCCCACCCCTACGGTCAGCGCTGTCCACGGCCTCCAGTAGGCTACAAACACCAGAAACTACTTGCAACTCCTGGACAGAGAACTAGGGTGAATAAGAAGTCGAGAGGGTCCATTGGTATCGGGCCCAATGCATGGTAGTAGCTGAATCTTAAATCACACATACAGATCTCAGTGCTTAAGGTCGGCTTCAATGAAACAACCCACCATGTACTCCTACATGGCCTCTCATCGATACCTTTACCAAATCGTGTTCATCACACCATTCTCATTGCCGTCATAATCATTTCACTCTAGCCCATCACCCAGATGAACCAGACCTGACACGACTCTAAGCATAGCAGGCATAGCAAGGTAGGAACAACACATACATATGGCTCAAACAACTCCTACACATGCTAGTGGGTTTCATCTAGTTACTGTGGCAATGACAGGTTATGCAGAGGAAATGGGTTCAACTACCGTAGCACACAGCAGTTTGAAACGCGTTGCCTTAATGCAGTAGAAGAGAGCAAGAGCGAGAACATGGGATTGTATCGATATGATCAAATGGTTGGTTGCTTGCCTAATGGTTCGATGCACTGATATGGTTCTTCGTTAGGGTAATCACGGTACTCCTCGGAGGCAGAACCTGCCGCAAAGAACACCGATACACAGCCATCACCAAACAATGTGTGACAATATGATGCATGCATGAAACATGGCAATATGAGTGTGTTGGGCTAATGCAACTAAGACCAGAAGGGTTTGAACCAATTTGAACCAAAGATTCAAATTTCAAACTCATACATGGCCCTTTAAAGTGTTTTACCTTGTTCTGCATTAAACATCAAGTTAACTTGTTTAATCATGCATGAAAATAGTATAGATGGATACATTGGATTTTTCTGATCATTTTTCATATATAACTTGTCTGATTTGGAGTTACAGATTAAAAGTTATGAATTTTTGAAGTTTAAACTATATTCTGGCATTTCCTATATTAGAATAAATCCAGAAATTAATTTATTGCGTCAGCCATGCGTCAGGATGACGTCAGGGTCAACGGGGACGTCCAGATCAAACCTGACTGTGGGTCCAGGGTGTCAGGGTAATTAGTTTAGTTAAAGTTTAATTAAAACTAAACCTATTTAGTTAACAGGGCTGGGCCCCACCTGTCATTGACTCATCGGAGTCAACCAGGTCCCACCCGCGGTCAAACCCAGGTCGGCTACACCGGTGTTTAGCCGCCGGCGAGCCCGACGCGGCGGCGGGAGTTGTTTTGGCCGTTCCGGCAACCAAACGAGTCGCGGAGGCCATCGGAGTGGAGCTGAGGAGGAGCCGCAGCTCTTGGTGGAGTCCGTTGGGGTCGGGGTGGCCGGAGTTGGCGCCGGCGACGACTTTGGCGGCCACCGGAGTTCGGCTGAAGGCAAACTTGACGCTAGAGGGGTCGGTGAGGTGCGGGGAGTAGCTGGTTGGGTGCTACGTGACGTGGTGAGCATGATGGACACCAAGTAGTGGCCGGAGGGTGACCGGGAGCACATCGGCGACGAGCTCCGCGGAGGTGGGTGCGGTGGAGCTTCGGGAGGTCACTACACAGCTCAGGAGCAAGAAAAGAAGGGAGGGGAAGATGGTTAAGCTCACGGGGAGTTCGACGAAGCACTTGGTGCGGCCGGGGACGGGCCGGAGCGACGTCGGCGTTGAAGGGGATCTCCGGCGACGGCGGTTCGGTCGAGGTCGATGCGGTGGGCTCGGGCCTTGCGAGCGCTCGGGGCTCGGCTTGCTCGAAGGAGAGGAGGATGGTGGAGCTCCTGGACACGGTGGCACGGCGTGGGGTTGACGGAGGGCGTGGCTACGGCGAGGGGGTGGCGGCGATGGCGTCGGCCATGGCAGGGGAGCGCGAGAGAGAGGAGTTGGGGGAGAATGGAGGTGTCCTACGAGTTCACGGCGCGGCGTGGAGTTCATCCATCTAGCCACGAGGCGAGGAGGTGAAGCAGGGCGATGGCCAGCTGCGTGGCGCACGCTGCGGCCGCCGTCGGGCACCTGCCTGCCTGCCTGGCCGGCAAGCAGCTCGCTGGCGCGGTGCTGGGCTGGGCCGGCAGGTGGGCCGGGTGCTGGGCGCCAGGTAAGTTTTTGCTATTTCTCCTGTTTTCTGGTTTTTTAATACTTCTGCAACTTTGTTGAATTATTAAAAATACTTAGGCAACTCCTAAAATCACCAAACTACTCCTGGTCCATAGTTGGATTATTTCCAACATGAAACATTTTAGTTTGGAGATATTTCAACATTTGAATATTTTATATAATTTTAAATGCCCAAATTCAAATATTTATGATTTAATTCAAAGACACTAAGATGACCTAGGAAAATGTGCACCACTTTTGGCAGAGGTTCTGAACCAGGACAAAAATGATGGGCATTTTAGAAGGGCATTTCAGGTTCATTGAAAAAGTTTTTAGTAAACCCTAGTTGGTTTCAGAGGGGGCTGGGGGTTCTGTCATCCCCATTTCAGGTTTCTGATGAAAGAATAGACATGATGCAACACTCTAATGCATGAACTAGCTAGGGTGTGACAACTCACCCCCACTCAAAAGAATCTCGTCCCGAGATTTGGGTTCCTCCGGAAAGAAGGCGGGATACTCGAGTCGAAGACGATCCTCCCTTTCCCAAGTTGCTTCATCCTCAGAATGGTGCGACCATTGAACTTTGAGAAACTTGATATTATGACGTCGAGTGGTACGCTCGGCCTGATCGTGGATACGAATGGGGTATTCTCGATACGTGAGATTATCTTGGAGATCAAGTGTTTCGTGGTCCACTCCACGGATAGGATTCGAGAAGCAACGCCTGAGTTGAGAAACGTGGAAGACATCGTGGACTCTGGAGAGATGCGGAGGTAGTTCCAACTGGTAGGCAACTTCTCCTCGTTTAGCGAGAATACGAAAAGGTCCAATGTAACGGGGAGCCAATTTGCCTTTGATACCGAAACGATGGGTTCCCTTCAAAGGAGTAACCCAAAGGTAAGCCTTCTCGTCAACCTCGAAAGTCATAGCCTTATGTTTTCGGTCATATTGACTCTTTTGACGAGATTGGGCTGTTTTCAACTTTTACGAACGATGCGAACTTGCTCTTCTGCTTCCTGGATCATATCCGGGCCAAAGAATTGTCTTTCTCCGGTTTCTGACCAGTTAAGGGGTGTTCGACACCGTCGTCCATAGAGAACTTCAAAAGGGGCTTTACCGAAGCTAGATTGATAGCTGTTGTTGTAAGCAAATTCGGCAAATGGAAGGCATTTCTCCCACTCAATTCCGAATGAGATAACAGAGGCGCGAAGCATGTCTTCTAGAACTTGGTTGACACGTTCTACTTGACCACTTGATTGAGGGTGAAAAGCGGTGCTAAAAGAAAGGCGGGTTCCCATAGCATTTTGGAAACTTTCCCAAAATCGAGAGGTGAAGAGACTTCCTCGATCCGAGTTAATTTCCAAAGGAACACCATGGAGAGACACTATTCGGGAGATGTACAAGTCTGCTAACTGACTAGCAGTTATACTCTCACGAACAGGTAAGAAATGGGCTACCTTGGAAAGACGATCGACCACGACGAAGATAGCATTATTCCCTCTCTTGGTTCTGGGAAAACCGGTAATGAAGTCCATACCAATTTTATCCCATTTCCATTCAGGAATAGTTAGGGGTTGAAGGGTGCCAGCAGGCCATTGATGCTCTGTTTTTACACGACGGCAGATGTCGCAGTTAGCAATATACTAAGCAACTTCTCTCTTCATCCTGGTCCACCAGAACCTCTGGCGTAGATCCTGATACATCTTAGTGCTACCGGGATGAATGGTGAGAGGAGATTCATGAGCTTCCTTAAGGATCAATCGCCTCAGGTTTCGCACCTTGGGAACCACTAGTCGATTCCCGAAGTATACGACCCCTTGATCATCAATGGAGAAACAATTCGCAACTCCTTTCCTGATGTTTCTCTTGATGCGGGAAATTCCCGGATCTACCTTCTGTGCTTTGATGATCTGATCCGTAAGGGTAGGTATCGCCACCATGGTGGAAAGGAATCCTTGAGGAACAATGTGAAGGTTAAGCTTCCGAAATTCCTCATGGAGAAGCGGTTGACTTTGTTGTAACATCAGGTTGTTAGAATAAGATTTACGACTTAGCGCATCAGCCATGACGTTGGCTTTCCCTTGGGTGTAAGTTATTCCTAAGTCGAAATCTGTGATCAACTCGACCCAACGTCTTTGCCTGAGATTCAAATCCGGTTGGGTGAAGATGTACTTCAGACTTTGGTGATCAGTGAATATTTCGCAACGATTACCGAGGAGGTAATGTCGCCAGGTTTTAAGTGCATAGACTACAGCTGCAAGCTCTAGATCATGAGTAGGATAATTCTCCTCATGTGGGTGCAATTGTCGTGAAGCGTAAGCAATTACGTGTCGATCTTGCATGAGAATACAGCCTAGTCCTTGTCGTGAGGCGTCGCAGTAGATAACGAAGTCCTTAGAGAAGTCTGGCGGTACCAGTACGGGAGCAGAAGTCAGGCGTCTTTTCAGTTCCTGAAAGCTGTGCTCACATTGTGGAGTCCATTCGAACTTTTTATCTTTCTTGAGGAGTTCGGTTAGAGGTTTAGCAACTTTGGAGAAGTTTTCGACAAAGCGACGACAATCGCTCGCTAGGCCAAGGAAACTCCGAACTTACTTGACCGATTCAGGTGGAGTCCAATTAAGGACGGCTTGAACTCGCTCAGGGTTAACAGCAATACCTTTACCAGATATTACATGACCCAGTGTCAGGACCCTGACTCGATGCCACATAGATCTAGCATGTAACACCTCATATCACTTTGCGGCCTCACGCATGGTATTCCCACGGATGTCGTCTTACCTTTGCCCGGGACCGTTTGCGCCTTTTGGCACACGTATATGATAGTGTTGCTAGCATCCATATGATAAGGAGCCCGGGCTGACATGGCTAGTCATAAACCCAAAGTGGCACAGACCTACAGGGACAGGCGTCCATGACCCAGCATCGAACATGTCGGTCATCAACAAGTGGGTCCGGGCTGTAGCACTGGGCTAGCAGGACTCCGGTAAACCGGGCTGTAGCGGGCTAACAGGACTCCGGTACTCAATGCGTGACATTTCCCGAAGGGACAGACACAGGAACGAAGAAGGACACACGCCGGCCAGCCTAAGTGTTCCGGAGCAGTAGCAAGCTACCATGGCTCGGTCGAGACACTAGGAGACATTTCCCGGTAAGAGAGGCTACTAAGAATAAACAACTAGATAGTCAGATCCCACACATACCAAGCATTTCAATAACATACACACAATATGCTCGATATGCGCAAACACAACATGGCATCACAACATGACTCTACGACTCAAGTATTTAATCAATAGGCTCCGAGGAGCGAGATATTACAAACATGGGTCTCATGACCCAACAATCAGAGCATACAAATCAAACACAAACGGAAGCTATCATGTCTGAGTACAGACATCTATAAGTGAAAAAGGCTGAGAAGCCTGACTATCTATCAGATCCTGCCGAGGGCACAAGATCGTAGCTGAGGTATCAAGCTAAACGTCGAAGTCCACGTGGAACTACTAGTGAGACTGAAGTCTCTCTGCAAAAACATAAGATAGGCAAACGTGAGTACAAATGTACCCAGCAAGACTTACATCAGAACTAACTACATATGCATCATTATCAACAAAGGGATGGTGGGGGTTTAACTGCAGCAAGCCAGCTTTGACTCGGTGGCTATCCTGAACTACGACTGCAAGCAACTCTTTTGAGGTGGCGCACACGAGTCCACATATTCACCATATCAATACACCACTATGGATCCGCCCCCGTCTCCCTACGAGAACGCCATCCATAGCACTCATGCCTATCTTGCGTATTTTAGGGTATCCACTTTCACTTGTCTATGAACTATGCAAGGGGTCCAAGTTTCCATATCCGAGGAATCCGGCTATTCGAATAGATAATGATAACCCTGCAGGGGTGTACTTCTTCACACACGCTCTCGCCACTTATCGCCCTGTACACGTCATGTACCTCGAGCAACCTTCAAGCGGAAGCCGGGCGAGGGAGTTGGCCACGACCTGACTAACCGAATAAGTCTCTAGTCCAGGTTTATCGCCTATTCGGGTTCCATCCGCAAGGAGATCCGGCCGGGGTGTCGCTCACGGCCCCAAACGATGTGAGCAGGGTTCCCAAGCCCACCATCCGGGTGCTACTTGGTACACCGGGCCACTGTGCCTAGTCTGTCCCAAGCCCACCTGTACCGGGTGCCACTTGGTAGAGTACTAACACTACCTACAAACACCAGAAACTAGTTGCAACTCCTGGACAGAGATCAAGTTGATTAATAAGTCGAGAGGGGCACTTAAGCATTCCAATGTGTGGTAGTAGCTGGTCATGGATCACGAACACAGAACTCAGTTCCTGAGGACGGCTGCAATGAGACAACCCACCATGTACTCCTACATGGCCTCTCACCGCTACCTTTACCAAATCGTGTTCACACACTTAGCTTTCAACAGTAGGACATGTTTATACACCTCCAATTCATTCCCGATGAATCAGACCTGACTCAACTCTAAGCAGTAGCAGGCATGACAACAAGCATGAATGAGTAGGCACATCAGGGCTCAAACAACTCCTACTCATGCTAGTGGGTTTCATCTATTTACTGTGGCAATGACAGGTCATGCAAAGGATAAAGGGGTTCAGCTACCGCAGCAAGTAACAGATGAATCGGTGTTGTCCTAATGCATTAAAAGAGAGCAGGAGCGAGAGAGTAGGATTGTATCGGAATGAACAAGGGGGTTTTGCTTGCCTGGCACTTCTGAAGATAACATTGAGTCTTCATCAGTGTCAACGATCACATCGTCGGTACAACGTCTATCGAGGGGGAACAACACCGGCAAACACAGAAGAAGCACGATCAATGCAATGCACAATATGATGCATGCTCATGACATGGCAATATGAATGTGCTTTGAGCTAATGCAACTAGCAACAGATTAAATGAAGTTGGTTTGAATACAAGATTCAAATTCAAACTCCATATGTGATTATTTAAATGCCATTCACTTCATTTGTCCTAAACAGTAGTGATAAGTTGTTCTAACATGCATGAAAATGGTACAGATGGATTCCTTGAATTTTTCTGATAATTTTTCATATATAAATTATTTAATTTGGAGTTACGGTTGAATTTCTATGAATTTTAGAAGTTTTAGGCATTTTCTGGAATTTCCTGAATATAAATAAATCCAAAAAGCATTACTGCGTCATCCTGACGTCATGATGACGTCAGCAGGTCAACGTGGCACAGTCCGGTCAACCCCTGACCGGTGGGTCCCGAGTGTCAGTGTCTAACTAAACTAACCTAGCTTAGTTAACACTAACCTAACTTAATTAGCCGGGCAGGGCCCGCATGTCAGTGAGAGAGAGGGGGTCAAACCGGGCAGTGGGGTCAACCCACGCCGGTCATCGGGTCAGCGGTCGCTGGCGTTTAGCCGCCGGCGAGTCCAGACGCGGTGGAGGGCTCGGGAAACGCCCTCCGGCGACCAAAATAGCGGCAGCGATCATCTACGCGTAGCTGGCGCTCAGCCGTATCCATCTAAGCAAGCGGGAGGGGCTGAGGTCGAGCGGGCTCGCCGGAATCAGGCTCGCGGTGGCGGCCGAGGTTCGGACCTCGACGGAAACGAGGCTACGGTTGACGAGAGGATGAACGGATGCTTGTTCTGGGCTCCTGGGACCACGCTGAGCGCAGACACGTGCTCAAACACGGGCGGCAGCAACTATGGCCGCGGCGGCGCCATGGCCGTCGGTGAAGAGCTCTCGGCTCGTTGTGAACAGCGGCTAGAGAGGGAGGTAGGGCACGGGGAGAGGGGGAATCGGGTCAAAGGCTCACCGCGGAGCTGCAGGGAGGGTTAGTGGGCTCGGGGGCGCGCCGGAGTGGCCGAATCGACGGAGAAGGGCGCCGGGGCCGAAGCTTGAAGACGATGACGATGGCGGCTGCTCGGGGCCCTTCTGGTCGCGTGAGACGACGAGGAGGACGAGGGCGGAACAGCAGAGCTTTGGGAGGCGTCGGGGAGGCGAGAGGGTGGCTGTGGCCGCGCGAGCGCTGGTCGGCGACGACGGGCTCCGTTCGGCCGCGGGAGGGGAAGCGGAGGAGCGAGGGGGAGGGAGGTCCAGAGAGCGAGGGAGAAGTGAGAGGGGGTCGGGGAGGCGCGTGGCGTCACCGGGGCGTCGAGGAGGAAGCAGGAGGTGGCCAAGGGAAGCAGGAGGTGGCCGAGGCCTCTCGGGCGCGCGCCACGCCTCGGTCCTTCTGGCGAGGAGGAAGACGACAGGGGGGGAGTGGAGATGGGCTGGGCCGTCTGGGCCGGTTGGTGGCGCCAAGTAAGTTAGGTAGGTGGCCTGGTGGCCTTCTCTCTTTTTTTTATATTCTGTTCTGTTTTCTTTATTTAATCTGTTTTGCCACTGTTTTGAATTTAAAAATAATTCAAACAATGCCAAAACTCCTCTGAATATATTTATGCTGCTTAATGGACTTTTCCAAAAGCACATAAAATGTTTCAGGGTATTTGGAAATATATTCTATACAAGTTATGTATATAATTCCAAATGCAAATAAAATAATGATTTAAATTCAGTGCTCAAAATATTCCTCAAAAATGTTCATTATTTTTGGTTTGGTGCAAAACCCTTGCCAAAATATAACCAACATTATTTAAGGCCATTTTGGAAACATTGAATGCATTTTCCAGGGTTCTTTTGCCCTGCTTTTAATTAAAGTTTTCAGGCTTCAACAATCCTCAATTCATGTTTCAGAAATTTAAATATGATGCCTGGATGAAGATGCAACTATTTACAAACAATATTCTAGGGCTGTGACAACTCACCCCCACTAAACAAAAATCTCGTCCCGAGATTCAAGCGTAGGGTAAGGTGAAGGGGGAACGCAAACTAATACAATCTTCATGATCCACGTTGCACTTCATAAGAATGTTGATTCGATCACCATCTTTGTCTCGTCGTCTTGTTCTGAGAACTCCAGTTATTACGACAATGAGAGGAGAAGGAGACTCTAGAAGGATCGATCTTCTTGAAGGTCGAACAACTCAGGACTAACTCACAGAATGAGACATAGCAACATCTCTCGAGCTGAGAGACGAAGCACACATCTAGAGGGATGGAGTGAAACGGACGACGAAGGTTTACTAGGTAGGCAACAATTCCACACCTAAGAGGGTGGTGAACGGTTGTCAACGTAGCGAAGAGTTGAGTTGCCACGATACCAAAACGGGGCACCTTAAGGAAGGTGACTTGTGGCAATATCCCCTTAAGTGGCAAAAAGAATTACCTTTGATTCAGAGATCATTGAAACTCTTTATACCAGCCTAAGGCAATTCTCGAGCGATCGTTTGGAGGGGGTCGGTAGAATGGCATACTCGGACTTGGATGATGTGGATTACCTTGTTGAAGACAACGTAATGGATGAATTTGCTTATCACCGGAAATGGGAGAGACCCATGGTAGAATGGCACATTGGCGGTGCAAGCTGGGAACAAAATGCAAATGCTGGGAATGATTCTGGTAACTGGGGAAGAACCCAACAACAGAGAGTGAATTCACTGTTGGAGTGGTTATAGCATAACCGAAGAGACTAGGAGCAATCCCGGTTAGTGCCGGCGATAATACCTAGCGCTTGTGCGTGCTCTCAAGAACTTGAGCATTTCCACAATCATCAAGGTTTTATCAACATCCGTGTCAAGGATCCTGGCAACACAACTTACTACCACGATGAATGATAATGGATGATGCAGATGCAAAGGAAGATAACACTTTCTCAGATTTCACCCTTGGCGGGGCCAAGGAAAAAAATCTGGATGATCGACCGAGAGACATTTAGCACTCCGCTTCTAATGTTCTCCTTGATGTGCTAGCGTAATCCATAGATAGTTATGGTTTGATATCTGGAACATCAAGTAAAAGGTCGGACTTCGGGAGCACAAGAATCCATAGGGAATAACTACGGGGGTAAATCCTGCGAAATCCTTATGGGGAGGTGGCCAACTTCCTCAATCAAGATATTATAATAACAGGTCTTCCGGCTGGGTGTGTTGGCCACGATATCCACTCTACCGGTTATCGCGAGACCAATATTATAAGTCTTGGGAAATGTTCCAACCATCATATCTGCCTGAGATTCAGATCTGGTTGGTGTCAGGATATTCCAGACTCATCGAGTCTAGGAAGAAAAACGGAAAGTTTGCAACATAAATCGACGAGATGACGTTGCGAGATTCTCGGGGAATGAACTACGATAGTAAGCTCCAAAACATGAGCTGGTTCTGCTACAAACATGTGAACACGTTGTCCCGGACAAGCATGACCACATGGTAGTCTTATAATAAAACACTACCGAGTTCTGGTTGGGAACCATCATCGAGGATATCAAAGTTCTTGATTAAGCCCGGGTTAGCTCTTAAAAAGAACTCCTTCTCCTAGAACAAATCAGTCAGTGGCTTGGTGTGCTACAGAATTCATATGGAACGAAGATGATCAGTCTAACAGACCACAGAATACTTTGCACGTGCATGACTGACTTGGGATGAGTCCAGAGGAGCAAAACAAACTTTCTCGACTTCACGACGGCAACTTACATCAAATGCACGTGAATCAAAGGAAGTCACTTCTTTCATCCAAACATATACTTCATGAACGGGGCATGAAGAAAATGCTTACACAAGTTTCCAACACTAGCTTAATGTTCAACAAAACCATGGAGGAGATAAGGATGTTGTCAATGGGCTCAACAACAATTCATCCGGGTTCCCTTTTAAAAGGAATTCCATAGTTAAGTGAACACGGTGATAGCATTGGTCAGACCAAAGAATATAATGGTGTATGCTCGAGGAAAACCACAAGTAAGACAACATTACGAATATCGTTGGTTCTGATTTGATTTGACGATAGCCCATAATCAATCAAAGGTTTGGGTAAGATAATAGATCCAACAATTGATCACAAGGACCAATTGATGAAGATATCATCTTTCTTCAACACACACACACACACAAAAAGATATCCCTTAACATGAACTAAGTCGGACAAGCTTTTATCTTCCAACTCTCCAAGTTGTTGTTTAGCTTGACCAACTAGCTCAGGGGTATCCCACACAGATTCTTGGGGAAGGGGGTGGTTTACAGGAAACCATCTTGATCACGAAATCAACATAGCGGTCAGGTGGCAACCTGGTAATACTTCCGAGAAGATATTCGGAAAATTACAAACCATCGATATGTTACTAAGCTCAAGAACAATCTTGCTTTTCAGGGCAAGATGATATGATCAAATGAGCGAGGACTTGAAAAAATCCTAACTCATTAATCAAAGAGTGTACCAGGAAATAAGGACTAGATAGCACGATCAATCTTAGAATGATGACTCAATAATCAGCACGCTAAGTATGATGTTGTTGTCCATTTAACTATCAAGCAACAAGGTTGCTAGGAGTATTGGTTTCACACATCACGATTCACTTGTCGACATTCCGGTTATAACAACACGGAACTGAGGAATGAGTAATGATGGCGAGAAGTATCACTGCATCAAGAGTTCATAGGATGGTGTGCAATTCCCATGATATTCCTGATATAAAATGGTAATACTTCAAGGTAAAACAGACCAGAAGCTGGATTGGCATTTTGATCTGCGGAATACAACTGCTTTGACCAATCCTAGATATAGATGAGGTACTGGAGTTTGTTTCTCCAAGTCATTCCGAATAGAATGGCTTGACGGACCACAAGAGTAATAGGCATCGATAAACGAATGCAAGCATACTCTTGACTATCAATTGATAGACGAGGGTCAGAAAACAACTAAAGAGGGACAACTCAAAAGAACATATGATTTTCTGAGTTGTGAATGCATAGATTAGCATGTCGAACGAGTTCAACATATTTCTTCCGGACAATCCATGCGGAAAGGTAGAACTGGCAGAGTCACAATATATAATGGAGAACTCATCAAGAGCACTCTGGTTGTGATTGTTCAGTTCAACGAGGAACTTCTGCCATAAGTAGTTCATGGTATTTGGAAGAAGAAGATACCACGGACTTCAAGGACTATCGCAAAGGTTACTAATAACCTAAGGGAGCTAGCAATTACTATCAACATGAAGTAAGTAGAGTGAATCTCGGGTTCAGAACCCAGGAGTAGAATGCCTACTACTAAGTGGCATCACGGGATGCTTTTGGGAATGATGGCCAGAATCATCACATTGGGATCACAAAACATGGCTAGACTACTAGATGATCCCCTAAGACACCTAGGGTCATAATAATAACTCCAACATAATTGTCAAGGCAATAGAATACCTCAACTCAACAATTAGTGTGATTGATCTGGCCCAAAGGAACATCGAAACAGAAGGAAAGGATTTTGCAAATGCTTCAGACTATTTTAGAAACCTGGGATGACTCGGACAGCATAACGGCTGTAAATGCTCAGAAAAGACTTGAGACATTCACAAAAATGGTGGCATAACCACTCAGAAGCACAATATCAAGGTTCTGAGATCAACAATTAACATACGGAAGTAATAGGAACTGAACTGAGACTTAAATCCAACAATCCTATAAGTCTACGGATTAGTAACACGTGATCCTGATAGAGAGAAGAGAAAGCCTAGTTCTTAATCCCCGTAGAAGAGAAGATGATGACTCAGATCAGAAGGCCATGAGGTATAAGAAGTAAAAAGAGCCTTACGTTCCATCCCACAATCAATTCCCTTATATAACTAAAGAATTTCTAGACTCAACTTCGACCAGTTTGGCTTGGTAATCCTACAGGCAGTCAAGCTCTGATACCAACGCTGTCAGGACCCCGACTCGATGCCACATAGATCTAGCATGTAACACCTCATATCACTTTGCGGCCTCACGCACGGTATTCCCACAGGTGTCGTCTTACCTTTGCCCGGGACCGTTTGCGCCTTTTGGCACACGTATATGATAGTGTTGCTAGCATCCATATGATAAGGAGCCCGGGCTGACATGGCTAGTCGTAAACCCAAAGTGGCACAGACCTATAGGGACAGGCGTCCATGACCCAGCATCGAACGTGTCGGTCATCAACAAGTGGGTCCGGGCTGTAGCACTGGGCTAGCAGGACTCCGGTAAACCGGGCTGTAGCGGGCTAACAGGACTCCGGTACTCAATGCGTGACATTTCCCCGAAGGGACAGACACAGGAACGAAGAAGGACACACGCCGGCCAGCCTAAGTGTTCCGGAGCAGTAGCAAGCTACCATGGCTCGGTGGAGACACTAGGAGACATTTCCCGGTAAGAGAGGCTACTAAGAATAAACAACTAGATAGTCAGATCCCACACATACCAAGCATTTCAATAACATACACACAATATGCTCGATATGCGCAAACACAACATGGCATCACAACATGACTCTACGACTCAAGTATTTAATCAATAGGCTCCGAGGAGCGAGATATTACAAACATGGGTCTCATGACCCAACAATCAGAGCATACAAATCAAACACAAACGGAAGCTATCATGTCTGAGTACAGACATCTATAAATGAAAAAGGCTGAGAAGCCTGACTATCTATCAGATCCTGCCGAGGGCACAAGATCGTAGCTGAGGTATCAAGCTAAACGTCGAAGTCCACGTGGAACTACTAGTGAGACTGAAGTCTCTCTGCAAAAACATAAGATAGGCAAACGTGAGTACAAATGTACCCAGCAAGACTTACATCAGAACTAACTACATATGCATCATTATCAACAAAGGGATGGTGGGGGTTTAACTGCAGCAAGCCAGCTTTGACTCGGTGGCTATCCTGAACTACGACTGCAAGCAACTCTTTTGAGGTGGCGCACACGAGTCCACATATTCACCATATCAATACACCACTATGGATCCGCGCCCGTCTCCCTACGAGAACGCCATCCATAGCACTCACCCCTATCTTGCGTATTTTAGGGTATCCACTTTCACTTGTCTATGAACTATGCAAGGGGTCCAAGTTTCCATATCCGAGGAATCCGGCTATTCGAATAGATAATGATAACCCTGCAGGGGTGTACTTCTTCACACACGCTCTCGCCACTTATCGCCCTGTACACGTCATGTACCTCGGCAACCTTCAAGCGGAAGCCAGGCGAGGGACTCGGCCACGACCTGACTAACCGAACAAGTCTCTAGTCCAGGTTTATCGCCTATTCGGGTTCCATCCGCAAGGAGATCCGGCCGGGGTGTCGCTCACGGCCCCAAACGATGTGAGCAGGGTTCCCAAGCCCACCATCGGGTGCTACTTGGTACACCGGGCCACTGTGCCTAGTCTGTCCCAAACCCACCTGTACCGGGTGCCACTTGGTAGACTACTAACACTACCTACAAACACCAGAAACTAGTTGCAACTCCTAGACAGAGATCAAGTTGATTAATAAGTCGAGAGGGGCACTTAAGCATTCCAATGTGTGGTAGTAGCTGGTCATGGATCACGAACATAGAACTCAGTTCCTGAGGACGGCTGCAATGAGACAACCCACCATGTACTCCTACATGGCCTCTCACCGCTACCTTTACCAAATCGTGTTCACACACTTAGCTTTCAACAGTAGGACATGTTTATACACCTCCGATTCATTCCCGATGAATCAGACCTGACTCAACTCTAAGCAGTAGCAGGCATGACAACAAGCATGAATGAGTAGGCACATCAGGGCTCAAACAACTCCTACTCATGCTAGTGGGTTTCATCTATTTACTGTGGCAATGACAGGTCATGCAAAGGATAAAGGGGTTCAGCTACCGCAGCAAGTAACAGATGAATCGGTGTTGTCCTAATGCATTAAAAGAGAGCAGGAGCGAGAGAGTAGGATTGTATCGGAATGAACAAGGGGGTTTTGCTTGCCTGGCACTTCTGAAGATAACATTGAGTCTTCATCAGTGTCAACGATCACATCGTCGGTACAACGTCTATCGAGGGGGAACAACACCGGCAAACACAGAAGAAGCACAATCAATGCAATGCACAATATGATGCATGCTCATGACATGGCAATATGAATGTGCTTTGAGCTAATGCAACTAGCAACAGATTAAATGAAGTTGGTTTGAATACAAGATTCAAATTCAAACTCCATATGTGATTATTTAAATGCCATTCACTTCATTTGTCCTAAACAGTAGTGATAAGTTGTTCTAACATGCATGAAAATGGTACAGATGGATTCCTTGAATTTTTCTAATAATTTTTCATATATAAATTATTTAATGTGGAGTTACGGTTGAATTTCTATGAATTTTAGAAGTTTTAGGCATTTTCTGGAATTTCCTGAATATAAATAAATCCAGAAAGCATTACTGCGTCATCCTGACGTCATGATGACGTCAGCAGGTCAACGTGGCACAGTCCGGTCAACCCCTGACCGGGGGTTCCAGAGTGTCAGTGTCTAACTAAACTAACCTAGCTTAGTTAATACTAACCTAACTTAATTAGCCGGGCGGGGCCCGCATGTCAGTGAGAGAGAGGGGGTCAAACCGGGCAGTGGGGTCAACCCACGCCGGTCATCGGGTCAGCGGTCGCCGGCGTTTAGCCGCCGGCGAGTCCAGACGCGGCGGAGGGCTCGGGAAACGCCCTCCGGCGACCAAAATAGCGGCAACGATCATCTACGCGTAGCTGGCCCTCAGCCGTATCCATCTAAGCAAGCGGGAGGGGCTGAGGTCGAGCGGGCTCGCCGGAATCAGGCTCGCGGTGGCGGCCGAGGTTCGGACCTCGACGGAAACGAGGCTACGGTTGACGAGAGGACGAACGGATGCTTGTTCTGGGCTCCTGGGACCACGCTGAGCGCAGACACGTGCTCAAACACGGGCGGCAGCAACTGTGGCCGTGGCGGCGCCATGGCCGTCGGCGAAGAGCTCTCGGCTCGTTGTGAACGGCGGCTAGAGAGGAAGGTAGGGCACGGGGAGAGGGGGAATCGGGTCAAAGGCTCACCGCGGAGCTGCAGGGAGGGTTAGTGGGCTCGGGGGCACGCCGGAGTGGCCGAATCGACAGAGAAGGGCGCCGGGGCCGAAGCTTGAAGACGATGACGATGGCGGCTGCTCGGGGCCCTTCTGGTCGCGTGAGACGACGAGGAGGACGAGGGCGGAACAGCGGAGCTTTGGGAGGCGTCGGGGAGGCGAGACGGTGGTTGTGGCCGCGCGAGCGCTGGTCGGCGGTGACGGGCTCCGTTCGGTCACGGGAGGGGAAGCGGAGGAGCGAGGGGGAGGGAGGTCCAGAGAGCGAGGGAGAAGTGAGAGGGGGTCGAGGAGGCGCGTGGCGTCACCGGGGCGTCGAGGAGGAAGCTGGAGGTGGCCAGGGGAAGCAGGAGGTGGCCGAGGCCTCTCGGGCGCGCGCCACGCCTCGGTCCTTCTGGCGAGGAGGAAGACGATAGGGGGGGGGAAGTGGAGATGGGCTGGGCCGGCTGGGCCGGTTGGTGGCGCCAGGTAAGTTAGGTAGGTGGCCTGGTGGCCTTCTCTCTTTTTTTTATATTCTGTTCTATTTTCTTTATTTAATCTGTTTTGCCACTGTTTTGAATTTAAAAATAATTCAAACAATGCCAAAACTCCTCTGAATATATTTACGCTGCTTAATGGACTTTTCCAAAAGCACATAAAATGTTTCAGGGTATTTGGAAATATATTCTATACAAGTTATGAATATAATTCCAAATGCAAATAAAATAATGATTTAAATTCAGTGCTCAAAATATTCCTCAAAAATGTTCATTATTTTTGGTTTGGTGCAAAACCCTTGCCAAAATATAACCAACATTATTTAAGGCCATTTTGGAAACATTGAATGCATTTTCCAGGGTTCTTTTGCCCTACTTTTAATTAAAGTTTTGAGGCTTCAACAATCCTCAATTCATGTTTCAGAAATTTAAATATGATGCCGGGATGAAGATGCAACTATTTACAAACAATATTCTAGGGCTGTGACACCCAGATAGGTCACTTCTGACAACCAAAATTCACATTTAGAAAATTTGGCATAAAAGCGATGCTCTCGAAGTTTCTTCAACACTAGCCTTAGATGTTCGGCATGTTCTTCCTCGTTCTTGGAGTAGATGAGTATATCATCGAGGTAAACCACGACGAATTTATCCAAATACTCCATGAAGATTGAGTTCATTAACCGAGAAAAGGTGGCTGGAGCGTTGGTTAAACCGAAGGACATGACGGTGTACTCGTATTGGCCATATCGAGTAACAAAGGCCGTTTTAGGAATGTCCCCGTTCCTGATTTTGATTTGATGGTAGCCCAACCTCAAATCCATTTTGGAGAAGACTGAGGATCCAGCGAGCTGATCATACAGGTCGTTGATCCTGGGGAGCGGATATTTGTTCTTGATTGTGACCAAATTGACAGGTCGATAATCTACAACCATCCGGTCCGTACCATCCTTCTTCTTGACGAAGAGGACGGGGCAAGCCCACGGAGATGAACTAGGTCGGATGAAACCCTTTTTCAAGGACTCATCGAGTTGTTTCTTAAGCTCAGCTAGTTCTAGTGGTGCCATCTTATAGGGTCTTCTAGCAATCGGGACGGTTCCTGGAATGAGGTCTATTACGAACTCAACATCCCTGTCAGGTGGAACACCTGGCAATTCCTCTGGGAAGACATCCGGGAAGTCACGGACTACCGGAACGTCCTCAAGGTCTGGCAAAGGGCTGGCGTTAAGAGAATATAACTGTCGCTTGGCTATTCGGGTCAAGACATTGACTATCTTCCCCGAAGGATGGGTGAGTTGAACAGTCCTAGAGAAGCAATCAATTTGGCATGATGGGCTGACATCCAGTCCATACCCAAGATGATATTAATATCTGAAGATTTAAGAGCTATCAAAGATGCAAGGAAAACAAGTCTGTCGACTTGGATTTCATTTCCATGACTTACCCTGGAGGTTTGCCATTTGGATCCCGGAGTTTGAATTACCATAGAGGTGGGCATCTCACAGAATGTGGTGTTATGCAGACGAGCATAGCTCTCGGATATAAATGAATGAGATGCTCCTGTATCGAAAAGAACAGATGCCGGGTGGCAATTAACAAGGAGCGTACCGAGAACGACGTTGGGATCCTCTTGAGCTTCTTCGGCAGAGATACAGTTGACATGGCCACGTGCAGCGGTGGCCGGCTTGGCGTAGAACACTTTCCCTGTCGGCTTGCCACGGCCAACAGCTTTAGCAGATTGGTTGGGGTTGGTCTGGGGACACTCGCGCATATAGTGGCCAGATTCCCCACACTTAAAGCAAGTCACGGAACTGGTGCGTGGAGGAGCATTGTTGGTTGGACCACCATAGGGCTTGGCTGGTGCAAACTGTTGAACGGGGCGAGGCGCCTGGAAGGATGGCCTCGGTGTGAACCTGGGTGGCAGGGCAGTGTTAGGCACCCACACGCGGCGCTTCTGAGGCCAGCACCGGATGAGGAACCCACGTCACGGCCATGCTTGCGTGTTGCGTCATAATCAGTCTGACCAGTCTCAGCACTGATGGCCTTGTTAACAAGCTTCTGAAAAGATGTGCACTCATGCAGACGGAGGTCGCGGCGAAGCTCAGGACTAAGTCCCTTACGGAACCTTGCTTGCTTCTTGGCATCAGTAGAAACTTCCTCAGTTGCATATCGTGCGAGGTTACCGAACTCCCTGCTGTAAGCATCCACAGAGAGTCGGCCTTGAGTGAAACTGCAAAATTCCTCACGTTTACGGTCCATGAGACCCTCCGGAATGTGATGTTCACGGAAAGCCTCGCTGAATTCAGCCCAAGTAGTGACATGGCCCGCTGGGCGCATAGCTCCATAATTCTCCCACCATAGACTGGCGGGGCCTTCAAGATGATATGCAGCAAAGGTGACCTTGTCAGCCTCAGCTACTAGCGCGGAACGCAGTTTGTGAGAAATACTGCGAAGCCAGTCATCAGCGTCGAGAGGCTCGACGGAGTGGTGGAACGTGGGTGGATGTAACTTGATGAAATCACTGAGTGACACCAAGTTATTTCTCTGATGGTGTGCTGTGTTCTGTTCAATACGCTCCAACAAACGGTTGGTCTCCCGCTTGTTTCTCTCGGCTTCCAGCATAACTTCGGCTAGGGAAGGAGGATGAGGCAGATTTGCATTCCTGACTTCACTGCCTTCGGCCTGCTCTTGAGGAGCAGGGTTATTGCGCGTGTTGACCATCCTAGGTAAACAAGACAATGATTTAGTCAGAATGATAAGATTCCGACATAGGATACAGAATGTAAGGAATAACTCGGAATGCAAGATGATCATCCGTATGACATGGTAGATACAGAAACTGCTTCTTTATTCCATCGTCATACACACCATACAAGGTTTAGTACAAGACCAAACAAGGTACTATTACGGTGAAAGGAAGATTACATCACATCGGAGGCATCCCAAGCTCCTATACATTATTTTTCTACACCTCCGGAAAGCGGTACAAACTAGGTCATATCCCACGAGTCACACAGGACGATAGACGACACAGCTAGCACGAACTAGTGATACTACCACTAACTCAGACCAATCCGTAGTAGTCCTCGTAGAAGTCACCTCCATAGCCTGGAAGCTCAACATGATCATCCGGGAACAGACGATCTCGCGGAGCTTGTGGACCATAGGGGCTAGGATGAGGTCTTGGACCAACAGACGGTGGCCTGCGGGGACCGCGAGGTGGGGTGATGCCTCCTACATCACGCCAACCCATCACGTCTGGCAGAGCAGATCTCACAGGATAGAGATCGCGCATATCCAAATATCCAGCTTGCACCGCCGGTGCAAACCGAGTCAACGTGGCCCAATGGTCAGCACGGGTATTGAAAAGCTCTAGCCTCAAGGCCCGATTTTCACGTCCTTATCCTCGAGCATCTCAGCAGTGGTGCGAGTCCGTGAATCCTCCTGAGTGGGGTCAGCATAGATAGCCTGGAGATACCCTTGTGCTCCCGGAAGTGATGCTGGCATATACCGGAAATCAGAGTCCCGAAATAGGCCAGTCCTGACTCGCATGATGGTCATCATAGAATAGGCGGCATCCTGCACAGCCATCTCAATAGTAACCCCGAGTCCATAGGAGCAGTGAAGGGGCTCGGTGGATCCAGGATAAGATGGAAATATCCTGACAGTGCAGAGATACTGGCTTTGATTAAAGTCTCGAAATTGCTCTTCGACCGTGTACTCAGGATACCAACGGTATCCAGCCTCAGTCATTACCCTGACCAACATGGCAGTATGGCCGGGTACATCTAGGCATCGAGTCAGGCGAACCACTTGATTGAGGTCGCGAGTGGCCATCTGAAAGCACAACCATAATGCAAAGGCATTAGAATTTCTAGCAAAATTTCGACAGCATAACAGCTGTAAATGCTCAAAAAGGATTTTGAGACATTTGACAAAGGATTTCATACACACTCAACAACATCATATCAAAGTTCTGGGTCCATCCAGCAACATAATGTGGTAGTAGAACTGAACTAGGCTTGTATCCATCAAACCTATAAGGTACTACTGATTAGTAACACGTGAACCTGATAGAGAGAAAAGATCCTAATTCCTTAACCCCCGGTGGAAGAATAGACTGACTCAGATCAGAATGTCATAAGATAAAGGAGTAAAAAGAGCCTTACGTTCCAACCCACAAACAATTCCCCTACATATAACTAAAGAATTTCTAGACTCAACATCGACCAGTTTGGCTTGGAGAACCTACAGGCAGTCCGGCTCTGATACCAACGCTGTCAGGACCCCGACTCGATGTCACATCGATCTAGCCTGTAACACCTCATATCACTTTGCGGCCTCACGCACGGTATCCCCACGGGTGTCGCCTTACCTTTGCCCGGGACCGTTTGCGCCTTTTGGCACACGTATATGATAGTGTCGCTAGCATCCATATGATAAGGAGCCCGGGCTGACATGGCTAGTCGTAAACCCAAAGTGGCACAGACTTACAGGGACAGGCATCCATGACCCAGCATCGAACGTGTCGGTCATCAGCAAGTGGGTCCGGGCTGTAGCACTGGGCTAGCAGGACTCCGGTAAACCGGGCTGTAGCGGGCTAACAGGACTTCGGTACTCAATGCGTGACATTTCCCCGAAGGGACAGACACAGGAACGAAGAAGGACACATGCCGGCCAGCCTAAGTGTTCCGGAGCAGTAGCAAGCTACCATGGCTCGGTGGTAACACTAGGAGACATTTCCCGGTAAGAGAGGCTACTAAAGATAAACAACTAGATAGTCAGATCCCACACATACCAAGCATTTCAATCATACACACAATATGCTCGATATGTGCAAATACAACAAGGCATCACAACATGACTCTACGACACAAGTACTTTATTTAAGGCTCAGAGAGCCATACATAACATACACATAGGTACGGGTCACACGACCCAGCATTCAAGTCATACAGTCATACAAACCAGCAGCGGAAGTAACTTGTCTGAGTACAGACAACTAGTAAAATAAAAGAGGCTTGGAAAGCCTAGCTATACTACGTGGTCCTTCACAAGCTCAGGATCACCACCTGGGCCTTAGCCTACTCATTGATGTCAACGTCTACGAAGAACCCATCAGAAGGGGTTGCAGCGTCTTCTGTAAAAATGTAAATTATAGCAACATGAGTACAAAGGTACTCAGCAAGACTTACATCAGATCCTACATACATGCACATTATCAAGAAGGGTTGGTGGAGTTATTGCAGCAAGCCAGCTTTGACTCTTGGCTAGGCTATCCTACGAGACTCAAACTTGAAATGGTTTTGCGCACACGAGTCCACTACTCACCACTTCAATACACTACCGAGGATCCACCTCCGTCTTCCTACGGAAGAGCCATCCTCGGCACTCACACTTATCTTGAGGCTTTTAGCAGTTTCCATTTACTTGTCTATGAACTGTATAGGCAACCAAGTAGTCCTTTACCGCGGACGCGGCTATTCGAATAGATCATGATAACCCTGCAGGGGTGTACTTGTTCATACACACTCTCACCACTTACCGTCGTTTACATGACATGTACTCGGCAACCTTCAAGCGGAAGCCCAACGTGGGTGTCGGCCACGACCTACCTAATCACCTAAGTCTCTAGTCCAGGTTTATCGCCTATTCGGGTTCCATCCATGAGGAGATCCGGCCGAGGTTTCGCTCACAGCCCCAAACGATGTGAACAGGGTTCCCGAGATACCTAACGGGTATTCGGTACACCGTGCCACGTACCTACCGCATCACAGCCCACCCCTACGGTCAGCGCTGTCCACGGCCTCCAGTAGGCTACAAACACCAGAAACTACTTGCAACTCCTGGACAGAGAACTAGGGTGAATAAGAAGTCGAGAGGGTCCATTGGTATCGGGCCCAATGCATGGTAGTAGCTGAATCTTAAATCACACATACAGATCTCAGTGCTTAAGGTCGGCTTCAATGAAACAACCCACCATGTACTCCTACATGGCCTCTCATCGATACCTTTACCAAATCGTGTTCACCACACCACTCTCATTACCGACATAATCATTTCACTCTAGCCCATCACCCAGATGAACCAGACCTGACACGACTCTAAGCATAGCAGGCATAGCAAGGTAGGAACAACACATACATATGGCTCAAACAACTCCTACACATGCTAGTGGGTTTCATCTAGTTACTGTGGCAATGACAGGTCATGCAGAGGAAATGGGTTCAACTACCGTAGCACACAGCAGTTTGAAACGCGTTGCCTTAATGCAGTAGAAGAGAGCAAGAGCGAGAACATGGGATTGTATCGATATGATCAAATGGTTGGTTGCTTGCCTGATGGTTCGATGCACTGATATGGTTCTTCGCTAGGGTAATCACGGTACTCCTCGGAGGCAGAACCTGCCGCAAAGAACACCGATACACAGCCATCACCAAACAATGTGCGACAATATGATGCATGCATGAAACATGGCAATATGAGTGTGTTGGGCTAATGCAACTAAGACCAGAAGGGTTTGAACCAATTTGAACCAAATATTCAAATTTCAAACTCATACATGGCCCTTTAAAGTGTTTTACCTTGTTCTGCATTAAACATCAAGTTAACTTGTTTAATCATGCATGAAAATAGTACAGATGGATAGATTGGATTTTTCTGATCATTTTTCATATATAACTTGTCTGATTTGGAGTTACAGATTAAAAGTTATGAATTTTTGAAGTTTAAACTATATTCTGGAATTTCCTATATTAGAATAAATCCAGAAATTAATTTATTGTGTCAGCCATGCGTCAGGATGACGTCAGGGTCAACGGGGACGTCCAGGTCAAACCTGACTGTGGGTCCAGGGTGTCAGGGTAATTAGTTCAGTTAAAGTTTAATTAAAACTAAACCTATTTAGTTAACAGGGCTGGGCCCCACCTGTCATTGACTCATCGGAGTCAACCAGGGCCCACCCGCGGTCAAACCCAGGTCGGCTACACCGGCGTTTAGCCGCCGGCGAGCCCGACGCGGCGGCGGGAGTAGTTTTGGCCGTTCCGGCAACCAAACGAGTCGCGGAGGCCATCGAAGTGGAGCTGAGGAGGAGCCACAGCTCTTGGTGGAGTCCGTTGGGGTCGGGGTGGCCGGAGTTGGCGCCAGCGACGACTTTGGCGGCCACCGGAGTTCGGCCGAAGGCGAACTTGACGCTAGAGGGGTCGGTGAGGTGCGGGGAGTAGCTGGTTGGGTGCTACGTGACGTGGTGAGCATGATGGACACCAAGTAGTGGCCGGAGGGTGACCGGGAGCACGTCGGCGATGAGCTCCGCGGCGGTGGGTGCGGTTGAGCTTCGGGAGGTCACTACACAGCTCGGGAGCAAGAAAATAAGGGAGGGGAAGATGGTTAAGCTCACGGGGAGTTCGACGAAGCACTTGGTGCGGCCGGGGACGGCCCGGAGCGACGTCGGCGTTGAAGGGGATCTCCGGCGACGGCGGTTCGGTTGAGGTCGATGCGGTGGGCTCGGGCCTTGCGAGCGCTCGGGGCTCAGCTTGCTCGAAGGAGAGGAGGATGGCGGAGCTCCTGGACACGGCGGCACGGCGTGGGGTTGACGGAGGGCGTGGCTACGGCGAGGGGGTGGCGGCGATGGCGTCGGCCATGGCGGGGGAGCGCGAGAGAGAGGAGTTGGGGGAGAATGGAGGTGTCCTGCGGGTTCACGGCGCGGCGTGGAGTTCATCCATCCAGCCACGAGGCGAGGAGGTGAAGCAGGGCGACGGCCAGCTACGTGGCGCACGCTGCGGCCGCCGTCGGGCACCTGCCTGCCTGCCTGGCCGGCAAGCAGCTCGCTGGCGCGGTGCTGGGCTGGGCCGGCAGGTGGGCCGGGTGCTGGGCGCGAGGTAAGTTTTTGCTATTTCTCCTGTTTTCTGTTTTTTTAATACTTCTGCAACTTTGTTGAATTATTAAAAATACTTAGGCAACTCCTAAAATCACCAAACTACTCCTGGTCCATAGTTGGATTATTTCCAACATGAAACATTTTAGTTTGGAGATATTTGAGCATTTGAATATTTTATATAATTTTAAATGCCCAAATTCAAATATTTATGATTTAATTCAAAGACACTAAGATGACCTAGGAAAATGTGCACCACTTTTGGCAGAGGTTCTGAACCAAGACAAAAATGATGGGCATTTTAGAAGGGCATTTCAGGTTCATTGAAAAAGTTTTTAGTAAACCCTAGTTGGTTTCAGAGGGGGCTAGGGGTTCTGTGATCCCCATTTCAGGTTTCTGATGAAAGAATAGACATGATGCAACACTCTAATGCATGAACTAGCTAGGGTCTGACATCCGTAGTAGTTTCTGGGTTCACAAGATTAGAAAAGGCATAGGTCCAACCCATCAGGGCCTCTTAGGAACATATACTACAAACTTCAGAAGTAGATAACACAAGCTCGAAAGCAGAGCATGTTCGACAAGGCAGAGGATACAACTTACCAAAGGCAATATGTACCCGAGAAAAGACTCACAAAGTTATTGTATACGAAGGATGCTGTTGGATGAAATCCATAAAGGATCTGGTGGTCCACGAGGGATCTGATGTGAGCATCGGTACTCAACCAGAAGAAGAAAGAATGCAAGGGGATCGGATAATAGAAACAACTGACTAACTCGAAGTTCAATTGCACAAGAATTATGAATTCCCAGTCAAGGGATCAGAAGCAACGCTCTGATTAGGGATGGATAAGTAGAATAGTCTTAGGGGTACAATCAACGACCATCTGATTGGTCGAGAACTAGCTCGAGCTAAAAATGATGGCTGAGCCGGAAAGATAATTCATAAGCATCATTTGATGATTGCGGGCATTCGCAATGTATTGAATCAACTGAATCAAAATGATAAAGACAAAGGATGCCAACGAAGATGACTAGATATATGGAATTAACCATATTGTGGAATGGTAAGCACTTCAGTAGTAATAAGGTGCTGAGGATTTTTAGAAGGTCGAATAGCATTTCCAAGAATTTTTGTGAATTACATGGATTAACTGAGGATGAGTGGATACTCGGTAAGTCCGAGAAATTATTCGTAGGGTGTATTCATGTGGTAAGAACTGCAAGACAGTAAGCTCAAAGGATTCTTGGAGCAATGGAGAGCAGTTCAGGGCATCTTGTAATATCAAGATCCATAGGATTCAATGTAAGAATGGCACGTGGCACGTGTATATAGTTATCCATAAGGATATAACAATGGTAGGGGGTTCATAAGGGCGGTGGGCATAAGTGTCTCAGGAGAACATCGTAGAGTATCTTCAAAATCTCTGGTATAATAAGTAATCATCTGGAGTGAGGGCTCTCCGGGAGGAAGTAGTTACGAGAACCTAGAGTCGGTGTTAGTAAAATCTTTTAACCCGAATAGAGGTGAGATCAGAGTCCCAGAGTAATGGTCGAGGAGTAAAAGATCCTAATACCACCCGATGGTGACGTGGGCCCATAAGCCACACAGCCAAGTTAGTAAAACAGTTTTCGGCTTCTAGACTCAACTTCGGCCAAGGAGTTGGAAAGGCGATTCCTACAGGCAGTCGGCTCTGATACCAACTTGTGACGCCCCCGATTCAATCGTACACTAATCATGCATGCAAACGTGTACGATCAAGATCAGGGACTCACGGGAAGATATCACAACACAACTCTAAAAGTAAAACAAGTCATATAAGCATCATATTACAAGCCAGGGGCCTCGAGGGCTCAAATACAAGTGCTCGACATAAACAAGTCAGCGGAAGCAACAATATCTGAGTACAGACATAAGTTAAACAAGTTGCCATAAGATGGCTAGCACAAACTAAGATACATATCGTAAGAGGCGCAGGCCTCCTGCCTGGGATCCTCCTAAACTACTCCTGGTCGTCGGCGGCGGCCTACACGTAGTAGTAGGCACCTCCATTGTAGTAGGAGTCGTTGTCGACGGTGGCGTCTGGCTCCTGGGCTCCAATGTCTGGTTGCGGCATCCAAGAAGAAGAGGGAAGAGGGGGAGAAGGGGGAGCAAAGCAACCGTGTGTACTCATCCAAAGTACTCGCAAGCAAGGATCTACACTACATATGCATGGGTATATGTGTAAAGAGCCAATATCGGTGGACTGAACTACAGAATGCCAGAATAAGAGGGGGATAGCTAGTCCTATCGAAGACTACGCTTCTGGCAGCCTACGTCTTGCAGCATGTAGAAGAGAGTAGATTGAAGTCATCCAAGTAGCATCGCATAGCATAATCCTACCTGGCGATCCTCCCCTCATCGCCCTGTGGAAAAGCGATCACCGGGTTGTCTGTGGAACTTGTCTGGGTGTGTTTTATTAAGTATTCGGTTCTAGTTGTCATAAGGTCAAGGTACAACTCCGGGTCATCCTTTTACCGAGGGACACGGCTATTCGAATAGATAAACTTCCCTGGAGGGGTGCACCACATAACCCAACACTCTCGATCCCCTTTGGCCGGACACACTTTCCTGGGTCATGCCCGGCCTCGGAAGATCAACACGTCGCAGCCCCACCTAGGCACAACAGAGAGGTCAGCACGCCCGTCCAAATCCTATGCGCGCAGGGGTCTGGGCCCATCGCCCATTGCACACCTGCACGTTGCGGGGAGGCCGGAAGCAGACCTAGCCCCCTTAATACAAGAGCAGGCTTACGGTCCAATCCAGTGTGCGCCGCTCAGTCGCTGACGTTACGAAGGCTTCGGCTGATTCCACGACATCGAGTCCCCATATCTTTTCCACGTAGTTGGTTAGTGCATATAGCCAGTGGCTAGACTCAGATCAAATACCAAGATCTCGTTAAGCGTGTTATTATGAAGTAACCGCAAACGCCGACCAGGGCCAGGCCCACCTCTCGCATAGGTGATCTCAACCTGCCCTGTCGCTCCGCCACAAAGTAACAGTCGGGGGCCGTCGGGAACCCAGGCCCACCTCTACCGGGATGGAGCCATCTGTCCTTCCAGTCCCCACATCGGAATCACGTGCGGATACTCAACGAGCCAACCCGACTTTAGTCACCACCTGAATAGTATGTATGTATAGTATATACCCGTGATCACCTCCCGAGTGATCACGGCCCAATAGTATAGCATGGCAGACTTACAAGAATGTAGGGCCACTAATGGTAAACTAGCAGCCTATACTAAGCATTTAGTATTGCAGGTAAGGTATCAACAGATGTAACAACAATGACAGGCTATGCAACAGAATAGGATTAATCGAAACAGTATCATGCTACACTACTCTAATGCAAGTAGTAGAGGGTAGAATAGGCGATATCTGGTGATCAGGGGGGCTTGCCTGGTTGCTCTGGCAAGGAGGGGTCGTCAACTCCGTAGTCGAACTGGGGTGCCGGCAGTCTCGGGTTCTACCGGAAAGAAGTAATGGAGGGGGAACATAATAAATAACAAAGCAATCAAAGCATCACAAAGCGTAACATGGCAATACGCGGTGCTAGAGGTGACCTAACGCAGTAGTAGGTGATACCGACGAAGGGGGGAAACATTTTTCGGGAAAGTATTCCCGGTGTTTTGCATTTTCGGACAAATGAACCGAAGGGGGAAAGTCGTGTGTTTTCTATGCTAGGGATGTGTGGTGGACGAACGGGCTGCGTATCCGGATTCATCTCATCGTTCTGAGCAACTTTCATGTACAAAGTTTTTCCAACCAAGCTAGGTTTATTTTATATTAATTTTAAAGATTTAACCAATTTCTAAATTATTATTTTTAAATTAATTACGAAATGCTAAATGTACCCAGCCCTGTCTACACAACAGTGTACACAGGGGCTGACATGTGGGCCAGGAGGACCCAGTTGACCAGTCAACGTTTGACTGGTCAACAGGGGTGGGGCCCCCTGTCATTAACTGATTAGGCTAATCAGGGTTTAATTAAGTTATCTAGTGATTAGGTTAGTCTAATCAAGACTAATTAAGTTAATTAATTAATTTAATTATTGTTTTTTTATTTATTACATTTTCTTTAACCCTTTTTTTAGCAGGGGCGGGCCCCGCTTGTTATTTGGCCAGGGGCCCTTAGCGGGCACAGGGAGCTGCGGGCGGATTACAGAACGGGCGCCGGCGCCCGACGGGGCGAACCGGGCGCACGAGCGACGGCGGGCAGGGCGCCAGAGTTGACCGCGAGGGCGACGGTGGTGGCCGGGGCGGGGCGGGGCGGCGCGCAGCGGCCAGGGGAGGCGCGCGTGGCGGCGACGGCGAGCGTAAGCCGAGGCAGAGGCGGGCGCGAGGCATAGCGGCGGCAGGACCACGACGACGTGAGTAGGGGCTCCTCGGCGCTGGCAGAAGCGCAACGAGGGCTCCGGTTTGGTCCCCCAACGGACATTTGGTCCGCGAGGAGCTGCTGCTGGACGCGGGCGACAGCGCGCATCAATCTACGGTGACACGCATTGTGGGGGTGCACTGGGTCGTTGGCAACGGCCACGACTGAAGGGAGCAATGGCATGGATTTGGACGGCAACGTCGCCACTGTGTATAGACGAATGAGCTACGTGGTACAATCGCTTCGCGGGGCACTGAGGAACGGAGGAGGTGCTCACATTGCTGACGAGGAGCAACTCGGGGCAGCCGGAGGTGGTTGAGGCACGGCAAATCGATGGCGACGTCGGGTGGCTGCCGAAGAAGAAGACGAAGGCAAGGGGACGATGTAGAGCCCTTCAGCTCGAACGGGTGGTCGCAGTCGAAGCAGTCGAGTGCGGTGGTGCTCTAGGCATAGTTTCAACCGGCTAGGAGGGAGGTGGTCGCGTGGACGGAGGAGGCTATGGCAGCGACGTCATCGATTTCGTGTGTGAGGGCGAAGCGGCGCGGGGAGGAAGAGAGGAAGGGGGGATTGTTGCTAGGGTTCGACCAGGGGGGTGCTGGGGGTTGATCTTATCCATCCACGAGGCCGTGGGATGGCCGACACATGGCCCAGGCGCCATGGATGCCCTCCACGACCTCCCATTCTCCTGTACAGAGGAGGGGGATAAGGTGGAGGTGGGCTGGTTAGGTTAGTGGGTTGGCCGGCTGGGCCGTTCGGCCTAGTTGGCCAGGGGGTGGGGGTCTTCTTTCTTTTATGATTGTTTTTTATTTTTATTTCTTTTTGCTTACTATTACTTTCACATTATTATTGTTTAATGAACTACAAAACTAGTTCCTAAATTAGTTTTAATAAATATGCCATTGCCCCATTAGTTTCGGGAAATTAAATAAATTAGCTCAACATTTTATTAACTGAAAAAGGTATTTAACTATTTGTTTTTCTTACCCAAGTAAAATAGTTTTGTCATTAATTCTTATTTAAAAGTATTTAAATAATAGTTTTCGCTACTGTTTTATTCATCTTAGAGTATTTAAGCAATCTATAAAAGTGTGGTTTCTCCACCAATATTATCCATGATTTATTTGTCACATTAAGAACATTTTAGTTTTGACTTTTGAAAACTTTAATCTTTGACTTGATTTTGAATTTGAATTTTGAATCGGTTTTGAACTAACATGAGACTATCAACAATAACCGAGGTGATGTGGTATCATTATCAAAGGTTTACATTCGCTTAATTACCCGGGCGTCACAGAGGCCTGCGTGCAGCAGGCGCCCCACGCATGCCCCCCCCCCCATGTCACGCACGGCCCTCCACGTCGCGCATTCAACGCGGGTCGTGGGGAAGCGCAGCGGGTGGAAAAGTTACCGCGGTAAAAATCGGCCCCGCCTGCCCGCGCACCATTCTAGGCCTAGCCCAACAACGCGTCGCGCTTATGTGTGGCCCAGGCCCGGGGGCTCCTGTCGGTGTACAGAAGTAGGGGCTCTACTTTGTTCCCCTTTACATGTGCACGGGCAGTCGATGCCGCGCCCATGGCCACACTTAGCAGGAGAGGGGAGGGAAGCCGAAGCCACAAGACAATCAAGGTAACGCCAAGACGGAAACACAAAGAGCAAGAGGGCGAGGTGGACTCCCCCAGCAAGACCCTTGCTGGGGCAGCCCTTGCCCAACACCAGTGGAATGTGCCACCCTTGAGGTCGAGGTTTCCAACATCATCAACAACATTGGAACCAAGGCTTGGAGGCACCTCCATGGTGGCATGCAGATCTCTGTGAAGATCATTAACACACAAGATCGGACAAGGACCAGAAGACGGCGATCCTCGGCACGATCTCCGCTGAGGAAACCCACGAGGCCTCCGGCAAGATCCTTGCCGGGGACGACCACAGTGCCGCGGCAAGACCCTTGTCAGGGCCCCGGCAAGACCCTTGCCGAGGACATCAGCAGGGTCGCGGCCAGGCCCGTGCTTCCAAGGCTCCACTGCCGTTCCCATGCAGCTACCAGCCCAGCCAGCCAGCCAGGCACCTACGTGGTGACATGCGGCCCCAAGACCAGCTCAGCAAGCACCTGCATGGAGACATGCAGGTCTTCGTGAAGTTGCTGCCACCGTGCCAGCTCAGCAGCCTACCAGCCTACATGGTGCTGCCCGCCTTGCTGGCCTGGACGCGCGTCGAAGCAAAGCGGGGTGGTAACAAAGCTAGGGGACACCTCAGGAGCGCATTTAATGCGTCTTGTCCTGTAATGGCAAGGGATAAGCATAGCTACTATACCCTGTCCACCTCCTCTATGCCACTGTGGTGCCTCCTTCGACTATAAAAGGAGGCCCTAGGCAAGTCACGCATCGTAGCTAGCTCAAGAACACTGAAATACACACAAAAGTAGGACTAGGATATTATGCAATCCTCGTGGCCCGAACCTGGGTAAACAACCTTTGTGCTGGCTCTTAGACCCTCTCTTCTCACAACCCCGCGCCCACCGACCACAGTAGGGATTCCAGCGATCCCATAGGTGTCATTCCCACCGACAAATTCTGATTCATGCGTGTCTCTCCCAAAAGATGTGTACAACAAGGATGATTGTGGTAAACTAAAAATAAAAGACTCAAATCATACAAGACGCTCCAAGCAAAACACTTATCATGTGGTGAATAAACATATAGCCTCAAGTAAAGTTACCGATAGACGAAGACGAAAGAGGGGATGCCTTCCGGGGCATCCCCAAGCTTAGGCTATTGGTTGTCCTTGAATTTTACCTTGGGGTGCCTTGGGCATCCCCAAGCTTAGGCTCTTGCCATTCCTTATTCCAAAATCCATCAAATCTTTACCAAAAAACTTGAAAACTTCACAACACAAAACTTTAGCAGAAAATCTCATGAGCTCCGTTAGTATAAGAAAATAAACCACCACTTTAATGTACTGTAATGAACTCATTATTTATTTATATTTGTGTTAAACCTATTGTATTCCAACTTCTCTATGGTTCATACCCCCCCCCGATACTACCCATAGATTCATCAAAATAAGCAAACAACACATACAAAACAGAATCTGTCAAAAACAGAACAGTCTGTAGCAATCAGTAACTTTGGAATACTTATTTAACTCTAAAAATTCCAAAATATATTGGTGGGCGTAAGGAATTTGTCTATTAATCATCTGCAAAATGAATCAACCTAAAATCACTCTCCTGTACAAAAATAAGAGCTATTTTCGTGAGCGCAAAAGTTTCTGTTTTTTATGGCAAGATAGCAAGGACTTCACCCAAGTCTTCCCAAAGGTTCTACTTGACACAAACACTAATTAAAACATAAAACCACATCTAACCAGAGGCTAGATATATTATTTATTACTAAACAGGATCAATAAGTAAAGAACAAAAATAAAATTGGGTTGCCTCCGAGCAAGCACTATCGTTTAACGCCCCTAGCTATGCATTGGTAATTTTAATGATGCTCACGAAAGACAAGAATTGAAGCAAAAAGAGAGCATCATATAGCACGTGACAAACACATCTAAGTATAACATACTTCCTATTCATAGGCATTTTATAAGCAAACAGGTTATCAAGACAAGCAAGATCTACCATATGCAAGGAAGAAGAAAGAAACAATGGTAATGTCAACATGAAGAGAAGTAATTTAATAACATGGAAATTCCTACAATGATATTTTCCCCTCTCATAATAATTTCATGTAGGATCATAAGAAAATTCAACAATATAGCTATCACATAATATATTCTCAACACGATCCACGTGCATGCGAAGTTGACACTCTTCCAAATAGTGGGATTAACATTAACTAAAATCATGACTTCTCCAAACCCACTTTTATCAAAAATTTCATAAGATTGAACATTCTCCAAATATGTGGGGTCTTAAGTTGACACTCTTTCAAGCCCACTTTCAATTTTATTGCAAACACTATTATCAATCTCATATTCATCATGGGGCTTAAATAAATTTTCAAGCTCATAAGAAGCATTATCACCCCAATCATGATCATTGCAAAAAGTAGTAGACATAGCAAAACTATCATCCCCAAGCTTAGGGTTTTTCATAATATTATCACAATTGACATTAATAGAATCTGTAATAACGTCATTGCAATCATGCTTTTTATTCAAGGAGCTATCATGAATCTCTTCATAAATTTCTTCATCGCAATTTCCAGATTCACGAATTTCAAGCAAAACTTCATAAAGAAAATCTAGTGCACAAAACTCACTAGCAATTGGTTCATCATAATTGGATCTCTTAAAAAGATTAGCAAGTGGATGAGGATCCATAAACTTTTATCAAGCGATGATGCAAGCAAAAAGAAGGCACATGATAACACAAGCGAACAAAAAAGAAGAATGGAAGAGGGGTGAAGAAAAGGTAATGGTTTTCGAAAATCGTTTTAGAAGTGGGGGAGAGGAAAACGAGAGGCTAATGGCGAATAATGTAATGCAAGGGAGAAGAGTTTATGATGGGTACTTGGTATGGCTTGACTTGGCGTAGATCTCCCCGGCAACGGCGCTAGAAATCCTTCTTGGTACCTCTTGAGCTTGCGTTGGTTTTCCCTCAAAGAGGAAAGGGTGATGCAGCATAGTAGCATAAGTATTTCCCTCCGTTTTGAGAACCAAGTTATCAATCCAGTAGGTGACGACACACAAGTCACCGAGTACCTGCAGAAACAATCAAGAACCTTGCAACCAACGCGATAATGGGGTTGTCAATCCCTTCACGGTCACTCGCAAAAGTGAGGTCTAATAGAGATAGTAAAGTAAATATTTTTGGTATTTTTATTGTATAGATCGGAAAGTAAAGATTGCAAAATAGTTAACGAGATTTAAAGATATGCAATATAATGGAAAAGAGACCCGGGGCCATAGGTTTCACTAGTGGCTTCTCTCGATATAGCATGTATTATGGTGGGTGAACAAATTACTACCGAGTAATTGATAGAAAAGCGCATAATTACGAAGACATCTAAGGCAATGATCATGAACATAGGCATCACGTCCGTGTCAAGTAGACTGAAATGATTCTGCATCTACTACTATTACTCCACACATCGACCACTATGCGGCATGCATCTAGAGTATTAAGTTCATAAGAACGGAGTAACGCATTAAGCAAGATGACATGATGTAGAGGGATAAACTCAAGCAATATGTAATAACCCCATCTTTTTATCCTCGACGGCAAAAATACAATACGTGCCTTGCTGCCCCTACTGTCACTGGGAAAGGACAGTGCAAGATTGAACCCAAAGCTAAGCACTTCTCCCATGGCAAGAAAGATCAATCTAGTAGGCCAAACTAAACCAATAATTTGAAGAGACTTGCGATTATATCAAAACATGCATATAATAATTCAAAGAACCAAATAATATCCATAGATAATCTTGTCCGCAAATCCACAATTCATCGGATCTCGGCAAACCCACCACAAAAGAGTATTACATCGAATAGATCTCCAAGAACATCGAGGAGGACTTTGTATTGAGAATCAAAGAGAGAGAAGAAGCCATCTAGCTAATAACTATGGACCCGATGGTCTGTGGTAAACTGCTCATGCTTCATCGGAGAGGCAATGGTGTTGATGTAGAAGCCCTCCATGATCGATTCCCCCTCTGGCAGATCACCGAAAAAGGCCCCAAGATGGGATCTCACGGGTACAGAAGGCTCCAGCGGTCAAAAAGTGGTTTCGTGGCTCTCCCTGAGGTTTCTAGGGTATAAGAGTATATATAGGCGAAAGAAGTACGTCGGTGGAGCTACTAGGGGCCCATGAGGGTGGGGGTGCGCCTACCCCCCGGGCGCGCCCTCCTGCCTTGTGGACGCCTCGTGGCATTTCTGACTTCAAATCCAAGTCTTCTGGTTTGCTTGCAATCCAAGAAAGATCATCACGAAGGTTTCATTCCGTTTGGACTCCGTTTGGTATTCCTTTTCTGCAAAACTCTAAAATAGGCAAAAAAACAGAAACTGGCACTGGGCCTCCGGTTAATAGGTTAGTCCCAAAAATAATATAAAAGAGCATATTAAAGCCCATTAAACATCAAAACAGATAATATAATAGCATGGAACAATAAAAAATTATAGATACGTTGGAGACGTATCAAACACCACATGAAGGATGCAACCAATATGACTCTCCAAGTTAAAAGCGTCCTATCATAAATGGCATTTCAACAAATTAGAAGCAGCGCTTGCTATAAATCATATGAAAGATGCAACTAAATCGCACTGCATATACTAAAGGTGTCTCGTCATATTGATTGATGCGGGATGCAAAAAAACAATAGTTTTATGTAAGGACATGCTTAATAGACAGATGTACTATGTACTAAAAACAGGAAGGCATGTCACATTAACAGGTATAATGTATAAACTAAGCAGAATAGCACATGCAATTTAACCAGATTGGAAGAATTACAATCTAGACACCATATGCAACATGCAACCACATATCACGCTGCAAGTTAGAGCAAGCACCTGCGCTGCTCGTGTAGGGGAAATGCGGTAATCAACTACAGAGCTACGTTCACTATCTTAGCCTTGGTGTTTCTTAAGAATCATGTTGGGAGGCTGACGCTTCAGTCTTTAAATGAGGATCTTTACTCACAGTAGTCCACTCGCCTGACTGCCTCATCATAAGTGATTGGTGAGGGATACACAAGAACATAGTTTGATGTAAGAACATGGTTAATAGACAGATGTACTAGTATGTACCAAAAACAGGAAGGCATGTCATATTCAAAGGTATAATGTGTAAGCTAAGCAGATGCAATCCAACCAAATTGGAAGCAATACAAGCTAGACATCCGGTTGGAGTGGTGAGCATGATCATCTAGGACCTGAGAACATGGTGGGAGGGGGGCTGCTTTGCTACCATTGTGGCTTTTTAGTTGGCTTCCAGGTTATGCCTGTGTGCTGGGCTTGTTACTAGCTCGGCCAATGCCCTGACTAGCTATTTGTCTTCTCGTGCTCCCAAGATGGTGGTTCATGTAAAAAATATCTTTCCTTATCTTAATAAAGACCGACTTCGGCCTTTCGAATACAAGATAGACGCCATATGCAACATGCAACCACAGATGAAACTGTGAAGTTAAAGCAAGCACCTAGGATGGTGGTTCACAGCGAGCGAGATCATCAACTCTAGAGCTACATTTACCGTCTCCATCTGCTGACACTACACCCTTTATAGCGCTGAAATGTCTCTTGCCTAAGCCTGAAGTATGCAGGAACAACTTCTATCTTTTCTTTTCTACTTCTGTCAAGGTAGAGTCTGAAATACCCCTGCATAGAAACACAATAGTGAGAGTATGGGTGAAGTGTGTGCAAAACTTGTGCACTATAAAAGTAGCAGATAGCAGGTCGCTGAAAAATAAATGACAGGAGACATATGATAGCTCTACAAGATTGCATAGCAAACAAAATTAGATTCCACTCTGTATGATTTTGTAATATAGCACAGGGATGGCTGGGAAATGCAGGTACTCCTCCAGCACACCACCACATGTGTTCCTATCAAAATAACAGTCAAACTAAAAATAAATAGGTTAGTCGATTTTTTTATGAACCGTCCGATCTATAATGAACGGGCAGATGGCCTTCGACTACCTCCCGCCAGTCACTGTTGATGATCTTTCTCGAACCGCCACCGACCACCGGCCCAGACCCCTACCTCCGCCGCCCCGCCCTCCCCTCGACCTCACACCGCCGCCATGCTTGGCAGCGCCCCCTGGCCATCCCTTTAATTCCGGCTGACCTCCGGATTGGGCTCTAGCAGCTCTAGGCCACACACACCCCTAAGATAAACACCGAGGCGCTGCTTCCTCGACGTAATAGGTAGACTAGCGCCTGTTACGCTGGGGAATGCTTCCTTTAATTGGGAATCAACTGACCAGGAATTAAAATCTAGGGGGGCAACAGACCTCTAGCTAAGGAGAAATAGTATGAGGAGAAACCTTGTGCACCGTGAGTTACTAGGAACATCTAGTATCAAGAAGAAGCGGTCAACTAGTGTCTTCTGTGGGATGAATACCGTGCAAGCATACACATAAGATTTGCACGAATAAGGGAAGAGGAGTACCATTTCCGGTTGCCAGTGTTGTGTCCTCCAAATGTCGTGGAGATTTTCTTCTTTTTACCGGGGGAAATGATGTTTTGGAGGAGGGTGCAGCCTTGGACGAACCCATGACCAAATTGTTGTCTATGTTCCCGTGGCCGTATGTTGGCGGAGGAGAAGCAGATCCGAGGCAGCGAAGGACGGCATAGCAGGAACAGCTCCGGTGCGGTGATGGTGGCAAAGTTAGAGCGGCAGCGGTGAGCCGCAGAACAGCGTGGTTGAGCTGGCTCGAGTACGGACAGCTCGACCTCGGCTTCAACTACTAGCCATGGAGGGCGTTGCGGTTGAGGTTGCGATGGACGACGATGTAGGGGTATCGGCTCCGGCGTGATGGAGGAGGGCGGCAGTTTATGGGCGGGATGGGGTGCCGGACGGAGGATGCCGGGGTTTCGCGACTGATGGAGAGGTAGTTTTGGCGCCCATGGAGTACGAATGGGGAATCGGACGGGGGGAGCTAAGGGAGAACCATGTTTTGGTCCAGGACGTGCTTGTTTTTGGATTTTTTTTGAATAGATGGGACATGCTTGTTTTAAATTTGGGGAAAGTACAAACTTTTCCCCCTCTTAAATTTCAGACTTACTGGGGGTCGGGGGTAGGATGGTAATCCCAAGTGTCCCAAATAGTGGGCGGGAGCGATTTTCGGCCGCACGCATGTGTGCTTAGGAGTCCATTGTGTATGAATCTTTTTCGGAGGCGGTTGCGTGGCATCTAGATGAAGCTGCAAACCTACCCCGGATTAGACCTTTGGACGTCGGTCCAGTAGGTTTCACGGGTCGGAGTTATAAAAGTAATTTCCTTCTACTACCAAACATTGGTCTCACGCGGTTTCGGGCGAGTAGAGGCTCTTTTGGCGCTTCGTTCGAAATTTTGAAATAGAAGCATTCATGTTTACAGTACTCTTGAACTTTGAGGATTGACCTAAAAATACAACGTTAAATTTGACCTTGTATGTTTGAAAACCTCATTAAATTATCCGCTTCTTTTTGAAATTTTGACACTTGAAAATCCTATAACTACGATTATTTTGGAATGGAGGAGCTAAATTTGAATCTATTTTGTACACGACTATATATGCTATTATGTACAAAAGCAGAGCAAAGATTGGTGCCCCCATAATTTAGGTATGATTTACAAATGCCATGATATCTTCAAATAATTGAATGGACTTCATGTTGAATTCGAATTTTTAAATCACCTTAAGTTGAATTCAAATGTATGCTAGTTCATAGCTAGCTATTTATAATGTTCATTGTGTAACTTTTGTATGTATAATGTGCTTTACACACACAACATGAACTATACTCACGTTTATATTCGATTGCTAAAGCGATGCATTTTCTAGAGTTCAAAATACTAACTATGTGGATCAATTATGTTGAAACATAGACATGTTCAAATTCGATAGAATATAGATGTCTGATGGATCAATGACCATTCCTTACGCAAATTGCAAATATCATGATCCCATCCTAATATTTCGATACAATTTATTTTTAATAATGTGTACAGCAGTCTTTTACGTCTAGTTTCACTCTCCATAGGCCCCTCCTCACACACACGCTGACTTTCTCTCTCTGACATACACGCACATGGTGTATATCCATCGGTGGTCTCTCACACATGCTCACACACTCACTCCTGAGGTGTCTTTCTTGCAGACATGCTCTCGATATAACCCTCCCTCCCTCTCGTGACCATTTATGACTATTTTCACTAACCTTTATCACACGCACTCTTCCTCTCACAAGCATACACACGCTCCCCATCGAACCTTTCTATATAGATAGACCTGCCTACGTGTCTCCCGTATGCACATTATCTTTAGGCCTGTCTCTCACGCATTGTCTCACACCTCTCTTCCTAATCGATGAGTATGATTCTAGCAGAGCATTCTATAGGATGCCCCTTAAAGTTAGGTTGGATGAATAGTAATATCAAAGATAAGGGGTTACCTTAGTCCGAGGACCTAGGGTCACAAAAACTAGTCGGCTTTGTCAGTGGACCCAGAGTCCTTCACTATTATGTTATCTTTGTCTTGTACGACTAGTCATCCATGGGTCTCTGATACGTCTCCAATGTATCTATAATTTTTGATTGTTCCATGCTATTATATTACCCCTTTTGGATGTTTACGGGCTTTATTTTACACATTTATATCATTTTTGGGACTAACCTACTAACCGGAGGCTCATCCCATATTGCTGGTTTTTTGCCTATTTCAGTATTTCGAAGAAAAGGAATATCAAACGGAGTCCAAACGGAATGAAACTTTCAGGAGCGTGATTTTTGGAACGAACGTGGTCCAGAGGACTTGGAGTGCAAGTCAAGAAGCAGCCGAGGCTCCCACGAGATAGGAGGGTGCCCCCCATAGGGCGCGCCCCCTGTCTCGTGGGCCCATCGGGCGTCCACCGACGTACTTCTTCCTCCTATATAAGCCTACGTACCCCGAAAACATCCAGGGGCAGACAAAACACAATTTCCACCACGGTAACCTTCTGTATCCACAAGATCTGATCTTGGAGCCTTCGGCGGCACTCTGCCGGAGGGGGAATCGACCACGGAGGGCTTCTACATCAACATCCTTGACCCGCTGATGAGTTGTGAGTAGCTTACCACAGACCTACGGGTCCATATTATTAGCTAGATGGCTTCTTCTCTCTTTTTGGATCTCAATACAAGGTTCTCCCCCTCTCTTGTGGAGATATATTCGATGTAAACTCTTTTTGTGGTGTGTTTGTCGAGATCCAATGAATTATGGGTTTATGATCAAGTTTATCTATGAATAATATTTGAATCTTCTCTGAATTCTTTTATGTATGATTGAGTTATCTTTGCAAGTCTCTTCGAATTATCAGTTTGGTTTGGCCTACTAGATTGATCTTTCTTGCCATGGGAGAAGTGCTTAGCTTTGGGTTCAATCTTGCGGTGTCCTTACCCAGTGACAGAAAGGGTTGCAAGGCACGTATTGTATTGTTGCCATCGAGGATAACAAGATGGGGTTTATATCATATTGCTTGAGTTTATCCCTCTACATCATGTCATCTTGCTTAATGCGTTAGTCTGTTCTTGTGAACTTAATACTCTAGGTGCAGGCAGGAGTCGGTCGATGTGTGGAGTAATAGTAGTAGATGCAGGCAGGAGTCGGTCTACTTTTTGCGGACGTGATGCCTATATAAATGATCAAGCCTACATAATCTCATAATTATTCACTTTTCTATCAATTGCTCGACAGTAATTTGTTCACCCACCGTAATACTTATGCTATCTTGAGAGAAGCCACTAGTGAAACCTATGGCCCCCGGGTCTATCTCTTATCATATTTGCTTCCAATCTACTTTCATTTGCATCTTTACTTTTTTGCATCTATATTATAAAATACCAAAAATATATTTATATTATCATACTATCTTTATTAGATCTCACTTTCGCAAGTGGCCGTGAAGGGATTGACAACCCCTTTATTGCGTTGGTTGCGAGTTCTCAGTTTGTTTGTGTAGGTGCGTTGGACTTTTGAGGAGCCTCCTACTAGATTGATACCTTGGTTCTGAAAAACTGAGGGAAATACTTACGCTACTCTGCTGCATCACCCTCTCCTCTTCGAGGAAAACCAATGCAAGCTCAAGACGTAGCAAGAAGGATTTCTGGCGCCGTTGCCGGGGAGGTCTTCGCTCAAGTGAAGACATACCAAGTACCCATCACAAACTCATCTCCCTTGCATTTACATTATTTGCCATTTACCTCTCGCTTTCCTCTCCCCCACTTCACCCTTGTCGTTTTATTCGCCCTCTCTTTCTCAATCTCCTCCTCTCTTTCGCTTGCCCTTTTGTTTGCTCGTTTGGTTGGAATAGATGCTTATTTATTGCTAAACAAAGAACCTAAGATCTATGCATCCTCATCCGCTTGATAATCTTTTTAAGAGATCCAATTATGATGAACCAATTGCTAGTGAGTTTTGTGCACTAGATTATCTTTATGAAGCTTTGCTCAAAATTTGTGAATCTGAAAATTATGATGAAAAAATTTATGAAGAGATTCACGATAACTCCTTGAATAAAAAGCATGATTGCAATGATTTTCCTATAAATTCTCTTGATGTCAATTGTGCTAATAATATGCAAAACCCTAAGCTTGGGGATGCTAGTTTTTCTATGTCTACTACTTGTTTCAATGATCATGATTGGGGTGATTCTTCTTATAACCTTGAAAATTTATTTAAGCCCCATGATGAATATGAGATTGATAATAGTGTTTGCAATAATATTGAAAGTGGGTTTGGAAGAGTGTCAACTTTAGATCCCACATATTTGGAGTATGTTCAATCTTATGATATTTTTGATAAAAGTGGGTTCGGAAAGGTCATGACTTTAGTTAATGTTAATCCCACTATCTTGGAAGAGGGTCAACTTTGCATGTATGTGGATCATGTTGAGAATATGTTTTGTGATAGCTATTTTGTTGAATTTGCCTATGATCCTACGTGTAATTATTATGAGAGTGGAAAATATGGTTGTAGAAATTTTTATCTTATTAAATTACCTCTCGTCATGTTGAGATTGCTATTGTCTCTTTCTTCTTCCTTGCGTACATTAGTTTTTGCTTGCCTTGCAAATTTGTTTGCTTATAATATGCCTATGCATAGGAAGTATGTTAGAATTAGATGTGTTTGTCACATGTTTTATGATGCTCTCTTTGTGCTTCAATTCTTGTCTTTCATGTGAGCATCATTGAAATCTCAATGCCTAGCTAAAAAAGGCTTTAAAGAAATGCGCTTGTTGGGAGGCAACCCAATATTTTCTTTGATGTTATTTAATAAATCTTGCAACTACCTTATGTTTAGATGTGTTTTTATCTTTTAGTTAGTATTTGTGCCAAGTAGAACCTATAGGATAACCTATGATGATAGTTGATTTGATTCTTATGAAAAACAGAAACTTTGCACGCACGAATATAATTTTGTTAAATCACAGGAACGTGCTTTTGCGTTGATTCCTTTTGATGCTGTTCAATAAACAAATTCTCCAGGACTTCCTATTTTGGTAGGATTTTTAAAGTTCCAGAAGTTTGCATTAGTTACAGATTGCTACAGACTGTTCTGTTTTTGACAGATTCTGTTTTTCGTGTGTTGTTTGCTTATTTCATTGCATCTATGGCTAGTAAATTAGTTTATAAACCATAGAGAAGTTGGAATACAGTAGGTTTAACACCAAAATAAATAAAGAATGGGTTCATTACAGTACCTTATGTGGTGGTTTTGTTTTCTTTCACTAACGGAGCTTATAAGATTTCCTGTTGAGTTTTGTGTTGTGAAGTTTTCAAGTTTTGGGTAAAGCTTTTATGGACTATGGAATAAAGGGTGGCAAGAGCCTAAGCTTGGGGATGCCCAAGGCACCCCAAGATATTCAAGGATAGCCAAAAGCCTAAGCTTGGGGATGCCCCGGGAAGGCATCCCCTCTTTCGTCTTCGTTCATTGGTAACTTTACTTGGAGCTATATTTTTATTCGCCACATGATATGTGTTTTGCTTGGAGCGTCGTGTATTATATTAGTCTTTTCTTTTTAGTTTACCACAATCATCCTTGCTGTACACACCTTTTGGGAGAAGCCTATTTGATTAGAATTTGCTAGAATACTCTTTGTGCTTCACTTATATCTTTTGAGCTTGATAGTTTTTGCTCCAGTGCTTCACTTATATCTTTTAGAGCACGGTGGTGACTTATTTTTGTAGAAATTACTAGTCTCTCATGCTTCACTTATATTATTTTGAGATTCTTTTAGAACATCATGGTATTTTCTATGGTTATAAAATTGGTCCTAGAATGGTAGGCATCCAAGTTGGGTATAATAAAAACTATCATAGGAAGTGAATTGGATGCTATGATCAATTTGATACTTGATAATTGTTTTGAGATATGGAGGTACTGATATTAAAGTCATGCTAGTTGGGTGATTATGAATTCAAAGAATGCTTGTGTTGAAGTTAGCAAGTCCCGTAGCATGCACGTATGGTTAAAGTTGTGTAACAAATTTGAAACATGAAGTGTACCTGGCTTGTGCATCCTTATGAGTGGCGGTCAGGGACGAGCGATGGTCTTTTCCTACCAATCTATCCCCCTAGGAGCATGCGCGTAGTACTTGATTTTTTATGACTTCTAAATTTTTGCAATAAGTATATGAGTTCTTTTGACTAATGTTGAGTCCATGGATTATACGCACTTTTACCTTTTCGCCATTGCTAGCCTCTTCGGTACCGTGCATTGCCCTTTCTCACCTTGAGAATTGGTGCAAACTTCGCCGGTGCATACAAACCCCATGATACGATACGCTCTATCACACATAAACCTCCTTATATCTTCCTCAAAACAGCCACCAAACCTACCTATTATGGCATTTCCATAGCCATTCCCAGATAAATTGCCATGCAACTTTCCACCATTCCGTTTATCATCATCATGACATACTTTACTTTTGTCATATTGCCATTGCATGATCATGTAGTTGACATTGTATTTGTGGCAAAGCCACCATGCATTATTTTTCATACATGTCACTCTTGATTCATTGCATCATCCCGGTACACCGCCGGAGGCATTCATATAGAGTCATATCTTGTTCTAGTTTCGAGTTATAAGTCATATGTTGTAATCAATAGAAGTGTGATGATCATCATTATTAGAGCATTGTCCAAAAAAAGAAAAAAAAAGGAAGAAAGGCCAAAAAAAGGCCCAAAAAAGAAGAAAAAAATAAAAAAAAACGGCAATGTTACTATCTCTTTTTCCACACTTGTGCTTCAAAGTAGCACCTTGTTCTTCATGTAGTGAGTCTCATATTCCTGTGCTTCAAAGTAGCACCATGTTTTTCATATAGTGAGTCTCATAAGTTGTCTTTTTCATACTAGTGGGAATTTTTCATTATAGAACTTGGCTTGTATATTCCTACGATGGGCTTCCTCAAATGCCCTAGGTCTTCGTGAGCAAGCAAGTTGGATGCACACCCAATAGTTTTCTTTTGTTGAGCATTCATTTATAGCTCTAGTGCATCCGTTGCATGGAAATCCCTACTCCTCATGTTGACATCAATTGATGGGCATCTCCATAGCCCGTTGATTATCCTCGTCAATATGAGACTTTCTCCTTATTTGTCTTCTCCACACAATCCCCATCATCATATTCTATTCCACCCATAGTGCTATATCCATGGCTCACGCCCATGTATTGCGTGAAGGTTGAAAAAGTTTGATATTATTTAAGTATGAAACAATTGCTTGGCTTGTCATCGGGGGTATAGAAGTTGGGAACATCTTTGTGTGCGAAAATGAAGCATAGCCTAACTATATGATTTTGTAGGGATGAACTTTCTTTTGCCATGCTATTTTGAGAAGACATGATTACTTTGATTAGTATGCTTGAAGTGTTACTATTTCTTTTATCAATATGAACTTTTATTTTGAATCATTTGGATCTAAACATTCATGCCACAATAAAGAAAATTACATTGAGAATTATGCTAGGTAGCATTCCACATCAAAAATTCTTTTTTTATTATTTACCTACTCGAGGACGAGTAGGAATTAAGCTTGGGGATGCTTGATACGTCTCCAACGTATCTATAATTTTTGATTGTTCAATGCTATTATATTACCCCTTTTGAATGTTGAAGGGCTTTATTTTACACATTTATATCATTTTTGGGACTAAGCTACTAACCGGAGGCCCAGCCCATATTGCTGTTTTTTTGCCTATTTCAGTATTTCGAAGAAAAGGAATATCAAACGGAGTCCAAACCGAATAAAACCCTCGGGAGTGTGATTTTTGGAACGAATGTGATCCAGAGGACTTGGAGTGCAAGTCAAGAAGCAGCCGAGGCTCCTACGAGATAGGAGGGCGCGCCCCTTGTCTCGTGGGCCCCTCGGGCGTCCACCGACGTACTTCTTCCTCCTATATAAGCCTACTTACCCCAAAAACATCCAGGGGGCAGACGAAATACAATTTCCACCACCGTAACCTTCTGTATCCGCGAGATCTCATCTTGGAGCCTTCGGCGGCACTCTGCCGGAGGGTGAATCGACCACGGAGGGCTTCTACATCAACATCCTTGCCCCTCTGATGAGTTGTGAGTAGTTTACCACAAACCTACGGGTCCATAGTTATTAGCTAGATGGCTTCTTCTCTCTTTTTGGATCTCAATACAATGTTCTCCCCCTCTCTTGTGGAGATCTATTCGATGTAAACTCTTTTTGTGGTGTGTTTGTCGAGATCCAATGAATTGTGGGTTTATGATCAAGTTTATCTATGAATAATATTTGAATCTTCTCTGAATTCTTTTATGTATGATTGAGTTATCTTTGCAAGTCTCTTCAAATTATCAGTTTGGTTTGGCCTACTAGATTGATCTTTCTTGCCATGGGAGAAGTGCTTAGCTTTGGGTTCAATCTTGCGGTGTCCTTACCCAGTGACAGAAAGGGTTGCAAGGTACGTATTGTATTGCTGCCATCGAGGATAACAAGATGGGGTTTATATCATATTGCTTGAGTTTATCCCTCTACATCATTTCATCTTGCTTAACGCGTTACTCTGTTCTTGTGAACTTAATACTCTAGATGCAGGCAGGAGTCGGCCGATGTGTGGAGTAATAGTAGTAGATGCAGGCAGGAGTCGGTCTACTTGTTGCGGACGTGATGCCTATATACATGATCATGCCTAGATAATCTCATAATTATTTGCTTTTCTATCAATTGCTCGACAGTAATTTGTTCACCCACCGTAATACTTATGCTATCTTGAGAGAAGCCACTAGTGAAACCTATGGCCCCGGGTCTATCTCTTATCATATTTGCTTCCAATCTACTTTTGTTTGCATCTTTACTTTTTGCATCTATATTATAAAATACCAAAAATATATTTATCTTATCATACTGTCTTTATTAGATCTCACTTTCGTAAGTGGCCGTGAAGGGATTGACAACCCCTTTATTGTGTTGGTTGCGAGTTCTCGGTTTGTTTATGTTGGTGCGTGGGACTTTTGAGGAGCCTCCTACTGGATTGATACCTTGGTTCTCAAAAACTGAGGGAAATACTTACGCTACTCTGCTGCATCACCCTCTCCTCTTCGAGGAAAACCAACGCAAGCTCAAGACGTAGCAGTCTCTGTATATGCGTCACGGGCCGACCAATGTGGCGCAGGACAAAACCGAACCAAGGGCCTCACCTAGGCCCACCGGACCTCACGCAGTGACACACCCTCTGGCCCTAGGTCTCGTTATCTTCACACAACCACACATACAGACACGGACACTGTACAAATTTTTTTCTCCTCATGCCTCTATCCCCTCCCCCCTTGCATATACACACTCAAGGGCATCTCTCGTTGTGACATCATATTCGTCTCTCTCTCTCTCTCTATCTATCTCTCTCTCTCTCTGTCTCTCTCTCTCTCTCTCTCTCTCTAGACCTCCACTAGTACAACAAGGTGCTATACAAATGTTTTTAACCCCTTTCCGCGACGGCACTTGGAACCGTCGCCAAGTGAGTGTGGGCGATAGGGGGGTCCTTCCCACACGACCCAGAAACCATCGGGCATATGCCCTCCTGGCACACACGCTCGGCAAACTGAGGTCGTGTGCGACCGGTGAGCGAGCAAATACGGTTATACGTATAGTAGTGCTAAAAAAAACAATTATACAGGCGAAATCGTTTCTGGTTGTAAGTACATCCCACACAGTCAGTCCCCACTAAATGTTTCCGTTCGTATATACATCCCACACAGTCGCTGTAAGGAAAATGTTTCCGTTTGTAGGTACATCACACACAACTTTTCCTGTTAAATCGTTTGTGATAGTGTTCCCATCGCACACAATATTAATAATTTTATCGTTTGTGTTATTGAATGCATCACACACGGTGCGTAGAAGAAATTGTGTGGCAAAGGCTATCCATCACACACAATTTTTATGCGGTAAATGTTTGCACAAGGTGGACTAACGCAAACAGTTTTGAAGAGAATGTCGTGTGTGATTGTTCATCGATCCAACACGGTTTATTCCTAGAAACTGTGTGCGTTGCCTTAGGTCATCGCCCATGGTATTTTCTCAATAACCCTTTGCAATAGCAAAAACCAATTAGGAGGCTAATTGCCCTACCATTAATAATCCATTTATTAATCTAATTGACATTTATATCAAACACATAATATATTCATTCCCATATTAAGGAAGCATGATTTCATAATTGAAATACATCATAGTACAACATGATATAGCTTCAGCACTCAGCTACCCCATTACACAACTGCACTAGCACCAAGTTTCACATGCAACATCTAGAACCTTTCGAAATTAGCATCATAGACGGTACATAGGCAGATACATCTCACCGAGAAAACTGCTGAAGCGGAAGGCGAATATTGAGCCTTCATTGATGTTGAAGGTCTTTGTAACTTTAGGCCAATGCCTGTGGATGATTGACCATCCATCCTTCGTCCTCTTCAGGAACACTTCAATATTGAACCGTGGGTATTGTATGAAAACCTTCCTTCCCTTCTGACTATAGAGGTGGTTTGAGAGGTAATCATCAGTGAACTGCTTTGGAAAGGGCTGAAAACAAGGATGTGCATAAATATCTTCTCTATATTGAAAATGGGGCAAAGGAATAAAAAAGGCAAAGTATAATAGTTAGTACCATCTTGTAATGAACTGATGTCTTCTTTATTGTGCAGACAAAGATCTTGTTGTTTTTTGTCGCTAATTTCTTTATCCTAGCAATCTTTCTGAGTTTCTTGACTTGATTGATATTCATGGATAACTCATTTCCCCATCTGCAAAAAGGGTTGAACAGTGGGTCAGAACCTCTGATAGCAGGACCTACATGTGCAAGACCAAATTGTTAAAAAACTAAATATTAGAATGGTCCCTGAAATTGCACAATAATGTGCTATTAGACAACGGACCATGCACGTGCTAACCTCGATTGTAAACCTCAGTGCGTCCCATTGTTTCCCTGCAACACATATAAGGTAGTTAGTCATCAGGCTAAGTAAGGGTTCACATGCTATCAGTAAAATATGTTGATGAAAAATAGGCACATTGCAGATTCATCAGATTAATTCAAGCCATATGGAAAACCCATTTATCCAAACCAAGCATGATTAAGAACTAGGAAATATAACACTTATATATGTTTCTCATGTATTAAGTGCAGCCAAATTTGATTTGTTCCTCACATGCACAACAATACAAAATTCCACCCACAACAATTGGACATCGCATTGCAGAATTGAACCAAGCAGTTAACTAAACACAACAAATGAACCAAACATTAACTGAGCTCCACATTGCACAATATAACATACTCCTAATAGAAGATCAGACAATTAACCGAATCAAGCATGCTTAACAACTTGGAAATATAGCAATTGTATTTGTTTCTCATGTATTCAGTACAACCATATTCGATTTACTTCTCACATGGTATACAATAACAGAATGCACCCACAACTATTGAACATCGCATTGCAGAATTGAACCAAACAGTTAACTAAACACCACAACACAAATGAGCCAAATGTTAACTGAGCACCACATTGCACAATGTATAACCAAACCAAGTATGCTTGACAACTTGGAAATATAGCAATTGTATTCGTTTCTCCTGTATTTTGTAAAGATAAATTCAATGTATTTCTCACATGGCAGACAATACAAAATTGCAGCCTGAAGAATAGAAAATTACATTTGCAGAATTGAACCAAATAGTTACCTAAAGACGACAACTAATTAACCAAACAGTTAACAAGTGAGCACCAGACTGCACGACATACAGAACATATACACAGGAGCAACAGATTGCATGGTAAAATTAGATAGCACAATTCACTAGAATTTGTTAAGGAAAGGCAGGAGCAACACACGCAATGGGTAAACCGAGCATGCTTAACCATCATAGCTAGCAAATGGCAAGGTGCTCCTACAAGATCCGGGGGTCGGCATGAATGGTAGCCATTGCGACCTCATCCGCACGTGCGGCCACGATTTGCTTCTCCGCTGCCAAATTCTCCTTGAGCTCCTGGCTATACTGCATGCACCATGGGTTAGGGCGGCACTTATTTGGTGGAGGGGTCGGTGATTTGGGTGGAAGGTGTCGCACCGGCTATCGGGGCATGTGGGATGTGGAAGGAGGAGGAGGATGGGGGTCTGGTGTGGATTACCTGCCAGGATAGACGAGGCCGAGCAACGTGAAGGAGGGTCGCCGACGAGGGGGCAGCGCTGCAAGCAAGGAGTGAAGGTTTCAACTTCGAAAGGAAGGCAGAAATAGGGGAAATGTGGCTTTTGGTAAGGCGGAGGGGGCGGGGAGGTAGATATTTCCGCGGAAGCCAAAAATTTTGAATCGGTTCAGTGAAAAAACAGGCGCGTAGAGTGTCATCAGACACGGTCCCTTATTCAAAACTGTGTATGATATGTGAACATCACAAACGATTCAGATAGCTTAACCCGTGTGTGATGAGTTTGAACGTCAAAAATTTTGGTTCCAATTTCCCTGGTTACAGTGCTCATCCACGTCATTGCATAATTTCGATACACAAAGGAGACTACATCACACCCATAATTCTTAATCGAGCAAGTTATAGCAATTAAACAGAGCTAGCTGGCATAAACATTACTCTAACAAACTAAAGACCGGTGCTCTTAATTAAACAAAACAATGAGTACTACTACGGCTGGTACTCGTCGATCTCCGCTGCCTCCTCCATGTCCAGCTCGCGCCCGACGATCTCTTGGGGAAGGAGCTCCATGGCATCCATCGCACCATATTCGGCAAGCATCTCGCCATTCGCATACGCCATCTCTTTGGAAAAGGCCGCCACGAGCTGGGCATCAGCAGCCACGATCTGGGCTTGGACAGGCTCCGTTGTTACAAGGTATGCGGCGGAGGAACAGACAGCTGCTCGAACGCTCTCGGCGATTGCCAACTCTTCGGCCGTGGGTTGCCGACCGTTGTCGGAGAAGCTTCGTTCGATTTGTGCAGTGACCGCCACGAGTTGGGCGTGGGCGGCCTCGACATGGTCGTGGGCGGTGACAGTATCCTGGACTAGGGGGTACTCACCATGTCGTCTCCCGACCAGCTGGATCGGCCCGAGGACCCCCATGACGATTCACTAATGGGCCATTTTAGGCAGCCCATGCCGCATACAAGTAGGACTCCACAAAACTTAGTGCTCAAGTCAAGGACTCTCCTAAAAACCCTAGGCCTCCAGTGTGTTATATAAACCGAGGCCAGGCTAGTCAATAGATCAATCTAATATTCATTAGAACAATCTCATGGTAGATACATGTACTCTATACTTCACCCATATGAATACAATCAAAAGTAGGATGTAGGGTATTATCTCTTCGAGAGAGCCCGAACCTGGGTAAAACCTTGTGTCCATATTACCATCGCTCCAAGATGCCTAACTTAGGACACCCACTACGAGATATGCCGGATTTCACACCGACATTGGTGCTTTCATTGAGAGCCTGCTAGGTGATCATCATGGATCGATGTGGCAATCAGGTGATATTTTTTCAGTTAGATCTATTCCGCGTAAATTATCTTTCCTGTAAATTATTATTGTCGCCTCGTACTGTTTGTTTGCAGTGCTAGATCGAAATCGAAAAAGTTTTCAATCATCATGCCTGGCGCTCGGTAGTACAACAGATCTGAACTATCATGCATAACAAAGTCTGAGCAGCGGCGGCTCAGCCAAGGAGACCGCCCAGAGTATAATGCCCGTGATGAGCACGGCGGGTGGCCCGGCCACTGGGATCTGATCAGCGGCATCATATAGGAAATATTTCATCCATCCTCCCCTTTCCTTATTATTACTACTATATTTAATTATAAGCGTGGAGGAAGGCTTTACTTCTCGCTGGTTGTCCGTGCACTTTTTACGTATACAAGTGTCAGTTATTCCTAAGGCTGGTCATAGTGGGGAGTAACTTAGATAGTAACATGCATATGTTACTAGTCTATGTTACTACCTCTATAGTGCATAGTATCATAGATTAGTATCATAGGTGGTCTTATTTATTGCCATGCATGACACATAGTAGCATCACATTTATTATGTTATGGTATCTACCTATGTTACTATAACCATCTCTTTCTTCTTTAATTGCCTACCACATCAGCATGTTTGCGAGTCCTAAGTGCATAATACTACTTATGTTACCCCACTATGGACAGCCTAAGGTAGCCTATATGTCTTACGGGTGCACTTCCTACTTGGTTAATTAAAGTGGGCTAATTGTTTGGTGGCTTGGGAAGTTAGTCCACCACCTGTGGCCACTCCTCCAGTAGAGGTTGGGAATTGGGATTAGTGTTGTTCGTGAGCATCTAAAGCAGTCAAGTCGTACATGCTACCTTAGGGCATCTCCAGCCGTTGGCCCCCCCAGGACGCACAAAAATCGCCCCCTGAGGGCGAGCCGGTGAGACACTCGGCACTGGGGGCGGTTTTTCGCCCAGTCGCCGCCCCCAGCTCGCCCCCAGGCGCCGAAATTGGCCCACTTTGCAGCCCAATTTCGGCGAATAAACGACCCATATGGGCGAGAATGGGCCCATATTCGGCATGGTTTCGCCCTGTCTCGGTGTTAAATTATCAACATAATTATTCCTTATCACATATTTCATCACAGAAAAATCAAATACTTCAACAAAATAGTACAACAACAAATAGTTCAATACAAATTATATAGTTCAATAAATAAAAACTCGTATTTCATCACGCGGCGTCCCCCTTGAGCCTCCATAGGTGCTCAATCAGATCTTTCTGTAGTTGATGATGCACCTGTGGGTCTCGGATCTCTTGACGCATACTGAGATAGTGTAACGCCCCAGATGTAACTTTCCATATTCGTAACTCCAACTCTTGCCTTTTCCGGAGATGCCATATGTTATTTTCCTCCGTGGTTGGGTTTTTGTTTTTTTTGTTTGTTTTTGTTGGTTTTGTTTTGCATTTTGTTCATGTCTTGCATTTCATCATCGCATCATTCGCATTGCATGGACACTCCGTTGCCGTCATATTTTAAAAAAACTTGCATTCGTTCGTCGTTGGCGTTTCTCCCTTTGCCTTCATCACCTTCCCTCGGATCGCCTTGCCCGCGCTGACCGTTCCAGACCAACCTGATTTTGCTTCCCTCTTGACCATGACCACCTAACCTCTCTTGCCAGCTCGCAGCCCCCTCGCGCGCGCGTCCGAAACTCCCCCGAACATGACCCGTTCTGTCGTGACCATTGGATTCGGATCATCCCCAAACATCTACAAAATATCTCCGTTTTCTTATTTGGACTCTGTAGCCTATTCTTTTTCGGCCGCCCGATTACGATCGGAGGGACCTAATACCCCTAAACCAAAAATCCACTTGCTATATAAATAGTCTAACCCTAATTTTTAGGAGCCTTGTCCCATCAGTCTCGTCCCCGCTGCCAGCCATCCACCCACTCGCCTCCCACATTGGGATCCTCCCAGATCCATCCCGGGCCAACCACCGTCTCCCCTCGATCCATCCGCCCAACCAGCCACAGCAACATCATCGTTGCCCTCCTCTTCGCCTCCCGCTTGTCGCCATGGCCACGGCAAGTTCAAGCTCCGCCGCCCGTTGCTGTTCATCGAGCCGTCCCGCGCTCCAAGTGCCGGGAACTGGCTCCCCGTCGTCAAGACCTCCCGGATCCGTCCGTTCTGCCGCCCAAGACCTCCCCGTCGGTTCCCTCATCTCCTCCCGCATGCCCGCCGTATCTCTCTGTTTTCCTCCCCGTGTTCCTCTCTGAATCCTCTTCTGTATTTTCTTTCTTCAGGCAACAACATCGGTCGCCGCCGCCCCATGGAACCTTCTCCGCCTGGAGCTTCTTCACCTGCATCCGCGCCCCAAATCTGGCCCCTCCGTCTAGATCCGCCGTCTCCGCCTCCCTGCCATCGTCTTCGACGAGCAGCCGTGCCGCCGCGGCTGTGCTTCCTGTCGAGCAGAGGACGCCCGCTCGTCCCTGTCGCTTTGACCGCGCCAATCGCCAAGGCCCGAGCGCCCGCTTTCGGTGACCGCGCCTCTGCCTTCAGATTCCCCCGGCCTAGCGCGCCTCCTCACCCAGCCCGCACTGCCTCAGTCACCTCCACCGAACGGGCTGAAGCCCATGGGTGAGCGCCCCTCCAGCCCCTCTCCTGTACACTGCTGGCCCAGCAGATTCGGCCCGATATGTTTTTTTCCTGGTCCTGCGAATTTTGCCATTTATATAGAGACTGCAGATTTGCAAAAAACCCTCATGTTCATGCATTTAATAACTCATTAACCGTGCATCGGATTAAAATGTTTTAAACATGTAAAATGCTTAGAATTTTGTGTAGATTAATAATATGCCACTTTCATCCATGTTTAAAATGTTTAACATGCTGTTTATGTTTATTTTGCATAATCCCATGCTAAAATGATTTATATCATAACTAACTAACCGTTGCTCCGTTTTAAATAAACTTTATATGTAAATGGGGTGGAAAAATGCCTAGTTTAACATGGTGCACTTTATTTTCCTGTTTAACAACAATAAAATATGGTTTAGGTCAGAACAGTACCAAATTCAAAATATGCACATGGGGATTTTCCAGAATTGTTGTTTGTTGTTCCGGCCTCATTTAAACTTGCCTAGATAGGTAGTTTTCTTATGCTTCATCCCTTGCCACGTCTAACAACATTTAATATTGTTGGGTGCATAAACAAGAGAGAACTAAATAAATGTTGTGAAGTTTCGTCAATATGCAACTCGTTGCATATTGAGCTCCACTTAATTTGTAGTATTGTTTGTTGCACTTTGCCATGCCATGCCTCATTAAAACGGACATGCATCATGCTTGTTTGGGCATCATGTCATGTTTATGCTTGTGCATTTACCATGTTGTTTGTTTCTTTCCGGTGTTGCTTCTTAGTTCCGGTAATGTTGCGATTGTGAGGATTCATTCGACTGCTCCCGTTCGCCTTCTTCATGGACTCGTTCTTCTTCCTAGCGGGATTTCAGGCAAGATGACCGTCACCTTGGATCTCATTACTATCATTGCTATGCTAGTTGCTTCGTTCTATTGCTATGCTGCGCTACCTATCGCTTGCTCTTTAAGCCTCCCAAATTGCCATGTCAGCCTCTAACCTTTTCACCCTTCCTAGCAAACCGTTGTTTGTCTATGTTACCGCCTTGCTCAGCCCTCTTATAGCGTTGCTAGTTGCAGGTGAAGTTGAAGATTTCTCCATGGTGGACAGGGTTATGTTGGGATATCACAATATCTCTTATATTATTAATGCATCTATATACTTGGTAAAGGGTGGAAGGCTCGGCCTTATGCCTGGTGTTTTGTTCCACTCTTGCCGCCCTAGTTTCCGTCATACCGGTGTTATGTTCCCGGATTTTTGCGTTCCTAACGCGGTCGGGTGATTTATGGGACCCCCCTGACAGTTCGCTTTGAATAAAACTTGTCCAGCAAGGCCCAACCTTGGTTTTACCATTTGCCTCACCACCACCTATACCCTTCCCTTGGGTCGGCCAACCCAAGGTTCATCTTTATTTTAGCCCCCCGGGCCAGTGCTTCTCTAAGTGCTGGTCTGAACCGGGCAGACTGCGGGGCCCCCTCGGGGAAACTCGAGGTCTGGTTTTACTCGGAGGCTGACCTATCCGGTGTTGCCCTGAGAACGAGATATGTGCAGCTCCTATCGGGATTGTCGGCACATCGGGCGGCTTTGCTGGTCTTGTTTTACCATTGTCGAAATGTCTTGTAAACCGGGATTCCGAGACTGATCGGGTCTTCCTGGGAGAAGGTATATCCTTGATTGATCGCGAGAGCTTATCATGGGCTAAGTTGGGACACCCCTGTAGGGTATAAACTTTCGAGAGCCGTGCCCGCGGTTATGTTGCAGATGGGAATTTGTTAATGTCCGGTTGTAGATAACTTGACACCAGATCCGAACTAAAACGCATCAACCGCGTGTGTAGCCGTGATGGTCTCTTCTCGGCAGAGTCCGGGAAGTGAACACGGTCTTTGGGTTATGTTTGACGTAAGTAGGTGATCAGGATCACCTCTTGATCATTGCTAGCTTCACGACCGTTCCTTTTGCTCCTCTTCTCGCTCTCATTTGCGTATGTTAGCCACCATATCATGCTTAGTCGCTGCTGCAACCTCACCACTTTACCTCTTCCTTTCCCATTAAGCTTTGCTAGTCTTGATACCCATGGTAATGGGATTGCTGAGTCCTCGTGGCTCACAGATTACTACAACAACAGTTGCAGGTACAGGTTATGCGATGATCATGACGCGAGAGCGATGTTTGCTTGTTTTGGAGTTCTTCTTCTGCTTCTTCCTCGATCAGGGGATAGGTTCCAGGTCGGCAGCCTAGGCTAGCAGGGTGGATGTTGTTTGAGCTTCTGTTTGTGTTTTATCCGTAGTCGGATGTTGATCTTATGTATGATGTTGTATTCATGTGGCATTGTATGCCTTATGTATGTATCCCCATCTATTTATGTAATGTTGATGTAATGATATCCACCTTGCAAAAGCGTCTTCAAGATGCGCTTCTATCCTTGGTGGGACCTTCGAGTTCCTTTAGGATAGGGTCGCATCTTGGGCGTGACAAGTTGGTAATCAGAGCCTTCCCCGACCTTAGGAGCCCCACTGCTTGATCGTTTTTAGCGGCCGAGTTGTGTCTAGAAAAATGTTTTGAGTCATTTAGGATTATATATATCGGAGAGTTAGGAATTCTTTTTACTCCTCAGTCCCTTCGTCGCTCTGGTGAGGTCTCCTGACGTAGAGTTTTGACTCTTCTCTTCTCAAATTTCACTAAAAAAAATTTAGGATCACGCGGGTATCTTGGAATCGTTCCGATGGTTTTATGATGAGAACATTGTCTTGGTGCCTCTTGTCAGGGGTTTAGTGGAAGTGTCCCAGGGAGTTGAGCTCTGAGGTGTTGTCGTCATAATTTTATCGTTGCAGTTCTGGAATACCTGAGTTTTGCCGACATCGAAAATCTCTTTTGTACAGTTGTTGGTGAGATAACCCCGATAACCCAGTACTGAGGTGAGTACGGGAGTATTGCCATAACACGTATAACGGATGCTTTTCGAAGGTTGAGGTACACGATTTCCGGAGTTTTCTTGGTTATGTGTTGACGGATGGATACAGCTTGGATGTAGGTATTGTTAGTTTGGGTGAGATATATTGCTTCCCCTGTATCCCCAACACCAGATTGCATAACCAGAAAGTTTCGGGAGTTTTATAGGTGGGAATTCAAGTAGCTCCTAGAATATCTTTCCGACAGATGCATGATATGGGATTGGGTAAATCTCTATCATATGTATTTGTTCCGGCTTATTCTGCAAGCCAAATCCTTTGTTTTGTTTTATTTGTGGTATTCGAGTTGCTTCGAAGTCAAATGTTGAATCCATACCTTTCCTAAACGGTGTTCTCATATTGCTATGTGAATACTAATCCTTTTGATCATTGAGGTTGTCATGTTAATTCTTTTCCTACCGGTGTGCTTCTCTTCGAGATGATTCCATCATTCTCCCCATCCGCAAGATCAATTCTAAGTTTTCTCAACGGTGTTTGTTTCATTCATCCCAAGTTGTCTTTGTTTTTCCCCGCCCTCCCACACTTTTTCTTTAAGGACTCAGATTTCTTAATCATGTATCCTTTTATTTGTGGGAAGTATCTTCATTCTTTTCTTTCAATGTTCTTATCCGGTGATTCCCCATGAAGATGCTCAACAATTTCAAGTTCATCATCCTCCATTGTTGTTTCTTCTCCGGTGGATCCAATTCAAGCTTTCAGTGTTGATCATATTCCTTTCCTCGTGCCAAATGCTTTTTCATGCCGGTGCACCTCTCATTCACTCACCTCTTGCTATTCATTTGTTCCAGAGTGTTGAAGATATCTCAGAAGATTTGTGTTTCCATTCTTAATCCGTTCAAGCTATTTGGAGATTGTTATCTCATTCAAGCCATTTAATTCAACCGGTGCAATCTCTCTTTAAAATCATTTTCAACGGTGTTTTCTTTTGAGTGGGCCCTAACCCACAGGTCTTTTCCCAGGATCTTACCTGACTCTTCTATTTTCCCAGAGCTATCCTAAATTATTTTCCAAGTTTGACGTAAGAATGGATTTTCATCAGTCATATTGCTTCTCCAAGATCGCTTTCAAATTCTTTTCAGCTTTGGCTCAACCTTTTATCTTTTAATCCTTTCGGAGTTTCTCAACAATTCATGGTGGTGTTTCTCGTCGTCATTCTCGGATTTTGAAGACCGAAGAAGTGTTTCCTCTAAATCTTGGTCCATTCTCTTGAATATTCATGGTTCTAGCTTCATGCTATCCTCATAATTGTTTTGATTGTGACAATTCTTTTCTTACCATCCGGAGCATTTCATGATTTGTTTCCATTTCTTTCCTCCAAAGGCCATCATGTCATAATTCTTCATTCCCAGCGTGTAGCTATCATTCTCCAAATCTTACCGGTGATTCGTTCAAATATCCTCTAATCAGTTCATGTTCTCTTCGTTCTCATGTATCTAAATCCCCTCAAATATCTTCATTCGTTTTCCAATTCTTCCCGGTAAATTGTGCCTTTGCTACGTTCATTTTCAATTCTTATGGTGGTTCGTTCAAGATTTCACCTCTTTCGTTATCATTTAATTCATTCGTTCTTTCCAATCCTACCGGTGGTTCGTTGAAGACCTTCCCAAGCTTGCGCCATATCTATCTTAATCCTTTCTACGAGAATAAGTGGCATGCCAAATCCATTGTGGGTCATCAATTTAATTGATGAGGGATAAGCATAATGTAATTCTTATTCTTGTTTCATCGAGTAAATTCAATTCCTTATTCCGGAGGTTCATCAAAAAATTCTTGGTTTCAATTGCTCATCCTTCTTTTTCGGAGTTCCAAGTTCTCTCGGTTATATAATCGCGAAGATCCATCTAAATCATTGCAAGGCTTCAACTGGTGTTTTCAACTTCTCTTTCTTTCAATCATCCTTTTATTACCGAAGTTTTTCATGGAGGCTCTACATGGCGGTTCGTCAAGGATTCTTTTCATTCTTTAATTGTTCTTCAAGATTTCTCTTGAAGTATGAACCGCCAAGCTACACTCTAAAATAAACATGGTGCTCAACTCATGTTTTGTTTTGAGGAGTTCAAGTATTCTTCTTCTTGCATTTCGAAGTGCAATTCTTTCTACCTTATCTTTTGAGGTGGTGTTATGTCACTCTTGACAATTTCCTTCATGTTTCATGATTCATATGTTGTCAAGAACGAGGTATTTTAAATCCATCAATCCCTCCATTGGAGTTATCTTGTGTCAGATTTCACCTAAAGCCTTTCCTTAAGGGTTGTTACTATTTGTGGTGATTATGCATGACCCAAGCTTGCTCTTTATCCTCTTGGTGGAAGAAGTTTTTCATCTATTCGGTGCTCTCAATCAAATCAATGGTTTCCATTTGTGGCCGGTTGTCACCTCATAGCCTTGAGATGTTTTCCATAAGCCCACTACAAGCTTATTCGTTTCGTTGTTGGTTTTCCAACAACTCCGTTATAACCTTCTTGGAAGGGTGATTTCCAAACTCATTTGTGGCAGAAGTTGGCTTTTTCTCCTACATTCTTTTAACCCAATGATCTATCTTCTATTCTTTCTTCCGGAGGCAATGTGATGTTGTGCTCTTCACCCATCACCTCGTTTGGTGAGGATCGTCTTCTTTTCATGCTTATCCATTCAACCGGAGTGTTGTGTCACGTCTTCAAGTTCTTTTCATCTTATCAAGTTTTGCCTCTCTTTTCAACCGGATTGCTGTCTGAAATCCTTCTTACCCTTTGTGCCATTCTTTCAATAGTTCCAGAGGCAGTGTGTTGTTGATTTCATCAAGTATCATCCCATCTTCTCAAGTTCATGTTCTATTCGTTCCATGTTCAGTCGGAGTGCTGCCCAAATTATATCAATCTTATTCCTCCTCTATCTAGTTTTAACCGGAGTGGTTTCAATATCTATCTTATCACTAAACCTCTTGGTTCTCATCATATTCCTTGTTCCTCTTGTCCAACGAATTGTTTGCAATCTTGGTCATCTCCGTTGTTTTGTTTCTTTCAATTTGTTCAACCTCTCAAGGTTCTTTGCTTTCACTCATTGGTCAAAGAAGCAACTTAGTTTTACCTCTTCTCTTCCTCTTCTGTTTTCCCTCCGGTGCCATCCTAGATCTCGGGACGAGATCCTCTCGTAGTGGTGGAGTGTTGTAATGCCCCGGATGTAACTTTCCATATTCGTAACTCCAACTCTTGCCTTTTCCGGAGATGCCATATGTTATTTTCCTCCGTGGTTGGGTTTTTGTTTTTTTGTTTGTTTTTGTTGGTTTTGTTTTGCATTTTGTTCATGTCTTGCATTTCATCATCGCATCATTCGCATTGCATCGGCACTCCGTTGCCGTCATATTTTAAAAAAACTTGCATTCGTTCGTCGTTGTCGTTTCTCCTTTTGCCTTCATCACCTTCCCTCGGATCGCCTTGCCCGCGCTGACCGTTCCAGACCAACCGGGTTTTGCTTCCATCTTGACCATGACCACCTAACCTCTCTTGCCAGCTCGCAGCCCCCTCGCGCGCGCGTCCGAAACTCCCCCGAACATGACCCGTTCTGTCGTGACCATTGGATTCGGATCATCCCCAAACATCTAAAAAATATCTCCGTTTTCTTATTTGGACTCTCTAGCCTATTTTTTTCGGCCACCCGATTACGATCGGAGGGACCTAATACCCCGAAACCAAAAATCCACTTTCTATATAAATAGTCTAACCCTAATTTTTAGGAGCCTTGTCCCATCAGTCTCGTCCCCGCCGCCAGCCATCCACCCACTCGCCTCCCACATTGGGATCCTCCCAGATCCATCCCGGGCCAACCACCGTCTCCCCTCGATCCATCCACCCAACCAGCCACAACAACATCGTCGTCGCCCTCCTCTTCGCCTCCCGCTTGTCGCCATGGCCACGGCAAGTTCAAGCTCCGCCGCCCGTTGCTGTTCATCGAGCCGTCCCGCGCTCCAAGTGCCGGGAACCGGCTCCCCATCGTCAAGACCTCCCGGATCCGTCCGTTCTGCCGCCCAAGACCTCCCCGTCGGTTCCCTCATCTCCTTCCGCATGCCCGCCGTATCTCTCTGTTTTCCTCCCCGTGTTCCTCTCTGAATCCTCTTCTGTATTTTCTTTCTTCAGGCAACAGCATCGGTCGCCGCCGCCCCATGGAACCTTCTCCGCCTGAAGCTTCTTCACCTGCATCCGCGCCCCAAATCTGGCCCCTCCGTCCAGATCCGCCGTCTCCGCCTCCCTGCCATCGTCTCCGACGAGCAGCCGTGCCGCCGCGGCTGTGCTTCCTGTCGAGCAGAGGATGCCCGCTCGTCCCTGTCGCTTTGACCGCGCCAATCGCCAAGGCCCGAGCGCCCGCTTTCGTTGACCGCGCCTCTGCCTTCAGATTCCCCCGGCCCAGTGCGCCTCCTCACCCAGCCCGCACTGCCTCAGTCGCCTCCACCGAACGGGCTGAAGCCCATGGGTGAGCGCCCCTCCAGCCCCTCTCCTGTACACTGCTGGCCCAGCAGATTCGGGCCAATATGTTTTTTTCCTGGTCCTGTGAATTTTGCCATTTATCCAGAGACTGCAGATTTGCAAAAAAACCCTCATGTTCATGCATTTAATAACTCATTAACCGTGCATCGGATTAAAATGTTTTAAACATGTAAAATGCTTAGAATTTTGTGTAGATTAATAATATGCCACTTGCATTCATGTTTAAAATGTTTAACATGCTGTTTATGTTTATTTTGCATAATGCCATGCTAAAATGATTTATATCATAACTAACTAACCGTTGCTCCGTTTTAAATAAACTTTATATGTAAATGGGGTGGAAAAATGCCTAGTTTAACATGGTGCACTTTATTTTCCTGTTTAACAACAATAAAATATGGTTTAGGTCAGAACAGTACCAAATTCAAAATATGCACATGGGGATTTTTCGGAATTGTTGTTTGTTGTTCCGGCCTCATTTAAACTTGCCTAGATAGGTAGTTTTCTTATGCTTCATCCCTTGCCATGTCTAAAACATTTAATATTGTTGGGTGCATAAACAAGAGAGAACTAAATAAATGTTGTGAAGTTTCGTCAATATGCTACTCGTTGCATAATGAGCTCCACTTAATTTGTAGTATTGTTTGTTGCACTTTGCCATGCCATGCCTCATTAAACCGGACATGCATCATGCTTGTTTGTGCATGATGTCATGTTTATGCTTGTGCATTTACCATGTTGTTTGTTTCTTTCTGGTGTTGCTTCTTAGTTCTGGTAATGTTGCGATTGTGAGGATTCGTTCGACTGCTCCCGTTCGCCTTCTTCATGGACTCGTTCTTCTTCCTAGCGCGATTTCAGGCAAGATGACCATCACCTTGGATCTCATTACTATCATTGCTATGCTAGTTGCTTCGTTCTATCGCTATGCTACGCTACCTATCGCTTGCTCTTTAATCCTCCCAAATTGCCATGTCAGCCTCTAACCCTTTCACCCTTCCTAGCAAACCGTTGTTTGGCTATGTTACTGCCTTGCTCAGCCCTCTTATAGCGTTGCTAGTTGCAGGTGAAGTTGAAGATTTCTCCATGGTGGACAGGGTTATGTTGGGATATCACAATATCTCTTATATTATTAATGCGTCTATATACTTGGTAAAGGGTGGAAGGCTCGGCCTTATGCCTAGTGTTTTGTTCCACTCTTGCCACCCTAGTTTCCGTCATACCGGTGTTATGTTCCCAGATTTTTGCGTTCCTAACGCGGTCGGGTGATTTATGGGACCCCCCTGACAGTTCGCTTTGGATAAAACTTGTCCAGCAAGGCCCAACCTTGGTTTTACCATTTGCCTCACCACCACCTATACCCTTCCCTTGTGTCAGCCAACCCAAGGGTCATCTTTATTTTAGCCCCCCAGGCCAGTGCTTCTCTAAGTGCTGGTCTGAACCGGGCAGACTGCGGGGCCCCCTCGGGGAAACTCGAGGTCTGGTTTTACTCGTAGGCTGACCTATCCGGTGTTGCCCTGAGAATGAGATATGTGCAGCTCCTATCGGGATTGTCGGCACATCGGGCGGCTTTGCTGGTCTTGTTTTACCATTGTCGAAATGTCTTGTAAACCGGGATTCCGAGACTGATCGGGTCTTCTTGGGAGAAGGTATATCCTTTGTTGATCGCGAGAGCTTATCATGGGCTAAGTTGGGACACCCCTGCAGGGTATAAACTTTCGAGAGCCATGCCCGCGGTTATGTGGCAGATGGGAATTTGTTAATGTCCGGTTGTAGATAACTTGACACCAGATCCGAACTAAAACGCATCAACCGCGTGTGTAGCCGTGATGGTCTCTTCTCGGCGGAGTCCGGGAAGTGAACACGGTCTTTGGGTTATGTTTGACATAAGTAGGTGATCAGGATCACCTCTTGATCATTGCTAGCTTCACGACCGTTCCTTTTGCTCCTCTTCTCGCTCTCATTTGCGTATGTTAGCCACCATATCATGCTTAGTCGCTGTTGCAACCTCACCACTTTACCCCTTCGTTTCCCATTAAGCTTTGCTAGTCTTGATACCCATGGTAATGGGATTGCTGAGTCCTCGTGGCTCACAGATTACTACAACAACAGTTGTAGGTACAGGTTATGCGATGATCATGACGCGAGAGTGATGTTTGCTTGTTTTGGAGTTCTTCTTCTGCTTCTTCTTCGATCAGGGGATAGGTTCCAGGTTGGCAGCCTGGGCTAGCAGGGTGGATGTTGTTTGAGCTTCTGTTTGTGTTTTATCCGTAGTCGGATGTTGATCTTATGTATGATGTTGTATTCATGTGGCATTGTATGCCTTATGTATGTATCCCCGTCTATTTATGTAATGTTGATGTAATGATATCCACCTTGCAAAAGCGTCTTCAAGATGCGCTTCTATCCTTGGTGGGACCTTCGAGTTCCTTTAGGATAGGGTCGCATCTTGGGCGTGACAGATAGGCAGTCCAAGTTGCCGGTAGCTGGTGATCAACTTCGGCTAGAGGACCCTGCCTGTAGTATGGTTCAGTGTCAAACACTGGGTCTTCTTGCTCGCTCTCGATGATCATGTTGTGCAAGATGACACAGCAAGTCATGATCTCCCACATTTGATCTTTCGACCAGGTCTGAGCGGGGTACCGAACAACAGCGAATCGAGATTGGAGCACACCAAATGCCCGTTCGACATCCTTCCTGCAAGCCTCCTGAATCTTCGCAAACCAGGCGTTCTTGCCTCCTGGCACAGGGTTTGAGATCGTCTTCACAAATGTCGACCATCTCGGATAGATGCCGTCAGCTAGATAGTACCCCTTGTTGTATTGGTGCCCATTGATCTCGAAGATCACCGGAGGAGAATGGACCTCAACGAGCTTGGCAAAAACAGGAGAGCACTGCCCGACAGAACTTGTAGAAACACTCTATGTTGGTGGACTCGGCCATGCGCCCATAGTCGTCGAGTGAATCACTGGGAGCTCCATATGCAAGCATCCTCATCGCTGTCATGCACTTCTGGATGGAGGTGAATCCAAGAGCGCCAGTGCAATCCATCTTGCACTTGAAGTAGTTGTCGAACTCCCGGATGGAATTCACAATCCTGAGGAAGAGCTTTCGGCTCATCCGATAACGGCGCCGAAATGTTCTCTCGCCATGAAGTGGAGCATCGGCGAAGTAGTCGGAGTAGAGCATGCAGTAGCCTTGCAGACGATGCCGGTTCTTTGCTTTCACCCGCCCCGGCGCCGAGCCACCTCGACGCGGCTTTTCACTGCTCGCCAGCAGCTGGGCGAGGGCGGCGAGCACCATCAGATGCTGTTCTTCCTGGACGTCGGCCGCGGCTTCCTCCTCCAGCAGCGCGGCGAGCTCTTCCTCCTCATCGGAGTCCATCGCCGAGTCAGTCAAAACGCCGAACACCTTGCGCTCGGTGGGCGTATACCCGCCATTAAACCGCGCCTCCGCGGCCGGAAACGGCGGCCAGCAGCGTCTAGTGGTGCGGGAGGGGCTGCCGCGGCGAAGCGCTGCTATTTTCGGACGGGGAATGGCTATCTAGCGGAGTAGGCCGGCGCCCGTCGCCGGGATACAGCTAGTGGTGGCCGAGGGCGCGAGGGGTGCGAGGCGAGTCGGGAAGAAAAACTTGACTTTTCCCCTGTCGGTGTGGGCCAGGCGTGCTTTTCACTAGCGCCGGAGCCCCCAACGGCTCCCCAGCGCGCCGGGTTCGGCCTGTGACCGCCGGGCGGAAAAAAGGTCCGAACCGGCGATTTTCGGCGTCCTGGGGGCGCGACTGGGCCGTTTTTTCGGCGCCGGCACGAAAAAATCGCTTCGGTAGGCCTTTTTGGGGGCGCGGCTGGAGATGCCCTTAGGTGCAGGTTTTGAGGACATCAGATGTTTTGCTGCCGGTTATAATCCGGTTTGCTGCCGCTAGATTGATGAGACGGTCCAGTCAGTTTCAGTCCGGACAGCATTTGCCATGTTTCATCCAAAGTTTGACGAACACTGCATCCATGACACTGGTGCTTTCAGGCTGGGTGTTGTCATGGTGCGGTGGGGTCTTCCACCGACTCTAAATCAGGTGCTATATTTTCTGTTATACTCATCCAGCAGGAGATGATTTTCTTTTAGAATCGTTGCTACGGGCCGTGCAAATTTTTGTTTGCAGAACTCAAGCTCGGGAAATTTTCGGTACGGCGGCCGACGAGCTTCTAGATTGGCGACAAGGAAAAAAATGCGGTCCGACCGGCTGTGTCCCAGCCAAGGGTGCTCACATTGCTGACGAGGAGCAACTCGGGGCAGCCGGAGGTGGTTGAGGCGCGGCAAATCGATGGCGACGTCGGGCGGCTGCCGAAGAAGAAGACGAAGGCAAGGGGACGATGTAGAGCCCTTCAGCTCGAACGGGTGGTCGCAGTCGAAGCAGCCGAGTGCGGTGGTGCTCTAGGCATAGTTTCAACCGGCTAGGAGGGAGGTGGTCGCATGGACGGAGGAGGCTATGGCAGCGACGTCATCGATTTCGTGTGTGAGGGCGAAGCGGCGCGGGGAGGAAGAGAGGAAGGGGGGATTGTTGCTAGGGTTCGACCAGGGGGGTGCTGGGGGTTGATCTTATCCATCCACGAGGCCGTGGGATGGCCGACACATGGCCCAGGCGCCATGGATGCCCCCCACGACCTCCCATTCTCCTGTACAGAGGAGGGGGATAAGGTGGAGGTGGGCTGGTTAGGTTAGTGGGTTGGCCGGCTGGGCCATTCGGCCTAGTTGGCCAGGGGGTGGTGGTCTTCTTTCTTTTATGATTGTTTTTTATTTTTATTTCTTTTTGCTTACTATTACTTTCACATTATTATAGTTTAATGAACTACAAAACTAGTTCCTAAATTAGTTTTAATAAATATGCCATTGCCCCATTAGTTTCGGGCAATTAAATAAATTAGCTCAACATTTTATTAACTGAAAAAGGCATTTAACTATTTGTTTTTCTTACCCAAGTAAAATAGTTTTGTCATTAATTCTTATTTAAAAGTATTTAAATAATAGTTTTCGCTACTGTTTTATTCATCTTAGAGTATTTAAGCAATCTATAAAAGTGTGGTTTCTCCACCAATATTATCCATGGTTTATTTGTCACATTAAGAACATTTTAGTTTTGACTTTTGAAAACTTTAATCGTTTGACTTGATTTTGAATTTGAATTTTGAATCGGTTTTGAACTAACATGAGACTATCAACAATAACCGAGGTGATGTGGTATCATTATCAAAGGTTTACATTCGCTTAATTACCCGGGCGTCACAGAGGCCTGCGTGCAGCAGGCGCCCCACGCATGCCCCCCCCCCCCCCCCCGCCCATGTCACGCACGGCCCTCCACGTCGCGCATTCAACGCGGGTCGTGGGGAAGCGCAGCGGGTGGAAAAGTTACCGTGGTAAAAATCGGCCCCGCCTGCCCGCGCACCATTCTAGGCCTAGCCCAACAACGCGTCGCGCTTATGTGTGGCCCAGGCCCGGGGGCTCCTGTCGGTGTACAGAAGTAGGGGCTCTACTTTGTTCCCCTTTACATGTGCACGGGCAGTCGATGTCGCGCCCATGGCCACACTTAGCAGGAGAGGGGAGGGAAGCCGAAGCCACAAGACAATCAAGGCAACGCCAAGACGGAAACACAAAGAGCAAGAGGGCGAGGTGGACTCCCCCAGCAAGACCCTTGCTGGGGCAGCCCTTGCCGGGGCAACTTGCCCAACACCAGTGGAATGTGCCACCCTTGAGCTCGAGGTTTCCAACATCATCAACAACATTGGAACCAAGGCTTGGAGGCACCTCCATGGTGGCATGCAGATCTTTGTGAAGATCATTAACACACAAGATCAGACAAGGACTAGAAGACGGCGATCTTCGGCACGATCTCCGCTGAGGAAACCCACGAGGCCTCCGGCAAGATCCTTGCCGGGGACGACCACAGTGCCGCGGCAAGACCCTTGTCGGGGCCCCGGCAAGACCCTTGCCGAGGACATCAGTAGGGCCGCAGCCAGGCCCGTGCTTCCAAGGCTCCACTGCCGTTCCCATGCAGCTGCCAGCCCAGCCAGCCAGCCAGGCACCTGCGTGGCGACATGCGGCCCCGAGACCAGCTCAGCGAGCACCTGCATGGAGACATGCAGGTCTTCGTGAAGTTGCTGCCACCGCGCCAGCTCAGCAGCCTACCAGCCTACATGGTGCTGCCCGCCTCGCTGGCCTGGACGCGGGTCGAAGCAAAGCGAGGTGGTAACAAAGCGAGGGGACACCTCAGGAGCGCATTTAATGCGTCTTGTCCTGTAATGGCAAGGGATAAGCATAGATACTATACCCTATCCACCTCCTCTGTGCCACTGTGGCGCCTCCTTCGACTATAAAAGGAGGCCCTAGGCATACTTGAGAGGGATTCGGCTCTTTTGGGCAAGTCACGCATCGTAGCTAGCTTAAGAACACTGAAATACACACAAAAGTAGGACTAGGATATTATGCAATCCTCGTGGCCCGAACCTGGATAAACAACCTTTGTGCTGGCTCTTAGACCCTCTCTTCTCACAACCCCGCGCCCACCGACCACAGTAGGGATTCCAGCGATCCCATAGGTGTCATTCCCACCGACAAATTCTGATTCATGCGTGTCTCTCCCAAAAGATGTGTACAGCAAGGATGATTGTGGTAAACTAAAAATCAAAGACTCAAATCATACAAGACGCTCCAAGCAAAACACTTATCATGTGGTGAATAAACATATAGCCTCAAGTAAAGTTACCGATAGACGAAGACGAAAGAGGGGATGCCTTCCGGGGCATCCCCAAGCTTAGGCTATTGGTTGTCCTTGAATTTTACCTTGGGGTGCCTTGGGCATCCCCAAGCTTAGGCTCTTGCCATTCCTTATTCCAAAATCCATCAAATCTTTACCCAAAAACTTGAAAACTTCACAACACAAAACTTTAGCAGAAAATCTCATGAGCTCCGTTAGTATAAGAAAATAAACCACCACTTTAATGTACTGTAATGAACTCATTATTTATTTATATTTGTGTTAAACCTATTGTATTCCAACTTCTCTATGGTTCATACCCCCCCCCCCCGATACTACCCATAGATTCATCAAAATAAGCAAACAACACACACAAAACAGAATCTGTCAAAAACAGAACAGTCTGTAGCAATCAGTAACTTTGGAATACTTATTTAACTCTAACAATTCTGAAATATATTGGTGGGCGTAAGGAATTTGTCTATTAATCATCTGCAAAATGAATCAACCTAAAATCACTCTCCTGTACAAAAATAAGAGCTATTTTCGTGAGCGCAAAAGTTTCTGTTTTTCATGGTAAGATAGCAAGGACTTCACCCAAGTCTTCCCAAAGGTTCTACTTGACACAAACACTAATTAAAACATAAAACCACATCTAACCAGAGGCTAGATATATTATTTATTACTAAACAGGATCAATAAGTAAAGAACAAAAATAAAATTGGGTTGCCTCCGAGCAAGCACTATCGTTTAACGCCCCTAGCTATGCATTGGTAATTTTAATGATGCTCATGAAAGACAAGAATTGAAGCAAAAAGAGAGCATCATATAGCACGTGACAAACACATCTAAGTATAACATACTTCCTATTCATAGGCATTTTATAAGCAAACAGGTTATCAAGACAAGCAAGATCTACCATATGCCAGGAAGAAGAAAGAAACAATGGTAATGTCAACATGAAGAGAAGTAATTTAATAACATGGAAATTTCTACAATGATATTTTCCCCTCTCATAATAATTTCATGTAGGATCATAAGAAAATTCAACAATATAGCTATCACATAATATATTCTCAACACGATCCACATGCATGTGAAGTTGACACTCTTCCAAATAGTGGGATTAACATTAACTAAAATCATGACTTCTCCAAACCCACTTTTATCAAAAATTTCATAAGATTGAACATTCTCCAAATATGTGGGGTCTTAAGTTGACACTCTTTCAAGCCCACTTTCAATTTTATTGCAAACACTATTATCAATCTCATATTCATCATGGGGCTTAAATAAATTTTCAAGCTCATAAGAAGCATTATCACCCCAATCATGATCATTGCAAAAAGTAGTAGACATAGCAAAACTATCATCCCCAAGCTTAGGGTTTTTCATAATATTATCACAATTGACATTAATAGAATCTGTAATAATGTCATTGCACTCATGCTTTTTATTCAAGGAGCTATCATGAATCTCTTCATAAATTTCTTCATTGCAATTTCCAGATTCACGAATTTCAAGCAAAACTTCATAAAGAAAATCTAGTGCACAAAACTCACTAGCAATTGGTTCATCATAATTGGATCTCTTAAAAAGATTAGCAAGTGGATGAGGATCCATAAACTTTTATCAAGCGATGATGCAAGCAAAAAGAAGGCACATGATAACACAAGCGAACAAAAAAGAAGAATGGAAGAGGGGTGAAGAAAAGGTAATGGTTTTCGAAAATCATTTTAGAAGTGGGGGAGAGGAAAACGAGAGGCTAATGGCGAATAATGTAATGCAAGGGAGAAGAGTTTATGATGGGTACTTGGTATGGCTTGACTTGGCGTAGATCTCCCCGGCAACGGCCCTAGAAATCCTTCTTGGTACCTCTTGAGCTTGCGTTGGTTTTCCCTCGAAGAGGAAAGGGTGATGCAGCATAGTAGCATAAGTATTTCCCTCCGTTTTGAGAACCAAGTTATCAATCCAGTAGGTGACGACACACAAGTCACCGAGTACCTGCACAAACAATCAAGAACCTTGCAACCAACGCGATAAAGGGGTTGTCAATCCCTTCACGGTCACTCGCAAAAGTGAGGTCTAATAGAGATAGTAAAGTAAATATTTTTGGTATTTTTATTGTATAGATCGGAAAGTAAAGATTGCAAAATAGTTAACGAGATTTAAAGATATGCAATATAATGGAAAAGAGACCCGGGGCCATAGGTTTCACTAGTGGCTTCTCTCAAGATAGCATGTATTACGGTGGGTGAACAAATTACTACCGAGTAATTGATAGAAAAGCGCATAATTATGAAGACATCTAAGGCAATGATCATGAACATAGGCATCACCTCTGTGTCAAGTAGACTGAAACGATTCTGCATCTACTACTATTACTCCACACATCGACCACTATGCGGCATGCATCTAGAGTATTAAGTTCATAAGAACGGAGTAACGCATTAAGCAAGATGACATGATGTAGAGGGATAAACTCAAGCAATATGTAATAACCCCATCTTTTTATCCTCGACGGCAAAAATACAATACGTGCCTTGCTGCCCCTACTGTCACTGGGAAAGGACAGTGCAAGATTGAACCCAAAGCTAAGCACTTCTCCCATGGCAAGAAAGATCAATCTAGTAGGCCAAACTAAACCAATAATTTGAAGAGACTTGCGATTATATCAAAACATGCATATAATAATTCAAAGAACCAAATAATATCCATAGATAATCTTGTCCGCAAATCCACAATTCATCGGATCTCGGCAAACCCACCACAAAAGAGTATTACATCGAATAGATCTCCAAGAACATCGAGGAGGACTTTGTATTGAGAATCAAAGAGAGAGAAGAAGCCATCTAGCTAATAACTATGGACCCGATGGTCTATGGTAAACTGCTCATGCTTCATCGGAGAGGCAATGGTGTTGATGTAGAAGCCCTTCATGATCAATTCCCCCTCTGGCAGATCACCGAAAAAGGCCCCAAGATGGGATCTCACGGGTACAGAAGGTTCCAGCGGTCAAAAAGTGGTTTCGTGGCTCTCCCTGAGGTTTCTAGGGTATAAGAGTATATATAGGCGAAAGAAGTACGTCGGTGGAGCTACGAGGGGCCCATGAGGGTGGGGGTGCGCCTACCCCCCGGGCGCGCCCTCCTGCCTTGTGGACGCCTCGTTGCATTTCTGACTTCAAATCCAAGTCTTCTGGTTTGCTTGCAATCCAAGAAAGATCATCACGAAGGTTTCATTCCGTTTGGACTCCGTTTGGTATTCCTTTTCTGCAAAACTCTAAAATAGGCAAAAAAAACAGAAACTGGCACTGGGCCTCCGGTTAATAGGTTAGTCCCAAAAATAATATAAAAGAGCATATTAAAGCCCATTAAACATCAAAACAGATAATATAATAGCATGGAACAATAAAAAATTATAGATACGTTGGAGACGTATCAAACACCACATGAAGGATGCAACCAATATGACTCTCCAAGTTAAAAGCGTCCTATCATAAATGGCATTTCAACAAATTAGAAGCAGCGCTTGCTATAAATCATATGAAAGATGCAACTAAATCGCACTGCATATACTAAAGGTGTCTCGTCATATTGATTGATGCGGGATGCAAAAAAACAATAGTTTTATGTAAGGACATGCTTAATAGACAGATGTACTATGTACTAAAAACAGGAAGGCATGTCACATTAACAGGTATAATGTATAAACTAAGCAGAATAGCACATGCAATTTAACCAGATTGGAAGAATTACAATCTAGACACCATATGCAACATGCAACCACATATCACGCTGCAAGTTAGAGCAAGCACCTGCGCTGCTCATGTAGGGGAAATGCGGTAATCAACTACAGAGCTACGTTCACTATCTTAGCCTTGGTGTTTCTTAAGAATCATGTGGGGAGGCTGACGCTTCAGTCTTTAAATGAGGATCTTTACTCACAGTAGTCCACTCGCCTGACTGCCTCATCATAAGTGATTGGTGAGGGATACACAAGAACATAGTTTGATGTAAGAACATGGTTAATAGACAGATGTACTAGTATGTACCAAAAACAGGAAGGCATGTCATATTCAAAGGTATAATGTGTAAGCTAAGCAGATGCAATCTAACCAAATTGGAAGCAATACAAGCTAGACATCCGGTTGGAGTGGTGAGCATGATCATCTAGGACCTGAGAACATGGTGGGAGGGGGGCTGCTTTGCTACCATTGTGGCTTTTTAGTTGGCTTCCAGGTTATGCCTGTGTGCTGGGCTTGTTACTAGCTCGGCCAATGCCCTGACTAGCTATTTGTCTTCTCGTGCTCCCGAGATGGTGGTTCATGTAAAAAATATCTTTCCTTATCTTAATAAAGACCGACTTCGGCCTTTCGAATACAAGATAGACGCCATATGCAACATGCAACCACAGATGAAACTGTGAAGTTAAAGCAAGCACCTAGGATGGTGGTTCACAGCGAGCGAGATCATCAACTCTAGAGCTACATTTACCGTCTCCATCTGCTGACACTACACCCTTTATAGCGCTGAAATGTCTCTTGCCTAAGCCTGAAGTAAGCAGGAACAACTTCTATCTTTTCTTTTCTACTTCTGTCAAGGTAGAGTCTGAAATACCCCTGCATAGAAACACAATAGTGAGAGTATGGGTGAAGTGTGTGCAAAACTTGTGCACTATAAAAGTAGCAGATAGCAGGTGGCTGAAAAATAAATGACAGGAGACATATGATAGCTCTACAAGATTGCATGGCAAACAAAATTAGATTCTACTCTGTATGATTTTGTAATATAGCACAGGGATGGCTGGGAAATGCAGGTACTCCTCCAGCACACCACCACATGTGTTCCTATCAAAATAACAATCAAACTAAAAATAAATAGGTTAGTCGATTTTTTTATGAACAGTCCGATCTATAATGAACGGGCAGATGGCCTTCGACTACCTCCCGCCAGTCACTGTTGATGATCTTTCTTGAACCGCCAGCGACCACCGGCCCAGACCCCTACCTCCGCCGCCCCGCCCTCCCCTCGACCTCACACCGCCGCCATGCTTCGCAGCGCCCCCCGGCCATCCCTTTAATTCTGGCTGACCTCCGGATTGGGCTCTAGCAGCTCTAGGCCACACACACCCCTAAGATAAACACCGAGGCACTGCTTCCTCGACGTAATAGGCAGACTAGCGCCTGTTACGCTGGGGAATGCTTCCTTTAATTGGGAATCAACTGACCAGGAATTAAAATCTAGGGGGGCGACAGACCTCTAGCTAAGGAGAAATAGTATGAGGAGAAACCTTGTGCACCGTGAGTTACTAGGAACATCTAGTATCAAGAAGAAGCGGTCAACTAGTGTCTTCTGTGGGATGAATACCGTGCAAGCATACACATAAGATTTGCACGAATAAGGGAAGAGGAGTACCATTTCCGGTTGCCAGTGTTGTGTCCTCCAAATGTCATGGAGATTTTCTTCTTTTTACCGGGGGAAATGATGTTTTGGAGGAGGGTGCAGCCTTGGACGAACCGATGGCCAAATTGTTGTCTATGTTCCCGTGGCCGTATGTTGGCGGAGGAGAAGCAGATCCGAGGCAGCGAAGGACGGTATAGCAGGAACAGCTCCGGTGCGGTGATGGTGGCAAAGTTAGAGCGGCAGCGGTGAGCCGCAGAACAGCGTGGTTGAGCTGGCTCGAGTACGGACAGCCCGACCTCGGCTTCAACTACTAGCCATGGAGGGCGTTGCGGTTGAGGTTGTGATGGACGATGATGTAGGGGTATCGGCTCCGGCGTGATGGAGGAGGGCGGCGGTTTATGGGCGGGATGGGGTGGCGGACGGAGGACGCCGGGGTTTCGCGACTGATGGAGAGGTAGTTTTGGCGCCCATGGAGTACGAATGGGGAATCGGACGGGGGGAGCTAAGGGAGAACCATGTTTTGGTCCAGGACGTGCTTGTTTTTGGATTTTTTTTTGAATAGATGGGACATGCTTGTTTTAAATTTGGGGAAAGTACAAACTTTTCCCCCTCTTAAATTTCAGACTTACTGGGGGTCGGGGGTAGGATGGTAATCCCAAGTGTCCCAAATAGTGGGCGGGAGCGATTTTCGGCCGCGCGCATGTGTGCTTAGGAGGCCATTGTGTATGAATCTTTTTCGGAGGCGGTTGCGTGGCATCTAGATGAAGCTGCAAACCTACCCCGGTTTAGACCTTTGGACGTCGGTCCAGTAGGTTTCACGGGTCGGAGTTATAAAAGTAATTTCCTTCTACTACCAAACATTGGTTTCACGCGGTTTCGGGCGAGTAGAGGCTCTTTTGGCGCTTCGTTCGAAATTTTGAAATAGAAGCATTCATGTTTACAGTACTCTTGAACTTTGAGGATTGACCTAAAAATACAACATTAAATTTGACCTTGTATGTTTGAAAACCTCATTAAATTATCCGCTTCTTTTTGAAATTTTGACACATGAAAATCCTATAACTACGATTATTTTGGAATGGAGGAGCTAAATTTGAATCTATTTTGTACACGACTATATATGCTATTATGTACAAAAGCAGAGCAAAGATTGGTGCCCCCATAATTTAGGTATGATTTACAAATGCCATGATATCTTCAAATAATTGAATGGACTTCATGTTGAATTCGAATTTTTAAATCACCTTAAGTTGAATTCAAATGTATGCTAGTTCATAGCTAGCTATTTATAATGTTCATTGTGTAACTTTTGTATGTATAATGTGCTTTACACACACAACATGAACTATACTCACGTTTATATTCGATTGCTAAAGCGATGCATTTTCTAGAGTTCAAAATACTAACTGTGTGGATCAATTATGTTGAAACATAGACATGTTCAAATTCGATAGAATATAGATGTCTGATGGATCAATGACCATTCCTTACGCAAATTGCAAATATCATGATCCCATCCTAATATTTCGATACAATTTATTTTTAATCAATGTGTACAGCAGTCTGTTACATCTAGTTTCACTCTCCATAGGCCCCTCCTCACACACACGCTGACTTTCTCTCTCTGACATACACGCACATGGTGTATATCCATCGGTGGTCTCTCACACATGCTCAGACACTCACTCCTGAGGTGTCTTTCTTGCAGACATGCTCTCGATATAACCCTCCCTCCCTCTCGTGACCATTTATGACTATTTTCACTAATCTTTATCACACGCACTCTTCCTCTCACAAGCATACACACGCTCCCCATCGAACCTTTCTATATAGATAGACCTGCCTACGTGTCTCCCGTATGCACATTATCTTTAGGCCTGTCTCTCACGCATTGTCTCACACCTCTCTTCCTAATCGACGAGTATGATTCTAGTAGAGCATTCTATAGGATGCCCCTTAAAGTTAGGTTGGATGAATAGTAATATCAAAGATAAGGGGTTACCTTAGTCCGAGGACCTAGGGTCACAAAAACTAGTCGGCTTTGTCAGTGGACCCAGAGTCCTTCACTATTATGTTATCTTTGTCTTGTACGACTAGTCATCCATGGGTCTCTGATACGTCTCCAATGTATCTATAATTTTTGATTGTTCCATGCTATTATATTACCCCTTTTGGATGTTTATGGGCTTTATTTTACACATTTATATCATTTTTGGGACTAACCTACTAACCGGAGGCCCATCCCATATTGCTGTTTTTTTTGCCTATTTCAGTATTTCGATGAAAAGGAATATCAAACGGAGTCCAAACGGAATGAAACTTTCGGGAGCGTGATTTTTGGAACGAACGTGATCCAGAGGACTTGGAGTGCAAGTCAAGAAGCAGCCGAGGCTCCCACGAGATAGGAGGGTGCCCCCCCATAGGGCGCGCCCCCTGTCTCGTGGGCCCATCAGGCGTCCACCGACGTACTTCTTCCTCCTATATAAGCCTACGTATCCCGAAAACATCTAGGGGCAGACGAAACACAATTTCCACCACGGTAACCTTCAGTATCCATGAGATCTCATCTTGGAGCCTTCGGCGGCACTCTGCCGGAGGGGGAATCGACCACGGAGGGCTTCTACATCAACATCCTTGACCCGCTGATGAGTTGTGAGTAGTTTACCACAGACCTACGGGTCCATAGTTATTAGCTAGATGGCTTCTTCTCTCTTTTTGGATCTCAATACAATGTTCTCCCCCTCTCTTGTGGAGATCTATTCGATGTAAACTCTTTTTGTGGTGTGTTTGTCGAGATCCGATGAATTATGGGTTTATGATCAAGTTTATCTATGAATAATATTTGAATCTTCTCTGAATTCTTTTGTGTATGATTGAGTTATCTTTGCAAGTCTCTTCGAATTATCAGTTTGGTTTGGCCTACTAGATTGATTTTTCTTGCCATGGGAGAAGTGCTTAGCTTTGGGTTCAATCTTGCGGTGTCCTTACCCAGTGACAGAAAGGGTTGCAAGGCATGTATTGTATTGTTGCCATCGAGGATAAAAAGATGGGGTTTATATCATATTGCTTGAGTTTATCCCTCTACATCATGTCATCTTGCTTAATGTGTTAGTCTGTTCTTGTGAACTTAATACTCTAGGTGCAGGCAGGAGTCGGTCGATGTGTGGAGTAATAGTAGTAGATGCAGGCAGGAGTCGGTCTACTTTTTGCGGACGTGATGCCTATATAAATGATCAAGCCTATATAATCTCATAATTATTCACTTTTCTATCAATTGCTCGACAGTAATTTGTTCACCCACCGTAATACTTATGCTATCTTGAGAGAAGCCACTAGTGAAACCTATGGCCCCCGGGTCTATCTCTTATCATATTTGCTTCCAATCTACTTTCATTTGCATCTTTACTTTTTTGCATCTATATTATAAAATACCAAAAATATATTTATATTATCATACTATCTTTATTAGATCTCACTTTCGCAAGTGGCCGTGAAGGGATTGACAACCCCTTTATTGTGTTGGTTGCGAGTTCTCAGTTTGTTTGTGTAGGTGCGTTGGACTTTTGAGGAGCCTCCTACTAGATTGATACCTTGGTTCTGAAAAACTGAGGGAGATACTTATGCTACTCTGCTGCATCACCCTCTCCTCTTCGAGGAAAACCAATGCAAGCTCAAGACGTAGCAAGAAGGATTTCTGGCGCCGTTGCCGGGGAGGTCTTCGCTCAAGTGAAGACATACCAAGTACCCATCACAAACTCATCTCCCTCGCATTTACGTTATTTGCCATTTACCTCTCGCTTTCCTCTCCCCCACTTCACCCTTGTCGTTTTATTCGCCCTCTCTTTCTCAATCTCCTCCTCTCTTTTGCTTGCCCTTTTGTTTGCTCGTTTGGTTGGAATAGATGCTTATTTATTGCTAAACAAAGAACCTAAGATCTATGGATCCTCATCCGCTTGATAATCTTTTTAAGAGATCCAATTATGATGAACCAATTGCTAGTGAGTTTTGTGCACTAGATTATCTTTATGAAGCTTTGCTCAAAATTTGTGAATCTGAAAATTATGATGAAAAAATTTATGAAGAGATTCACGATAACTCCTTGAATAAAAAGCATGATTGCAATGATTTTCCTATAAATTCTCTTGATGTCAATTGTGCTAATAATATGCAAAACCCTAAGCTTGGGGATGCTAGTTTTTCTATGTCTACTACTTGTTTCAATGATCATGATTGGGGTGATTCTTCTTATAACCTTGAAAATTTATTTAAGCCCCATGATGAATATGAGATTGATAATAGTGTTTGCAATAATATTGAAAGTGGGTTTGGAAGAGTGTCAACTTTAGATCCCACATATTTGGAGTATGTTCAATCTTATGATATTTTTGATAAAAGTGGGTTCGGAAAGGTCATGACTTTAGTTAATGTTAATCCCACTATCTTGGAAGAGGGTCAACTTTGCATGTATGTGGATCATGTTGAGAATATGTTTTGTGATAGCTATTTTGTTGAATTTGCCTATGATCCTACGTGTAATTATTATGAGAGTGGAAAATATGGTTGTAGAAATTTTTATCTTATTAAATTACCTCTCGTCATGTTGAGATTGCTATTGTCTCTTTCTTCTTCCTTGCGTACATTAGTTTTTGCTTGCCTTGCAAATTTGTTTGCTTATAATATGCCTATGCATAGGAAGTATGTTAGAATTAGATGTTTTTGTCACATGTTTTATGATGCTCTCTTTGTGCTTCAATTCTTGTCTTTCATGTGAGCATCATTGAAATCTCAATGCCTAGCTAAAAAAGGCTTTAAAGAAATGCGCTTGTTGGGAGGCAACCCAATATTTTCTTTGATGTTATTTAATAAATCTTGCAACTACCTTATGTTTAGATGTGTTTTTATCTTTTAGTTAGTATTTGTGCCAAGTAGAACCTATAGGATAACCTATGATGATAGTTGATTTGATTCTTATGAAAAACAGAAACTTTGCACGCACGAATATAATTTTGTTAAATCACAGGAACGTGCTTTTGTGTTGATTCCTTTTGATGCTGTTCAATAAACAAATTCTCCAGGACTTCCTATTTTGGTAGGATTTTTAAAGTTCCAGAAGTTTGCATTAGTTACAGATTGCTACAGACTGTTCTGTTTTTGACAGATTCTGTTTTTCGTGTGTTGTTTGCTTATTTCATTGCATCTATGGCTAGTAAATTAGTTTATAAACCATAGAGAAGTTTGAATACAGTAGGTTTAACACCAAAATAAATAAAGAATGAGTTCATTACAGTACCTTATGTGGTGGTTTTGTTTTCTTTCACTAACGGAGCTTATAAGATTTCCTGTTGAGTTTTGTGTTGTGAAGTTTTCAAGTTTTGGGTAATGCTTTTATGGACTATGGAATAAAGGGTGGCAAGAGCCTAAGCTTGGGGATGCCCAAGGCACCCCAAGATATTCAAGGATAGCCAAAAGCCTAAGCTTGGGGATGCCCCGGGAAGGCATCCCCTCTTTCATCTTCGTTCATTGGTAACTTTACTTGGAGCTATATTTTTATTCGCCACATGATATGTGTTTTGCTTGGAGCGTCGTATATTATATTAGTCTTTTCTTTTTAGTTTACCACAATCATCCTTTCTGTACACACCTTTTGGGAGAAGCCTATTTGATTAGAATTTGCTAGAATACTCTTTGTGCTTCACTTATAACTTTTGAGCTTGATAGTTTTTGCTCCAGTGCTTCACTTATATCTTTTAGAGCACGGTGGTGACTTATTTTTGTATAAATTACTAGTCTCTCATGCTTCACTTATATTATTTTGAGAGTCTTTTAGAACATCATGGTATTTTCTATGGTTATAAAATTGGTCCTAGAATGGTAGGCATCCAAGTTGGGTATAATAAAAACTATCATAGGAAGTGAATTGGATGCTATGATCAATTTGATACTTGATAATTGTTTTGAGATATGGAGGTACTGATATTAAAGTCATGCTAGTTGGGTGATTATGAATTCAAAGAATGCTTGTGTTGAAGTTAGCAAGTCCCGTAGCATGCACGTATGGTTAAAGTTGTGTAACAAATTTGAAACATGAAGTGTACCTGGCTTGTGCATCCTTATGAGTGGCGGTCAGGGATGAGCGATGGTCTTTTCCTACCAATCTATCCCCCTAGGAGCATGCGCATAGTACTTGATTTTTTATGACTTCTAAATTTTTGCAATAAGTATATGAGTTCTTTTGACTAATGTTGAGTCCATGGATTATACGCACTTTTACCTTTTCGCCATTGCTAGCCTCTTCGGTACCGTGCATTGCCCTTTCTCACCTCGAGAATTGGTGCAAACTTCGCCGGTGCATACAAACCCCATGATACGATACGCTCTATCACACATAAACCTCCTTATATCTTCCTCAAAACAGCCACCATACCTACCTATTATGGCATTTCCATAGCCATTCCCAGATAAATTGCCATGCAACTTTCCACCGTTCCGTTTATCATCATCATGACATACTTTACTTTTGTCATATTGCCATTGCATGATCATGTAGTTGACATTGTATTTGTGGCAAAGCCACCATGCATTATTTTTCATACATGTCACTCTTGATTCATTGCATCATCCCGGTACACCGCCGGAGGCACTCATATAGAGTCATATCTTGTTCTAGTTTCGAGTTATAAGTCATATGTTGTAATCAATAGAAGTGTGATGATCATCATTATTAGAGCATTGTCCAAAAAAAGAAAAAAAGGGAAGAAAGGCCAAAAAAAGGCCCAAAAAAAGAAGAAAAAAATAAAAAAAATAAAAAGGGCAATGTTACTATCTCTTTTCCCACACTTGTGCTTCAAAGTAGCACCTTGTTCTTCATGTAGTGAGTCTCATATTCCTGTGCTTCAAAGTAGCACCATGTTTTTCATATAGTGAGTCTCATAAGTTTTCTTTTTCATACTAGTGGGAATTTTTCATTATAGAACTTGGCTTGTATATTCCTACGATGGGCTTCCTCAAATGCCCTAGGTCTTCGTGAGCAAGCAAGTTGGATGCACACCCAATAGTTTTCTTTTGTTGAGCATTCATTTATAGCTCTAGTGCATCCGTTGCATGGAAATCCCTACTCCTCATGTTGACATCAATTGATGGGCATCTCCATAGCCCGTTGATTATCCTCGTCAATATGAGACTTTCTCCTTTTTTGTCTTCTCCACACAATCCCCATCATCATATTCTATTCCACCCATAGTGCTATATCCATGGCTCACGCTCATGTATTGCGTGAAGGTTGAAAAAGTTTGATATTATTTAAGTATGAAACAATTGCTTGGCTTGTCATCGGGGGTATAGAAGTTGGGAACATCTTTGTGTGCGAAAATGAAGCATAGCCTAACTATATGATTTTGTAGGGATGAACTTTCTTTTGCCATGCTATTTTGAGAAGACATGATTACTTTGATTAGTATGCTTGAAGTGTTACTATTTCTTTTATCAATATGAACTTTTATTTTGAATCATTTGGATCTGAACATTCATGCCACAATAAAGAAAATTACATTGAGAATTATGCTAGGTAGCATTCCACATCAAAAATTCTTTTTTTATCATTTACCTACTCGAGGACGAGTAGGAATTAAGCTTGGGGATGCTTGATACGTCTCCAACGTATCTATAATTTTTGATTGTTCAATGCTATTATATTACCCCTTTTGAATGTTTAAGGGCTTTATTTTACACATTTATATCATTTTTGGGACTAACCTACTAACCGGAGGCCCAGCCCATATTGCTGTTTTTTGCCTATTTCAGTATTTCGAAGAAAAGGAATATCAAACGGAGTCCAAACCGAATAAAACCCTCGGGAGTGTGATTTTTGGAATGAATGTGATCCAGAGGACTTGGAGTGCAAGTCAAGAAGCAGCCGAGGCTCCCACGAGATAAGAGGGCGCGCCCCTTGTCTCGTGGGCCCCTCGGGCGTCCACCGACGTACTTCTTCCTCCTATATAAGGCTACTTACCCCAAAAACATCCAGGGGGCAGACGAAATACAATTTCCACCACCGTAACCTTCTGTATCCGTGAGATCTCATCTTGGAGCCTTCGGCGGCACTCTGCCGGAGGGGGAATCGACCATGGAGGGCTTCTACATCAACATCCTTGCCCCTCTGATGAGTTGTGAGTAGTTTACCACAAACCTACGGGTCCATAGTTATTAGCTAGATGGCTTCTTCTCTCTTTTTGGATCTCAATACAATGTTCTCCCCCTCTCTTGTGGAGATCTATTCGATGTAAACTCTTTTTGTGGTGTGTTTGTCGAGATCCAATGAATTGTGGGTTTATGATCAAGTTTATCTATGAATAATATTTGAATCTTCTCTAAATTCTTTTATGTATGATTGAGTTATCTTTGCAAGTCTCTTCAAATTATCAGTTTGGTTTGGCCTACTAGATTGATCTTTCTTGCCATGGGAGAAGTTCTTAGCTTTGGGTTCAATCTTGCGGTGTCCTTACCCAGTGACAGAAAGGGTTGCAAGGTACGTATTGTATTGCTGCCATCGAGGATAACAAGATGGGGTTTATATCATATTGCTTGAGTTTATCCCTCTACATCATTTCATCTTGCTTAACGCGTTACTCTGTTCTTGTGAACTTAATACTCTAGATGCAGGCAGGAGTCGGTCGATGTGTGGAGTAATAGTAGTAGATGCAGGCAGGAGTCGGTCTACTTATTGCGGACGTGATGCCTATATACATGATCATGCCTAGATAATCTCATAATTATTTGCTTTTCTATCAATTGCTCGACAGTAATTTGTTCACCCACCGTAATACTTATGCTATCTTGAGAGAAGCCACTAGTGAAACCTATGGCCCCGGGTCTATCTCTTATCATATTTGCTTCCAATCTACTTTTGTTTGCATCTTTACTTTTTGCATCTATATTATAAAATACCAAAAGTATATTTATCTTATCATACTATCTTTATTAGATCTCACTTTCGCAAGTGGCCGTGAAGGGATTGACAACCCCTTTATTGCGTTGGTTGCGAGTTCTCGGTTTGTTTATGTTGGTGCGTGGGACTTTTGGGGAGCCTCCTACTGGATTGATACCTTGGTTCTCAAAAACTGAGGGAAATACTTATGCTACTCTGCTGCATCATCCTCTCCTCTTCGAGGAAAACCAACGCAAGCTCAAGACGTAGCAGTCTCTGTATATGCGTCACGGGACGACCAATGTGGCGCAGGACGAAACCGAACCAAGGGCCTCACCTAGGCCCACCAGACCTCACGCAGTGACACACCCTCTGGCCCTAGGTCTCGTTATCTTCCCACATCCACACATACAGACACAGACACTGTACAAATTTTTTTCTCCTCATGCCTCTATCCCCTCCCCCCTTGCATATACACACTCAAGGGCATCTCTCGTTGTGACATCATATTCGTCTCTCTCTCTCTCTCTATCTCTCTCTCTCTCTCTCTCTCTCTCTCTCTCTCTAGACCTCCACTAGTACAACAGGGTGCTATACAAATGTTTTTAACCCCTTTCCGCGACGGCAATTGGAACCGTCGCCAAGTGAGTGTGGGCGATAGGGGGGTCCTTCCCACATGACCCAGAAACCATCGGGCATATGCCCTCCTGGCACACACGCTCGGCAAACTGAGGTCGTGTGCGACCGGCGAGCGAGCAAATACGGTTATACATATAGTAGTGCTAAAAAACAATTATACAGGCGAAATCGTTTCCGGTTGTAAGTACATCCCACACAGTCAGTCCCCGCTAAACGTTTCCGTTCGTATATACATCCCACACAGTCGTTGTAAGGAAAATGTTTCCGTTTGTAGGTACATCACACACAACTTTTCCTGCTAATCGTTTACGATAGTGTTCCCATCGCACACAATATTAATAATTTTATCGTTTGCGTTATTGAATGCATCACACACGGTGCGTAGAAGAAATTGTGTGGCAAAGGCTATCCATCACACACAATTTTTATGCGGTAAATGTTTGCACAAGGTCGACTAACGCAAACAGTTTTGAAGAGAATGTCGTGTGTGATTGTTCCAACACGGTTTATTCCTAGAAACTGTGTGCGTTGCCTTAGGTCATCGCCCATGGTATTTTCTCAATAACCCTTTGCAATAGCAAAAACCAATTAGGAGGCTAATTGCCCTATCATTAATAATCCATTTATTAATCTAATTGACATTTATATTAAACACATAATATATTCATTCCCATATTAAGGAAGCATGATTTCATAATTGAAATACATCATAGTACAACATGATATAGCTTCAGCACTCAGCTACCCCATTACACAACTGCACCAGCACCAAGTTTCACATGCAACATCTAGAACCTTTCGAAATTAGCATCATAGACGGTACATAGGCAGATACATCTCACCGAGAAAATTGCTGAAGCGGAAGGCGAATATTGAGCCTTCATTGATGTTGTCTTTGTAACTTTAGGCCAATGCCTGTGGATGATTGACCGTCCATCCTTCGTCCTCTTCAGGAACACTTCAATATTGAACCGTGGGTATTGTATGAAAACCTTCCTTCCCTTCTGACTATAGAGGTGGTTTGAGAGGTAATCATCAGTGAACTGCTTTGGAAAGGGCTGAAAACAAGGATGTGCATAAATATCTTCTCTATATTGAAAATGGGGCAAAGGAATAAAAAAGGCAAAGTATAATAGTTAGTACCATCTTGTAATGAACTGATGTCTTCTTTATTGTGCAGACAAAGATCTTGTTGTTTTTTGTCGCTAATTTCTTTATCCTAGCAATCTTTCTGAGTTTCTTGACTTGATTGATATTCATGGATAACTCATTTCCCCATCTGCAAAAAGGGTTGAACAGTGGGTCAGAACCTCTGACAGCAGGACCTACATGTGCAAGACCAAATTGTTAAAAAACTAAATATTAGAATGGTCCCTGAAATTGCACAATAATGTGCTATTAGACAACGGACCATGCACGTGCTAACCTCGATTGTAAACCTCAGTGCTTCCCATTGTTTCCCTGCAACACATATAAGGTAGTTAATCATCAGGCTAAGTAAGGGTTCACATGCTATCAGTAAAATATGTTGATGAAAAATAGGCACATTGCAGATTCATCAGATTAATTCAAGCCATATGGAAAACCCATTTATCCAAACCAAGCATGATTAAGAACTAGGAAATATAGCACTTATATATGTTTCTCATGTATTAAGTGCAGCCAAATTTGATTTGTTCCTCACATGCACAACAATACAAAATTCCACCCACAACAATTGGACATCGCATTGCAGAATTGAACCAAGCAGTTAACTAAACACAACAAATGAACCGAACATTAACTGAGCTCCACATTGCACAATATAACATACTCCTAATAGAAGATCAGACAATTAACCGAATCAAGCATGCTTAACAACTTGGAAATATAGCAATTGTATTTGTTTCTCATGTATTCAGTACAACCATATTCGATTTACTTCTCACATGGTATACAATAACAGAATGCACCCACAACTATTGAACATCGCATTGCAGAATTGAACCAAACAGTTAACTAAACACCACAACACAAATGAGCCAAATGTTAACTAAGCACCACATTGCACAATGTATAACCAAACCAAGTATGCTTGACAACTTGGAAATATAGCAATTGTATTCGTTTCTCGTGTATTTTGTAAAGATAAATTCGATGTATTTCTCACATGGCAGACAATACAAAATTGCAGCCTGAAGAATAGAAAATTACATTTGCAGAATTGAACCAAACAGTTACCTAAAGACGACAACTAATTAACCAAACAGTTAACAAGTGAGCACCAGACTGCACGACATACAGAACATATACACAGGAGCAACAGATTGCATGGTAAAATTAGATAGCACAATTCACTAGAATTTGTTAAGGAAAGGCAGGAGCAACACACGCAATGGGTAAACCGAGCATGCTTAACCATCATAGCTAGCAAATGGCAAGGTGCTCCTTCAAGATCCGGGGTTCGGCCTGAATGGTAGCCATTGCGACCTCATCCGCACGTGCGGCCACAATTTGCTTCTCCGCTGCCAAATGCTCCTTGAGCTCCTGGCTATACTGCATGCACCATGGGTTAGGGCGGCACTTATTTGGTGGAGGGGTCGGTGATTTGGGTGGAAGGTATCGCGCCGGCTATCGGGGCATGTGGGATGTGGAAGGAGGAGGAGGATTGGGGTCTGGTGTGGATTACCTGCCAGGATAGACGAGGCCGAGCAACGTGAAGGAGGGTCGCCGACGAGGGGGCAGTGCTGCAAGCAAGGAGTGAAGGTTTCAACTTCGAAAGGAAGGCAGAAATAGGGGAAATGTGGCTTTTGGTAAGGCGGAGGGGGCGGGGAGGTAGATATTTCCGCGGAAGCCAAAAATTTTGAATCGGTTCAGCGAAAAAACAGGCGCGTAGAGTGTCATCAGACACGGTCCCTTATTCAAAACTGTGTATGATATGTGAACATCACAAACGATTCAGATAGCTTAACCCGTGTGTGACGAGTTTGAACGTCAAAAATTTTGGTTCCAATTTCCCTGGTTACAGTGCTCATCCACGTCATTGCATAATTTCGATACACAAAGGAGACTACATCACACCCATAATTCTTAATCGAGCAAGTTATAGCAATTAAACAGAGCTAGCTGGAATAAACATTACTCTAACAAACTAAAGACCGGTGCTCTTAATTAAACAAAACAATAAGTACTACTACGGCTGGTACTCGTCGATCTCCGCCGCCTCCTCCATGTCCAGCTCGCGCCCGACGATCTCTTGGGGAAGGAGCTCCATGGCATCCATCGCACCATATTCGGCAAGCATCTCGCCATTCGCATACGCCATCTCTTTGGAAAAGGCCGCCACGAGCTGGGCATCAGCGGCCACGATCTGGGCTTGGACGGGCTCCGTCGTCACAAGGTATGCGGCGGAGGAACAGACAGCTGCTTGAACGCTCTCGGCGATTGCCAACTCTTCGGCCGTGGGTTGCCGACCGTTGTCGGAGAAGCTTCGTTCGATTTGTGCAGTGACCGCCACGAGTTGGGCGTGGGCGGCCTCAACATGGTCGTGGGCGGTGACAGTATCCTGGACTAGGGGGTACTCACCATGTCGTCTCCCAACCAGCTGGATCGGCCCGAGGACCCCCATGACGATTCACTAATGGGCCATTTTAGGCAGCCCATGCCGCATACAAGAAAGACTCCACAAAACTTAGCGCTCAAGTCAAGGACTCTCCTAAAAACCCTAGGCCTCCAGTGTGTTATATAAACCGAGGCCAGGCTAGTCAATAGATCAATCTAATATTCATTAGAACAATCTCATGGTAGATACATGTACTCTATACTTCACCCATATGAATACAATCAAAAGTAGGATGTAGGGTATTATCTCTTCGAGAGAGCCCGAACCTGGGTAAAACCTTGTGTCCATATTACCGTCGCTCCAAGATGCCTAACTTAGGACACCCACTACGAGATATGCCGGATTTCACACCGACATTGGTGCTTTCATTGAGAGCCTGCTAGGTGATCATCATGGATCGATGTGGCAATCAGGTGATATTTTTTCAGTTAGATCTATTCCGCGTAAATTATCTTTCCTGTAAATTATTATTGTCGCCTCGTACTGTTTGTTTGCAGTGCTAGATCGAAATCGAAAAAGTTTTCAATCATCATGCCTGGCGCTCGGTAGTACAACAGATCTGAACTATCATGCATAACGAAGTCTGAGCAGCGGCGGCTCAGCCAAGGAGACCGCCCAGAGTATAATGCCCGTGATGAGCACGGCGGGTGGCCCGGCCACTGGGATCTGATCAGCGGCATCATATAGGAAATATTTCATCCATCCTCCCCTTTCCTTATTATTACTACTATATTTAATTATAAGCCTGGAGGAAGGCTTTACTTCTCGCTGGCTGTCCGTGCACTTTTTACGTATACAAGTGTCAGTTTTTCCTAAGGCTGGTCATAGTGGGGAGTAACATAGATAGTAACATGCATATGTTACTAGTCTATGTTACTACCTCTATAGTGCATAGTATCATAGATTAGTATCATAGGTGGTCTTATTTATTGCCATGCATGACACATAGTAGCATCACATTTATTATGTTATGGTATCTACCTATGTTACTATAACCATCTCTTTCTTCTTTAATTGCCTACCACATCAGCATGTTTGCGAGTCCTAAGTGCATAATACTACTTATGTTACCCCACTATGGCCAGCCTAAGGTACCCTATACGTCTTACGGGTGCACTTCCTACTTGGTTAATTAAAGTGGGCTAATTGTTTGGTGGCTTGGGAAGTTAGTCCACCACCTGTGGCCACTCCTCCAGTAGAGGTTGGGAATTGGGATTAGTGTTGTTCGTGAGCATCTAAAGCAGTCAAGTCATACATGCTACCTTAGGGCATCTCCAGCCGTTGGCCCCCCCAGGACGCACAAAAATCGCCCCCTGAGGGCGAGCCGGTCGCCGCCCCCAGCTCGCCCAGTCGCCGCCCCCAGCTCGCCCCCAGGCGCCGAAATTGGCCCACTTTGCAGCCCAATTTCGGCGAATAAACGGCCCATATGGGCGAGAATAGGCCCATATTCGGCATGGTTTCGCCCTGTCTTGGCGTTAAATTATCACAGAAAAATCAAATACTTCAACAAAATAGTACAACAACAAATAGTTCAATACAAATTATATAGTTCAATAAATAAAAACTCGTATTTCATCACGCGGCGTCCCCCTTGAGCCTCCATAGGTGCTCAATCAGATCTTTCTGCAGTTGATGATGCACCTGTGGGTCTCGGATCTCTTGACGCATACTGAGATAGTGTAACGCCCCAGATGTAACTTTCCATATTCGTAACTCCAACTCTTGCCTTTTCTGGAGATGCCATATGTTATTTTCCTCCGTGATTGGGTTTTTGTTTTTTTTGTTTGTTTTTGTTGGTTTTGTTTTGCATTTTGTTCATGTCTTGCATTTCATCATCGCATCATTCGCATTGCATGGACACTCCGTTGCCGTCATATTTTAAAAAAACTTGCATTCGTTCGTCGTTGTCGTTTCTCCCTTTGCCTTCATCACCTTCCCTCGGATCGCCTTGCCCGCGCTGACCGTTCCAGACCAACCTGGTTTTGCTTCCCTCTTGACCATGACCACCTAACCTCTCTTGCCAGCTCGCAGCCCCCTCGCGCGCGCGTCCGAAACTCCCCCGAACATGACCCGTTCTGTCGTGACCATTGGATTCGGATCATCCCCAAACATCTACAAAATATCTCCGTTTTCTTATTTGGACTCTCTAGCCTATTTTTTTCGGCCGCCCGATTACGATCGGAGGGACCTAATACCCCTAAACCAAAAATCCACTTGCTATATAAATAGTCTAACCCTAATTTTGAGGAGCCTTGTCCCATCAGTCTCGTCCCCGCTGCCAGCCATCCACCCACTCGCCTCCCACATTGGGATCCTCCCAGATCCATCCCGGGCCAACCACCGTCTCCCCTCGATCCATCCGCCCAACCAGCCACAGCAACATCATCGTCGCCCTCCTCTTCGCCTCCCGCTTGTCGCCATGGCCACGGCAAGTTCAAGCTCCGCCGCCCGTTGCTGTTCATCGAGCCGTCCCGCGCTCCAAGTGCCGGGAACCGGCTCCCCGTCGTCAAGACCTCCCGGATCCGTCCGTTCTGCCGCCCAAGACCTCCCCGTCGGTTCCCTCATCTCCTCCCGCATGCCCGCCGTATCTCTCTGTTTTCCTCCCCGTGTTCCTCTCTGAATCCTCTTCTGTATTTTCTTTCTTCAGGCAACAGCATCGGTCGCCGCCGCCCCATGGAACCTTCTTCGCCTGGAGCTTCTTCACCTGCATCCGCGCCCCAAATCTGGCCCCTCCGTCCAGATCCGCCGTCTCCGCCTCCCTGCCATCGTCTCCGACGAGCAGCCGTGCCGCCGCGGCTGTGCTTCCTGTCGAGCAGAGGACGCCAGCTCGTCCCTGTCGCTTTGACCGTGCCAATCGCCAAGGCCCGAGCGCCCGCTTTCGGTGACCGCGCCTCTGCCTTCAGATTCCCCCGGCCCAGCGCGCCTCCTCACCCAGCCCGCACTGCCTCAGTCACCTCCACCGAACGGGCTGAAGCCCATGGGTGAGCGCCCCTCCAGCCCCTCTCCTGTACACTGCTGGCCCAGCAGATTCGGCCCAATATGTTTTTTTCCTGGTCCTGCGAATTTTGCCATTTATCCAGAGACTGCAGATTTGCAAAAAAACCCTCATGTTCATGCATTTAATAACTCATTAACCGTGCATCGGATTAAAATGTTTTAAACATGTAAAATGCTTAGAATTTTGTGTAGATTAATAATATGCCACTTGCATCCATGTTTAAAATGTTTAACATGCTGTTTATGTTTATTTTGCATAATGCCATGCTAAAATGATTTATATCATAACTAACTAACCGTTGCTCCGTTTTAAATAAACTTTATATGTAAATGGGGTGGAAAAATGCCTAGTTTAACATGGTGCACTTTATTTTCCTGTTTAACAACAATAAAATATGGTTTAGGTCAGAACAGTACCAAATTCAAAATATGCACATGGGGATTTTCCGGAATTGTTGTTTGTTGTTCCGGCCTCATTTAAACTTGCCTAGATAGGTAGTTTTCTTATGCTTCATCCCTTGCCATGTCTAACAACATTTAATATTGTTGGGTGCATAAACAAGAGAGAACTAAATAAATGTTGTGAAGTTTCTTCAATATGCAACTCGTTGCATATTGAGCTCCACTTAATTTGTAGTATTGTTTGTTGCACTTTGCCATGCCATGCCTCATTAAATCGGACATGCATCATGCTTGTTTGTGCATCATGTCATGTTTATGCTTGTGCATTTACCATGTTGTTTGATTCTTTCCGGTGTTGCTTCTTAGTTCCGGTAATGTTGCGATTGTGAGGATTCGTTCGACTGCTCCCGTTCGCCTTCTTCATGGACTCGTTCTTCTTCCTAGCGGGATTTCAGGCAAGATGACCGTCACCTTGGATCTCATTACTATCATTGCTATGCTAGTTGCTTCGTTCTATCGCTATGCTGCGCTACCTATCGCTTGCTCTTTAAGCCTCCCAAATTGCCATGTCAGCCTCTAACCTTTTCACCCTTCCTAGCAAACCGTTGTTTGTCTATGTTACTGCCTTGCTCAGCCCTCTTATAGCGTTGCTAGTTGTAGGTGAAGTTGAAGATTTCTCCATGGCGGACAGGGTTATGTTGGGATATCACAATATCTCTTATATTATTAATGCATCTATATACTTGGTAAAGGGTGGAAGGCTCGACCTTATGCCTGGTGTTTTGTTCCACTCTTGCCGCCCTAGTTTCCATCATACCGGTGTAATGTTCCCGGATTTTTGCGTTCCTAACGCGGTCGGGTGATTTATGGGACCCCCCTGACAGTTCGCTTTGAATAAAACTTGTCCAGCAAGGCCCAACCTTGGTTTTACCATTTGCCTCACCACCACCTATACCCTTCCCTTGGGTCGGCCAACCCAAGGGTCATCTTTATTTTAGCCCCCCGGGCCAGTGCTTCTCTAAGTGCTGGTCTGAACCGGGCAGACTGCGGGGCCCCCTCGGGGAAACTCGAGGTCTGGTTTTACTCGGAGGCTGACCTATCCGGTGTTGCCCTGAGAACGAGATATGTGCAGCTCCTATCGGGATTGTCGGCACATCGGGCGGCTTTGCTGGTCTTGTTTTACCATTGTCGAAATGTCTTGTAAACCGGGATTCCGAGACTGATCGGGTCTTCCTGGGAGAAGGTATATCCTTCATTGATCGCGAGAGCTTATCATGGGCTAAGTTGGGACACCCCTGCAGGGTATAAACTTTCGAGAGCCGTGCCCGCGGTTATGTGGCAGATGGGAATTTGTTAATGTCCGGTTGTAGATAACTTGACACCAGATCCGAACTAAAACGCATCAACCGCGTGTGTAGCCGTGATGGTCTCTTCTCGGCAGAGTCCGGGAAGTGAACACGGTCTTTGGGTTATGTTTGACGTAAGTAGGTGATCAGGATCACCTCTTGATCATTGCTAGCTTCACGACCGTTCCTTTTGCTCCTCTTCTCGCTCTCATTTGCGTATGTTAGCCACAATATCATGCTTAGTCGCTGCTGCAACCTCACCACTTTACCTCTTCCTTTCCCATTAAGCTTTGCTAGTCTTGATACCCATGGTAATGGGATTGCTGAGTCCTCGTGGCTCACAGATTACTACAACAACAGTTGCAGGTACAGGTTATGCGATGATCATGACGTGAGAGCGATGTTTGCTTGTTTTGGAGTTCTTCTTCTGCTTCTTCTTCGATCAGGGGATAGGTTCCAGGTCGGCAGCCTGGGCTAGCAGGGTGGATGTTGTTTGAGCTTCTGTTTGTGTTTTATCCGTAGTCGGATGTTGATCTTATGTATGATGTTGTATTCATGTGGCATTGTATGCCTTATGTATGTATCCCCATCTATTTATGTAATGTTGATGTAATGATATCCACCTTGCAAAAGCGTCTTCAAGATGCGCTTCTATCCTTGGTGGGACCTTCGAGTTCCTTTAGGATAGGGTCGCATCTTGGGCGTGACAAGTTGGTAATCAGAGCCTTCCCCGACCTTAGGAGCCCCACTGCTTGATCGTTTTTAGCGGCCGAGTTGTGTCTAGAAAAATGTTTTGAGTCATTTAGGATTATATATATCGGAGAGTTAGGAATTCTTTTTACTCCTCAGTCCCTTCGTCGCTCTGGTGAGGTCTCCTGACGTAGAGTTTTGACTCTTCTCTTCTCAAATTTCACTAAAAAAAATTTAGGATCACGCGGGTATCTTGGAATCGTTCCGATGGTTTTATGATGAGAACATTGTCTTGGTGCCTCCTGTCAGGGGTTTAGTGGAAGTGTCCCGGGGAGTTGAGCTCTGAGGTGTTGTCGTCATAATTTTATCGTTGCAGTTCTAGAATACCTGAGTTTTGCCGACATCGAAAATCTCTTTTGTACAGTTGTTGGTGAGATAACCCCGATAACCCAGTACTGAGGTGAGTACGGGAGTATTGCCATAACACGTATAACGGATGCTTTTCGAAGGTTGAGGTACACAATTTCCGGAGTTTTCTTGGTTATGTGTTGACGGATGGATACAGCTTGGATGTAGGTATTGTTAGTTTGGGTGAGATATATTGCTTCCCCTGTATCCCCAACACCAGATTGCATAACCAGAAAGTTTCGGGAGTTTTATAGGTGGGAATTCAAGTAGCTCCTAGAATATCTTTCTGACAGATGCATGATATGGGATTGGGTAAATCTCTATCATATGTATTTGTTCCGGCTTATTCTGCAAGCCAAATCCTTTGTTTTGTTTTATTTGTGGTATTCGAGTTGCTTCGAAGTCAAATGTTGAATCCATACCTTTCCTAAATGGTGTTCTCATATTGCTATGTGAATACTAATCCTTTTGATCATTGAGGTTGTCATGTTAATTCTTTTCCTACCGGTGCGCTTCTCTTCGAGATGATTCCATCATTCTCCCCATCCGCAAGATCAATTCTAAGTTTTCTCAACGGTGTTTGTTTCGTTCATCCCAAGTTGTCTTTGTTTTCCCCCGCCCTCCCACACTTTTTCTTCAAGGACTCAGATTTCTTAATCATGTATCCTTTTATTTGTGGGAAGTATCTTCATTCTTTTCTTTCAATGTTCTTATCCGGTGATTCCCCATGAAGATGCTCAACAGTTTCAAGTTCATCATCCTCCATTGTTGTTTCTTCTCCGGTGGATCCAATTCAAGCTTTCAGTGTTGATCATATTCCTTTCCTTGTGCCAAATGCTTTTTCATGCCGGTGCACCTCTCATTCACTCACCTCTTGCTATTCATTTGTTCCAGAGTGTTGAAGATATCTCATAAGATTTGTGTTTCCATTCTTAATCCGTTCAAGCTATTTGGAGATTGTTATCTCATTCAAGCCATTTAATTCAACCGGTGCAATCTCTCTTTAAAATCATTTTCAACGGTGTTTTCTTTTGAGTGGGCCCTAACCCACAGGTCTTTTCCCAGGATCTTACCTGACTCTTCTATTTTCCCAGAGCTATCCTAAATTATTTTCCAAGTTTGACGTAAGAATGGATTTTCATCAGTCATATTGCTTCTCCAAGATCGCTTTCAAATTCTTTTCAGCTTTGGCTCAACCTTTTATCTTTTAATCCTTCCGGAGTTTCTCAACAATTCATGGTGGTGTTTCTCGTCGTCATTCTTGGATTTTGAAGACCGAAGAAGTGTTTCCTCTAAATCTTGGTCCATTCTCTTGAATATTCATGGTTCTAGCTTCATGCTATCCTCATAATTGTTTTGATTGTGACAATTCTTTTCTTACCATCCGGAGCATTTCATGAGTTGTTTCCATTTCTTTCCTCCAAAGGCCATCATGTCATAATTCTTCATTCTCAGCGTGTAGCTATCATTCTCCAAATCTTACCGGTGATTCGTTCAAATATCCTCTAATCAGTTCATGTTCTCTTCGTTCTCATGTATCTAAATCCCCTCAAATATCTTCATTCGTTTTCCAATTCTTCCCGGTGAATTGTGCCTTTGCTACGTTCATTTTCAATTCTTATGGTGGTTCGTTCAAGATTTCACCTCTTTCGTTATCATTTAATTCATTCGTTCTTTCCAATCCTACCGGTGGTTCATTGAAGACCTTCCCAAGCTTGCGCCATATCTATCTTAATCCTTTCTACGAGAATAAGTGGCATGCCAAATCCATTGTGGGTCATCAATTTAATTGATGAGGGATAAGCATAATGTAATTCTTATTCTTGTTTCATCGAGTAAATTCAATTCCTTATTCCGGAGGTTCATCAAAAAATTCTTGGTTTCAATTGCTCATCCTTCTTTTTCGGAGTTCCAAGTTCTCTCGGTTATATAATCGCGAAGCTCCATCTAAATCATTGCAAGGCTTCACCTGGTGTTTTCAACTTCTCTTTCTTTCAATCATCCTTTTATTACCGGAGTTTTTCATGGAGGCTCTACATGGCGGTTCGTCAAGGATTCTTGTCATTCTTTAATTGTTCTTCAAGATTTCTCTTGAAGTATGAACCGCCAAGCTACACTCTAAAATAAACATGGTGCTCAACTCATGTTTTGTTTTGAGGAGTTCAAGTATTCTTCTTCTTGCATTTCGAAGTGCAATTCTTTCTACCTTATCTTTTGAGGTGGTGTTATGTCACTCTTGACAATTTCCTTCATGTTTCATGATTCATATGTTGTCAAGAACGAGGTATTTTAAATCCATCAATCCCTCCATTGGAGTTATCTTGTGTCAGATTTCACCTAAAGCCTTTCCTTAAGGGTTGTTACTATTTGTGGTGATTATGCATGACCCAAGCTTGCTCTTTATCATCTTGGTGGAAGAAGTTTTTCATCTATTCGGTGCTCTCAATCAAATCAATGGTTTCCATTTGTGGCCGGTTGTCACCTCATAGCCTTGAGATGTTTTCCATAAGCCCACTACAAGCTTATTCGTTTCGTTGTTGGTTTTCCAACAACTCCGTTATAACCTTCTTGGAAGGGTGATTTCCAAACTCATTTGTGGCAGAAGTTGGCTTTTTCTCCTACATTCTATTAATCCAATGATCTATCTTCTATTCTTTCTTCCGGAGGCAATGTGATGTTGTGCTCTTCACCCATCACCTCGTTTGGTGAGGATCGTCTTCTTTTCATGCTTATCCATTCAATCGGAGTGTTGTGTCACGTCTTCAAGTTCTTTTCATCTTATCAAGTTTTGCCTCTCTTTTCAACCGGATTGCTGTCTGAAATCCTTCTTACCCTTTGTGCCATTCTTTCAATAGTTCCAGAGGCAGTGTGTTGTTGATTTCATCAAGTATCATCCCATCTTCTCAAGTTCATGTTCTATTCGTTCCATGTTCAGTCGGAGTGCTGCCCAAATTATATCAACCTTATTCCTCCTCTATCTAGTTTTAATCGGAGTGGTTTCAATATCTATCTTATCACTAAACCTCTTGGTTCTCATCATATTCCTTGTTCCTCTTGTCCAACGAATTGTTTGCAATCTTGGTCATCTCCGTTGTTTTGTTTCTTTCAATTTGTTCAACCTCTCAAGGTTCTTTGCTTTCACTCATTGGTCAAAGAAGCAACTTAGTTTTACCTCTTCTCTTCCTCTTCCGTTTTCCCTCCGGTGCCATCCTAGATCTCGGGACGAGATCCTCTCTAGTGGTGGAGTGTTGTAACGCCCCGGATGTAACTTTCCATATTCGTAACTCCAACTCTTGCCTTTTCCGGAGATGCCATATGTTATTTTCCTCCGTGGTTGGGTTTTTGTTTTTTTGTTTGTTTTTGTTGGTTTTGTTTTGCATTTTGTTCATGTCTTGCATTTCATCATCGCATCATTCGCATTGCATCGGCACTCCGTTGCCGTCATATTTTAAAAAAACTTGCATTCGTTCGTCGTTGTCGTTTCTCCCTTTGCCTTCATCACCTTCCCTCGGATCGCCTTGCCCGCGCTGACCGTTCCAGACCAACCGGGTTTTGCTTCCCTCTTGACCATGACCACCTAACCTCTCTTGCCAGCTCGCAGCCCCCTCGCGCGCGCGTCCGAAACTCCCCCGAACATGACCCGTTCTGTCGTGACCATTGGATTCGGATCATCCCCAAACATCTACAAAATATCTCCGTTTTCTTATTTGGACTCTCTAGCCTATTTTTTTCGGCCGCCCGATTACGATCGGAGGAACCTAATACCCCTAAACCAAAAATCCACTTTCTATATAAATAGTCTAACCCTAATTTTTAGGAGCCTTGTCCCATCAGTCTCGTCCCCGCCGCCAGCCATCCACCCACTCGCCTCCCACATTGGGATCCTCCTAGATCCATCCCGGGCCAACCACCGTCTCCCCTCGATCCATCCACCCAACCAGCCACAGCAACATCGTCATCGCCCTCCTCTTCGCCTCCCGCTTGTCGCCATGGCCACGGCAAGTTCAAGCTCCGCTGCCCGTTGCTGTTCATCGAGCCGTCCCGCGCTCCAAGTGCCGGGAACCGGCTCCCCGTCGTCAAGACCTCCCGGATCCGTCCGTTCTGCCGCCCAAGACCTCCCCGTCGGTTCCCTCATCTCCTCCCGCATGTCCGCCGTATCTCTCTGTTTTCCTCCCCGTGTTCCTCTCTGAATCCTCTTCTGTATTTTCTTTCTTCAGGCAACAGCATCAGTCGCCGCCGCCCCATGGAACCTTCTCCGCCTGGAGCTTCTTCACCTGCATCCGCGCCCCAAATCTGGCCCCTCAGTCCAGATCCGCCGTCTCCGCCTCCCTGCCATCGTCTCCGACGAGCAGCCGTGCCGCCGCGGCTGTGCTTCCTGTCGAGCAGAGGACGCCCGCTCGTCCCTGTCCCTTTGACCGCGCCAATCGCCAAGGCCCGAGCGCCCGCTTTCGTTGACCGCGCCTCTGCCTTCAGATTCCCCCGGCCCAGTGCGCCTCCTCACCCAGCCCGCACTGCCTTAGTCGCCTCCACCGAACGGGCTGAAGCCCATGGGTGAGCGCCCCTCCAGCCCCTCTCTTGTACACTGCTGGCCCAGCAGATTCGGGCCGATATGTTTTTTTCCCGGTCCTGTGAATTTTGCCATTTATCCAGAGACTGCAGATTTGCAAAAAAAAACCTCATGTTCATGCATTTAATAACTCATTAACCGTGCATCAGATTAAAATGTTTTAAACATGTAAAATGCTTAGAATTTTGTGTAGATTAATAATATGCCACTTGCATCCATGTTTAAAATGTTTAACATGCTGTTTATGTTTATTTTGCATAATGCCATGCTAAAATGATTTATATCATAACTAACTAACAGTTGCTCCGTTTTAAATAAACTTTATATGTAAATGGGGTGGAAAAATGCCTAGTTTAACATGGTGCACTTTATTTTCCTGTTTAACAACAATAAAATATGGTTTAGGTCAGAACAGTACCAAATTCAAAATATGCACATGGGGATTTTTCGGAATTGTTGTTTGTTGTTCCGGCCTCATTTAAACTTGCCTAGATAGGTAGTTTTCTTATGCTTCATCCCTTGCCATGTCTAAAAACATTTAATATTGTTGGGTGCATAAACAAGAGAGAACTAAATAAATGTTGTGAAGTTTCGTCAATATGCAACTCGTTGCATATTGAGCTCCACTTAATTTGTAGTATTGTTTGTTGCACTTTGCCATGCCATGCCTCATTAAACCGGACATGCATCATGCTTGTTTGTGCATCATGTCATGTTTATGCTTGTGCATTTACCATGTTGTTTGTTTGTTTCCGGTGTTGCTTCTTAGTTCCGGTAATGTTGCGATTGTGAGGATTCATTCGACTGCTCCCGTTCGCCTTCTTCATGGACTCGTTCTTCTTCCTAGCGGGATTTCAGGCAAGATGACCATCACCTTGGATCTCATTACTATCATTGCTATGCTAGTTGCTTCGTTCTATCGCTATGCTGCGCTACCTATTGCTTGCTCTTTAAGCCTCCCAAATTGCCATGTCAGCCTCTAACCCTTTCACCCTTCCTAGCAAACCGTTGTTTGGCTATGTTACCGCCTTGCTCAGCCCTCTTATAGCGTTGCTAGTTGCAGGTGAAGTTGAAGATTTCTCCATGGTGGACAGGGTTATGTTGGGATATCACAATATCTCTTATATTATTAATGCGTCTATATACTTGGTAAAGGGTGGAAGGCTCGGCCTTATGCCTGGTGTTTTGTTCCACTCTTGCCACCCTAGTTTCCGTCATACCGGTGTTATGTTCCCGGATTTTTGCGTTCCTAACGCGGTCGGGTGATTTATGGGACCCCCCTGACAGTTCGCTTTGGATAAAACTTGTCTAGCAAGGCCCAACCTTGGTTTTACCATTTGCCTCACCACCACCTATACCCTTCCCTTGTGTCAGCCAACCCAAGGGTCATCTTTATTTTAGCCCCCCGGGCCAGTGCTTCTCTAAGTGCTGGTCTGAACCGGCCAGACTGCGGGGCCCCCTCGGGGAAACTCGAGGTCTGGTTTTACTCGTAGGCTGACCTATCCGGTGTTGCCCTGAGAGCGAGATATGTGCAGCTCCTATCGGGATTGTCGGCACATCGGGCGGCTTTGCTGGTCTTGTTTTACCATTGTCGAAATGTCTTGTAAACCGGGATTCCGAGACTGATCGGGTCTTCTTGGGAGAAGGTATATCCTTTGTTGATCGCGAGAGCTTATCATGGGCTAAGTTGGGACACCCCTGCAGGGTATAAACTTTCGAGAGCCGTGCCCGCGGTTATGTGGCAGATGGGAATTTGTTAATGTCCGGTTGTAGATAACTTGACACCAGATCCGAACTAAAACGCATCAACCGCGTGTGTAGCCGTGATGGTCTCTTCTCGGCGGAGTCCGGGAAGTGAACACGGTCTTTGGGTTATGTTTGACGTAAGTAGGTGATCAGGATCACCTCTTGATCATTGCTAGCTTCACGACCGTTCCTTTTGCTCCTCTTGTCGCTCTCATTTGCGTATGTTAGCCACCATATCATGCTTAGTCGCTGCTGCAACCTCACCACTTTACCCCTTCCTTTCCCATTAAGCTTTGCTAGTCTTGATACCCATGGTAATGGGATTGCTGAGTCCTCGTGGCTCACAGATTACTACAACAACAGTTGCAGGTACAGGTTATGCGATGATCATGGCGCGAGAGCGATGTTTGCTTGTTTTGGAGTTCTTCTTCTGCTTCTTCTTCGATCAGGGGATAGGTTCCAGGTCGGCAGCCTGGGCTAGCAGGGTGGATGTTGTTTGTGCTTCTGTTTGTGTTTTATCCGTAGTCAGATGTTGATCTTATGTATGATGTTGTATTCATGTGGCATTGTATGCCTTATGTATGTATCCCCATCTATTTATGTAATGTTGATGTAATGATATCCACCTTGCAAAAGCGTCTTCAAGATGCGCTTCTATCCTTGGTGGGACCTTCGAGTTCCTTTAGGATAGGGTCGCATCTTGGGCGTGACAGATAGGCAGTCCAAGTTGCCGGTAGCTGGTGATCAACTTCGGCTAGAGGACCCTGCCTGTAGTATGATTCAGTGTCAAACACTGGGTCTTCTTGCTCGCTCTCGATGATCATGTTGTGCAAGATGACACAGCAAGTCATGATCTCCCACATTTGATCTTTCGACCAGGTCTGAGTGGGGTACCGAACAACAGCGAATCGAGATTGGAGCACACCAAATGCCCGCTCGACATCCTTCCTGCAAGCCTCCTGAACCTTCGCAAACCAGGCGTTCTTGCCTCCTGGCACAGGGTTTGAGATCGTCTTCACAAATGTCGACCATCTCGGATAGATGCCGTCAGCTAGATAGTACCCCTTGTTGTATTGGTGCCCATTGATCTCGAAGATCACCGGAGGAGAATGGCACTCAACGAGCTTGGCAAAAACAGGAGAGCACTGCCCGACAGAACTTGTAGAAACACTCTATGCTGGTGGACTCGGCCATGCGCCCATAGTCGTCGAGTGAATCACTGGGAGCTCCATATGCAAGCATCCTCATCGATGTCGTGCACTTCTGGATGGAGGTGAATCCAAGAGCGCCAGTGCAATCCATCTTGCACTTGAAGTAGTTGTCGAACTCCCGGATGGAATTCACAATCCCGAGGAAGAGCTTTTGGCTCATCCGATAACGGCGCCGAAATGTTCTCTCACCATGAAGTGGAGCATCGGCGAAGTAGTCGGAGTAGAGCATGCAATAGCCTTGCAGACGATGCCGGTTCTTTGCTTTCACCCGCCCCGGCGCCGAGCCACCTCGACGCGGCTTTTCACTGCTCGCCAGCAGCTGGGCGAGGGCGGCGAGCACCATCAGATGCTGTTCTTCCTAGACGTCGGCCGCGGCTTCCTCCTCCAGCAGCGCGGCGAGCTCTTCCTCCTCATCGGAGTCCATCGCCGAGTCAGTCAAAACGCCGAACACCTTGCGCTCGGTGGGCGTATACCCGCCGTTAAACCGCGCCTCCGCGGCCGGAAACGGCGGCCGGCAGCGCCTAGTGCTGCGGGAGGGGCTGCCGCGGCGAAGCGCTGCTATTTTCCGGCGGGGAATGGCTATCTAGCGGAGTAGGTCGGCGCCCGTCGCCGGGATACAGCTAGTGGTGGCCGAGGGCGCGGGGGGTGCGAGGCGAGTCGGGGGAAGAAAAACTTGACTTTTCCCCTGTCGGTGTGGGCCAGGCGTGCTTTTCACTAGCGCCGGAGCCCCCAACGGCTCCCCAGCGCGCCGGGTTCGGCCTGTGACCGCCGGGCGGAAAAAAGGTCCGAACCGGCGATTTTCGGCGTCCTGGGGGCGCGACTGGGCCGTTTTTTCGGCGCCGGCGTGAAAAAATCGCTTGGGTAGGCCTTTTTTGGGGCGCGGCTGGAGATGCCCTTAGGTGCAGGTTTTGAGGACATCAGATGTTTTGCTGCCGGTTATAATCCGGTTTGCTGCCGCTAGATTGATGAGACGGTCCAGTCGGTTTCAGTCCGGACAGCATTTGCCATGTTTCATCCAAAGTTTGACGAACACTGCATCCACGACACTGGTGCTTTCAGGCTGGGTGTTGCCGTGGTGCGGTGGGGTCTTCGACCGACTCTAAATCAGGTGCTATATTTTCTGTTATACTCATCCAGCAGGAGATGATTTTCTTTTAGAATCGTTGCTACGGGCCGTGCAAATTTTTGTTTGCAGAACTCAAGCTCGGGAAATTTTCGGTACGGCGGCCGACGAGCTTCTAGATTGGCGACAAGGAAAAAAATGCGGTCCGACCGGCAGTGTCCCAGCCAAGGACACCGCAGAGCTAGTACCACACATGTGCACAACGTCCGCGGAGTGCACGCGGGTGCACAAGGCGTCAGACTCATAAAAAGGGAAGTCAAGTACTAGTAGTACACGTTTGGTTCCTTCTTATTTTTTCTGAAGTACTGTCCTACTTGCCTAGACGTAAGATTGAATCAAAGCAAACAAGGGCTCAAGTACCACTACAACCTCATATGTTGGTTGACTTTCCAAAGGTCAAATGCGTGCATGCGCCTGTACTATTACTAGTTCGGCCGGTGTCTATGTAGTAGGCACCTCCTGTCCTGTCCGACTGATCGAGACGGGCGAGAAGTGATTTTTCCCGGCACGTTCGGTGGATGCCGATTCGGGGTCTCTCCGGCTTCGTGACGGGTAGTATTGTAGAGGGTGTGTGCTGTCATCCGGTGGAAATCCTGCTCGTTTTGGGGAGCCGAGCGCGGGGTGCTTTCTTCGTGGCAGGAAGAGAGAGTAATGGCAATGGCAAAGGCAGCGACTGATCTGTTGCCGTCTCGTGCCTACGCTCCCTGCCTGCTGCTATGCAGGCAAATTCGTGCAAGTGCCTACTGCTCCTTTCCGCGTCTATGGCAGCGTGCCGAGGTAATTGCACAGAAGTACCACAATCGAGACATTATATGCGGATTGGTACCACTTTTGATAATTTTTACATGTCAATACCAAGTTTGAGGCTAACTGTTACAAAAAGGTCTAAACCGCATATAAATACGTATTGACGGTGTATCTGACTGGCAGGGCCCGCCTGTCAGGTGCTGATGCGGTATGCTCTTTTGCAGGAAACCCCCTTGCTTTTTTGCGGGAAAAAGGCTCACTGAGAGGCTCTTTTTTCCATTCATAATTTTCACCGCTGAATCGGACTCATTTGATAATTTCCGTCGAATTGGACAAATATAAAAAGAAATTCTAATTACGCGCGAAGCAGGATTTGAACCTGCGACCTGCCGCTGGAAGCTTCGCGGGCTAGCCACTGCGCCACATGATGGCTAGTGTTGTTAAGCAACCGTCGGCTCTTTTATATGATACAACCAACGCTGGGCCGGCGGTTGGGCTCAGCGAGGCCTGCAATATTTTTTCGTTTTGCATTTTACTGGGCCCAAGTTCATTTTCGTTTCTTCATCTTTTTTCATTCAATGGAAATTGATCATTTTGTAATATATGTTGAAGATTCTCAAAAAAAAAAGTAATATATGTCGAACAATTTTCTTATTATATACACCATAAATTTCAAAAGTTCACAGCGCATTACGTAAAATTTTGTTCACCATATATTTATCATTTTTTAATAAATTTAAAATGATCATTTGTGTAATTTATGTTGAACAATTTTCTTAATATATGTTCACCATATATTACAAAAAGTTCAGCATGCCTAATTCAATATATATTAAGAAAATTGTTCAACATATATTGATCATTATTGTAAAACATGCAAATTGATCATTTTTGTAATATTTGTTGAACAAATTTCTTAATATATGTTCACCATAAATTACAAAAAGTTCACCGCGCATTATGTAACATGTTCATCATATATTTAGAAAAAAGTTCAACATATATTATAAAAATAATAAATTTGCATTTCTGTTCAACGTATATTACCAAAAGTTCAGTATATTAAAAAAATCTTCAGCATTTGAAAGAAGACGTCATCGTGCATTAAAAAATGTCCACTGTTCTCAGAAAAAGTGATCACCGTACATTAAGAAAATGTTCATGCGTATTTGAAAATATGTTCATCATGTATTTAAAAATATTGTCATTATGTATTTGAAAACATGTTCATTATATACTAAAGCCTATCTTAAGAAATGTCCAATAAGTATGTTGAAAATTCAGGAGAAAAACCAACCCATGGAATGAACAAAGATGAAGAAATGAAAAGAAACCTGGGAACGAACGAACCCCAGGACGCGCGCCAGTAAAACGCGAGGCGAAAAAAATATTGCAGGCCTCGGCCAGCCCAAACGCCGGCCCAGCACCCTAGCGAGTGTATAAAGAATTTAACGCTGTTTCACCAACATGACCCGCGCTGTGGCGTAGTGGTTAACGCCCCCAAATTCTAGATGGCCTGTGCCAGCTTCGAATCCTGCCGGCGCATAATTTTGCGTTTGTTTTATTTATTTGTCCAATTCGACGGTAATTTCCAGATGAGTCCGACTCGGTGGTGGACGAAAAAAAGAGCCCTTACGGGAGTCTTTTTCCCGCAAAACAAAGGCCATCTATGTTATTACGTATAAAGCAAGGGTGTTTTCTGTAAAATAACATGCCATGTAGGTACCTGACAGGCGGGCCCCGCTGGTCAGATACACCATCAATACGCATTTATACATGGTTTAGACCTTTTTGTAACAGCTAGCCCCAAAATTGGTACTGACATGTAAAAATTACCAAAAGTGGTACCAATCCGCACGTAATGCCCAATTATGGTACTTCCCTACAATTAACTCCAGCGTGCCACATGCGCGGCGTATGCTCGGACAGCGGGTTTGGTTGGAGGTACTTAATAAAGCTACAAAATGAGAAATGAAGGGGTACGAGATTTTTAATCTATTGTTTGGTTAGGGGGATTGAGTTCACAAGGGCATTCTCGATGGGAGTGTTAGGAGGATTGAGAGTCATAAGAGCATTTTCAATGGGAGGCGCTAGCAGCGGCGCTTATGATAAAAAAACTATCCCAAGAATTTTGCGCTTACCTTCCAACGGCCACGTTTAGGGCATCTCTAGCAGACCGCTTATATCACGAACCCTTAAAACCGTTATAAGGGTCGCAAAAAATGTGTTTTAAGTTGTCGACTTTACCTCCCGCGGAATAGACCCTGTAAATGGCACTGTAAAAACGAAAATTCCTCTTAGAGATGCTCCCCGCCGTCCTCCTCCGCCTCCCCTCCTGGTTCCCCGCCGTCCCCTAAACACCCCACCGGTCACATCCGCGAGGTGGAGCTCATCCCGGCCACCTCGCCCCGCCCTTCTCCGGCCCCAATTTGAACAACCGGCGACCGATTCCGGCGGCAGCAGACGATTCCGGTGAGCTATGCGGTGGAATTGCGGCGGCGCTGTCGTGGGAGTAAGTATGACAGTAAGAGTAGGGGGTACGTAGGAGGAGACAAGGTCCTAGCTATGGTGAGGTTGTACACGCAAGTTTGCGAGTTCAGGCCCCTCTCAGAGGAGGTAATAGTCCTACGTCTTAGTGCACTGAGGCTTTGTCGACTGGATTATGCGTGGATGTTACAAGGGATGCGAACCCTTGTGCCTGAGGAGGGGGGTGGCTTATATAGAGTGCGCCAGGACCCTTGCAACCCTCAATTACACAGGGTTCAATGTGAGTTAAGATAGGAGCGTTACTGGTAACACTAGCCATTAATGATCTTTAAGACTACAGAGTGAACGCCTGACCGTTGCCATCCCGGTGTGACTTTAGATCTTCTGTACTCCGAGTGGTTCTTCATATGGTCGAGTGACCCTGTTGTGGTCGAGTGGAATTGGGATATCCGAGTGGAATCTTCTGTCGAGTGGATTGCACTTCAAGGTGATTCCTATCTGTACTCTCTGTTGGTCTTTGAATGTCTTTGATTACAGGGCAGTGTCCTTGGGTAGGGTGTCTAGGTCAGGCCTAAGACCCTACACTAGGTACATATCCTCGTCATTAGCCCCTGAATGGATTGAGGTCCGAGTGAAGAAGGGTTGAAGGTGGTTCCCATTCAATTCAATGCTTCGGAGACATTTCCTAGAAGTCTGGAAAGCACACTGGTATTTTAACCCTGCTTCAGTCGCCTCGATCGATTCCAGTAGCTTGAAATCACCGAGTGAATTAATGTGATAAGTCTTTGAGTCAATCAGAATGCGAAATTTTTGACGCGATTAACTGCCCTGCGGTTTCCAGATCTTGCGGGATTCGAAATTTCGAAGAAGCGCGCCGGACGGGGCACGGCACAGTAAACAGAACGAATCGGATGGGGACTCCTCGATTTTCGTGCTGCCTTTTTTGCCATGTATCGAGCCAGCACCTGCGACGGGATGTGATTGGATTGCTTGGGCCCACCGGTCAGCCACTCGAAACAAGTCTCATGAAAGGCGTCGAGGCCGATGCGAGATATTATGCCTTCCATTTGATCCTCTTTCTCTCTTCTTCCCCGCCTCTCTTCTCCCTGCCCTCCACGCCTCCGCTTGGCCCTCCCAAGCTCCACCGCAATGGTGAAGGAGAAGACCACGACTCTGGAGCGCGCGAAGAAGGCAGCGGCGACGGCAAAGGGCAAGAAGACAGTGAGGGGCTCGACATCGCAGTCCTGTCTGCCGCCTGGTTGGATCCAGGGGGACTGGATCCGTTCCATGGTTGTGACGCCCGGATAATTAAGCTACAGTAACCATCTGCTAATGATGCCACGTCACCTCGATTTCTGTTGCTAATCTCGCGTTAGTTTGAAATTGATTCAAATTCAAATTCAAAATCAAGCAAACAATAAAAGTTTTCAAATATTAAAACTAAAATGTTCGGGGTGAGCCAAATAATGCATAGGAAAGTATGGTGGAGAAACCACACTTTTAGAAAAGGTTTTAATACTCTAAAAGTATTTTAAACAGTAACAAAAACAATTAGTTAAATGCCTTTTACAAAATAAAATATTAAACTATTTTATTTAGTTGCCCAAACTTATGTGGCAATAGCCTATTTACTAACACTAAATTAGGGACTTCTTTTATAGTTTACAAAACTAAAATAAAAGTGGAACTAAAGTAAAACAGAAAACAGAAAAGGAAAATTAAACAAAAGTAAAATAAAGACAAAAGAAAGGGAAACCCCCCTCCCTCGCTGGGCCTCGGCCCAGCTCGCCGTCGGGCCAACCAGGCCGGCCCAGCCGCCCCCTATAACCCCCTGAGTCACCCCGAAACCCTAACCACACCCACTCCCCCCGATTCCCCCCCACTCGTCTCGCTCGATCCCTCACCTCCCCCTCGCGCCGCCGCACATCGAGACCAGAGGCGAGGCGCCTCATGCCCGAACCCCTCGCAACCTCTCCTTCCTCCGTTCGATCCTGCTTCACCCCTGGACCTCCACTGCGGCAGCAAGCAGCAGGCGTCGTCCTCGCCTTCTCGGACCTCTCCCGCACCACGGCTACCGCGCCTCCGACCAACCTCGTGCCGCGCCTGCAGCACCGCTACCCGCCACCACCATCGCCGCCACCTCGTCGATCCGGTGGCCACTGGCCTCCCCTCATCGCTCCAAGGCGTCCAGGAGCTTCGCCATCGTCGTCTTGTTTGCCTACATGCTCTAAATCGAGCCGCGACAGCCCGTACGGTCGCCATCGAGCTCATCTCCGCCGCCGTTCGCCATGGGTTCCGACGGCTTCACTGCATCCCACGCCTCCCCGAGCCTCTCCCCGTCAACGATGTGAGCCGACGCGCTTTCCCCTCTGCCTTCCCCTTGATCTGCATCCTCTGACCACCGTGCTCATCGTTGTCGTCCCGCGGTAGAAGTCACCATGGTCGGGGCTCCACTCACGTTGGCTCTGCCTTGCTCCAACACGCACACGCGCGCCCCTGGCCGTGCCCCTGCGTCGCCCAAGCGTGCATCCAGTGTGGCTTGCCGTCGCCCGACCGCGCTCTGCCCGCTGCTACCCGCCTGACGTCGCCGCCGCCTCCGCCCGCTGCTTGCGCCGGCGGCCGCGCTCCCAACCACGCTTCCCTCGTCCTCCTCCGCCCGGCCCCGCCCGAGTCGCGGCCGCCCTGCTCACCGGGCTCTCGCTCGGGTGACGCCGCGCACGATCTCGCCCCTGTCGGGCGCCCGCTCCTGGCGCCCGCGCCCGTTCGCACAACCGCGCCCAAACCCGCTAGGCCTCCCTAGGGCCTATGACAAACGGGCCCAGCCCCAGAATGTTTTTTTATAAAATAAAAGAAAACAAAATTTAAAAAATGAATTAATAAAATTAATAATTAATATATTAGTGAATTAATTAAGTTAATTAATCCTGCTTAATTAATCTAATTAACTAGTTAGTTTAATTAAACAATAATTAGATTAGCTAATCCTGATTAACCTAAACAGAGTATGACATACGGGACCCACACATCAGTTTGACCACTCAACGCCCTGTTGACTGCTGACGTCATGCTGACGTCAGCATACACTATTCTGGATAATGTTAGAGATAAATAATTAAATAAATTCTAAAAATGATTAAATCTTTTAAAATTAATATAAAATAAACCGTAGCTCGGATGGAAAAACTTTGTACATGAAAGTTGCTCAAAACGACGAGACGAATCCGGATACGCAGCCCGTTCGTCCGCCACACATCCCTAGCTGTAACACCCCGGTGTAATGATGCTACAGTAACCCCTGGGGTTATGTTAATCTTTTTGCTAAACATGTGCCTGATCATTGTTGTCTCATGTTCTTTCAAATTCCAGTTGAATTCAAATTCATATTCTATGTGAAATTCAAAATGCTCAGACATGAAAACAAAAATGTTCATCATGTGCCAAATAATCCAACACTAATATTGGTGGTGAGCCAACATTTTTGCAAATTGTTTAACTGGCCTAAACTATTTGAAACCGAAGTTTTAAAAGAAAAGGGAAAACTGTTTAAAAAAAGAGAGAAAAGCCCCCACCCCCTCAACTGGGCCGACTGGCCCAGCTGGCCACCGCCCCCCTGGGCCTCAGCCCACATGGCAGCCCAACAGGCCATGTGGCCCACACCCCCCCACCGGGTCGCCTTCCCCTCCACTACTCCTCCGACCACGCCGCGACAATGCTGCGTCCTGCCGCACCACCTCTCCGTCGAGGACGATGAGGATAAGGCCGCCACGAGCGTGCCTCGGGCTCACTCCCCCGCTCCCCACTTGCCCCGCTCCACCTCTCCCTCTCCCCACCAGATTCCTCCTCGCCTCCCCCATCGTTCCCCGTCCACCACCGAGCGCCTCTCCGTCGCCACTCACCACACTCCACCGCGTCCACCGACCGACCTTCGCCTCGTCGACGTGCCCCCAGGCGCTGCCTCGACCTCCACATCTGCCCCGCTGAGCCGCACGGACCGGGACGGCCCCGCCGCACCACCACGACCTCGCCTTCGCCCTTGGCTCCGACGAACGCCGCCGCCCCAAATCCACGCCACTGCTGCTCCTAGTCACCCAACGGGCCACCGTGTGCCCCCAAGGTGAGCTCCGGCCCCCTTTTCCTTCTCCTCGCGCGTCTCCGCCTCCACTGTAGCTAGCTCGCCCGCAAGCCGAGCTCCGCCGTCCGCCATTGCCGTCGTAGGGCTCGCCACCGAGCTCCTCCGCTCAAGCTAGTAGCTCCGACGAGCTCCTGGAGCGCCGTAGACCTCGCCCAGCTCCTTCGTTAGCCAAAACACGCACTGCAACGCCGATCCCGACAAGGTCCCGAACCCCACCACCGCCTCCACTCGTCGCCGACGCAGTTCCGGTCACCCCCGCGTCCAACCGACCACACCATGCGGCGCGGCTTCGTCTCCTCGTTCGAACGCGCCAAGTCCCGGGCCAAATGACCCCTGTGCACGATTCCCGGCGAAGTCCGGCGAGCCCCGCCACTGTTTTGGTCGCCGGCGGCGAAACCCCGACGCCGCCGACGTGGCACACCTGGGGCCCGCCTCTGGGTCACTGCCCGTGGGCCCCCTAGCCCCAGTTGACCACGTTGACCGTGGTCAACTGTGCTGACTGGGCACACAATGTCTCTAACACGCGGGCCCCATCGCTTATTTTGTTAAATAAACGTTTTTCTAAATAAAAACAATTAGTTAAAACATTAGTTAGATTAGTTAGTTAGTTAGTACTAACTAGTCACTGACTGCTGGGGCCCACGCGCCCTAACTAACCCTGTTAGTTTAGTTAAGCCTCTGTTAGACAGAGAGGCTGACAGGTGGGTCCCACCTGTCAGTTTGACTGGTCAGCAGAGCTGACGCAGTGCTGACGTCACTGTTGACGCAATAAACCTTTTCTGCTTTTAAAATAATTCATAAATTGGTTTAAACTTCGAAAATCCATAACTTTTAATCCGTAACTCGGATGAAAATGTTTTCTACATGAAAGTTGCTCAAACGACGAGGCGAATCCGAACACGCAGTCTGTTTACCTGTCAGATGCCTCTAACTATGTGAACATGAAACTTTCCCCTCCGGTCATCTGTCTGACACAGGTCCGGAACCAGGAAAACATTCCTGGTTGGTTTTCCCCTTCTCCTATATCGCGTAGCCTTACGTTAGGTCACACCCGGCACAGCTTATTGCCATGTTATGCTTTGTGATGCTATGCCTGCTTTATATTTACTGTTTCTTCCCCCTCTTCTCTTCGGTAGACCCCGAGACCGATGCCGCCCCTGTGATCGACTACGTCGACGACGACCCCTTCTTGCCAGAGCAACCAGGCAAGCCCCCCCTTTGATCATCCTGATATCGCCCATTCCATTCTCTAATGCTTGCATTAGATTTTGCTAATGTTATTGTTTGCTCCTATTCTGATGCATAGCCTGCTTTTGTATCTGCTGTTGTACCTTACCTGCTTATCCTAAACTGCTTAGTATAGGTTGGTTAGTGATCCATCAGTGACCCCCACTTGTCCTTGTTGCCCCTGCTACATCATCGATGACTCAATCTACGTGATCGAAGACCAGGCCCCGACACCGCACATCACTTCCCCTTAGTTGCTCGACATTACTGGGTTACTATCGAGTACCGAGGGTGAACCTCTTCAGCACTTCTGATGTTAACCCTGTAGTGTAGTCATTCGGTCGTGGTCATCGAGGGTGATTTCCTCCCTAACCACTTTCGATACGACTCTGTCGTGCAACCCCTCAAGTGTGAACCTCGGGGGTGATTCCTCTTACGTTCACCTTGATGATTACATCTAGTGGAATTCATCGGGGGTGATTCCTCGGGTTTCCCCTTGATGTTTGGACACACGGATACTTGTACTTTACCGCTGTTACTTGGATAGACGGGTCGACCCTTAGGGGTACCCGCGCGAGCTTAATTGCGAGTGATGTGGAGTCGGGCGGACCTGGAAGGTGACCGCAAGATAATTACAAGGCGTGGCCGGGCATTCCTAGCCCTTGCCACAAGTCCTCGAGATGGGGCAACGGGGTCACATCTTTCGGGAGTCTCTGCTTGTTACCGCGCGTTCCTAATCCACTACGATTTGGATATTTGATCTGAGGGGCCTCTGGTCTGATAGCACTAACCATCACGTGGGCATAGTATGGGCGTTCTGCGTCGTATACATCAGCCGAAGCTTAATAGACGTCACCGACTGAGCAGCGCGCGCCGGGTTGGACTGCGTAAGCACCTACCTTATTGAAGGAGGTAGCTAGGTCTGCTCACCGGCCGCGTACGCAACGTGCATGAGTTCCTAGGGAGATGGCCCATGACCCCTGGGGGCATAGGTTTAGTCCGGCGTGCTGGCCTCTCTATTAAGCCTAGGTCGGGTTGCGGCGTATTGTTTGGCCGAGGCCGGGCATGACCCAGGAAAGTGTGTCCGAACGGAGTTAATCAAGCGTGGTGGGTAAGTTGGTGCATCCCTGCAGGGAAGAAAACATCTATCGATAGCCTGTCCTATGGTAACGGACACTCGGAGTTGTATCCCGATCGATACAACTAGAACTGGATACTTGTGATGAGACTTGGATATGAGGTGATAACTAGATAGTATGGCTCTGGGATTGCTTTCTCACAGGGAGTCGAGAAAGGATCTCCGGCCGAGGTTGATAACACTACTACTACTTTACTTTATGCTACTCTACTCCCTCCTGTTGCTGCAAGATGGTGGGTTCGAGAAGAAGCTAGTCTTCGATAGGCTAGGCTTTTCCCCCTTCTCTTCTGGCATTCTGCAGCCCAGTCCACATATACAACCTTCTCTTTGATAATGTTGCATATGTAGTGTAGATCCTTGCTTGCGAGTACTTTGGATGAGTACTCATGGTTGCTTTGCTCCCCCTTTTCCCCATTTTCTTCTTTCCGGTTGATGCAACCAGATGTCGAAGCCCAGGAGTCAGATGCCATCGTTGATGCCTACTACTACATGGAGATCATCGACGACCAGGAGTAGTTAGGAGGCCTTGCGTTTTCGATCGATGTTGCTTTTGTGCTAGCCTTCTTAAGGCAAACTTGTCTAACTCATGTCTGTACTCAGATATTGTTGCTTCCGCTGACTCTTGTGTATTCGAGCTTATGTATTAGAGCCCTCGAGGCCCCTGGCTTGTAATATAAAGCTTGTATTATTTTATTTTGTGTCTAGAGTTGTGTTGTGATATCTTCCCGTGAGTCCTTGATCTTGATCGTACACATTTGCGTGTATGATTAGTGTACGATTGAATCGAGGGCGTCACAAGTTGGTATCAGAGCCGACTGCCTGTAGGTAGCCCCCTTTCCAACTCCTTGGTCGAAGTTGAGTCTAGTCACTGAAAACTTTTTACTAACATTGGCTGTGTGGCTTACGGGCCCACGTCGCCATTGGGTGGTATTAGCATCTTGTACTCCTCGTCTATACTCTGGGACTCTGAAGTCTCTTCTACTCTGGTTAAACGAATTTACTAACATTAGGATCCCGTGACCACATTCACCCCGAAGTTGGATGAAGCCATAGTTATCCCTTAGAATAGCATTTTGAGTAGTGCACACATTGTCGTGTTGACTACGAAGTGGTATCCATCGTACCTCCTTCATTATGCATGTTTTCATCATGAATGATCCTTGTCTTTGCAAATGCTCAATGCTGAACTACCCCCTGTTACATGTTAGCAGGATGGTTAGACCCGCTGGTCGTGGCCATGGTGCCAACGACCCACCACCGCCTGAATTCTTTACTGGAATGATGCAACAATTTGAGTTGACTCGCCAGTTCATGGAAGGAATGATGGCTCAGTTTCCTCGTCCGAACATGAATCAACAGCCAACCCCAGTAACTCTGCAGGACTTCATGCGCCTCAACCCAACTATCTACCGCAGTTCACAACCCCTTGATGCTGATGGCTGGCTCCGCGACATCACATATGAAATGGAGTCTGCTAGTGTTGCCCCTGCCAGCTATGTCACCTTCGCATCTTTCTTTCTGAAGGGTCCTGCTGCTCAATTGTGGGACGGCCACAGGCGTACCCTACCTGCTGGAACGGTCATTACTTGGCCGGATTTCCAAGCTGCCTTCCGTGCCCGTTTCATTCCTCAGGGAACCATGGACAGGAAGAAGTGAGAGTTCCGCAACCTCAACCAAGGCAACAAGACTGTAGATGTTTATCAACGGGAATTTCTGGACTTGTGACATTATGCCGAAGAAGACATTGCAACTGATGCTTGTAAGCAAGAGAAGTTTCGTGATGGACTTCACCCTGATATCAAGCTAGCATTGCTCGTTCATGACTTTGCCGACTTCGCCACCTTGGTGAACAAGGCTATTCAGGTTGAGACTGGTCTTCAGGAACACCAGGGATCCCTTAGGCGTAGTCGCGACGTTGGCTCATCTTCGGGCCCGTCAGTGCAGAAGCGTCGGATATGGATTCCCCACAGCATGTATCGTCCAACTGCACCTGCACCAAGACAGTCCTATGTTGCACCTCATCTGCCTCCTCAACCGCAGAGGCAGCCCCTTCGGGCTGTACCACCCCAAGCTTCTGCTCCCAATCCCAATGATGGTCTGTGCTTCAAGTGGGGCCTTCCAGGTCACTGCTCTAGGAAATGCCCTCAGAATCAGAATCAGCTGGCTCTTTCTTCAACTGACCGTAACAATCAGCCCCATAACAACAATGCGAGACCTTATGGTCGTGGTCAGACTAATCATGTTGATGTGAATGAAGCTCAAGACCAGCCTGCCACTATGATGGGTACTCTCCTTGTTAATTCAGTACCAGCTTCTGTTTTATTCGATTCAGGAGCATCACATTCATTTATGTCAGAAAAGTTTGCATACACACATGACATTCTATGCGAGGCCATGAACACCCCGATAGTGGTACGCACCCCTGCGGGCCGATGTCAAACTACCATGATTGGTCGCGATGTTCCCATTGAGATTGAAGGGTTGGAATTCCTTGTTTCTCCCATTATTCTGGAGTCTTCCAATATTGACCTCATTTTGGGAATGGAATGGTTGAAAGCGCATACTGCCTCTATCGTTTGCGCCACCAAGGTCGTTCACCTCCTACATCCTTCCGATGAGATAGTAAGCTACCATGCTCAGCTTGTTCAAAACGCTGAAGCACGACTTTATGTCTTGAATGCGTTGAACGCAGCACCTCTTGAGGGAATTGAAAAGATTCCAGTTGTTCGTGACTTCCAAGACGTCTTTCCAGAAGAACTTCCAGGAATACCCCCTGCCCGGGCTGTCGAGTTTGTCATCGACTTGAAACCAGGCACCGTTCCTATCGCCAAACGACCCTACAAGATGCCGCCTCATGAGCTCCTTGAACTTAAGGAGGAAATCGACAAATATCTTCGCAAGGGTTTCATTCGTCCAAGTTCCTCTGCTTGGGGAGCACCTTCTCTCTTCGTCAAGAAGAAGGACGGTACGAACCGTTTGGTCCAAGACTATCGTCCTATCAACCAAGCTACAATTCAGAACAATTATCCCCTTCCTCGGATCAATGATCTGTATGATCAACTGGCTGGTTCATCGATATTCTCTAAACTCGACTTGAGGTTGGGTTACCACCAGATCCGTGTTCGTGAAGAGGATATTCCAAAGACCGCATTCGTTACTCGATATGGTTCATATGAGTACACCGTCATGTCATTCAGTTTAACCAACGCTCCAGCTACTTTCTCTCGTCGGATGAACTATATATTCATGGATTACCTCGACAAGTTCGTCGTAGTCTATCTGGATGATATCCTGGTATATTCGAAGAATAAAGAAGAACATGCTGAACATCTTCGTCTTGTTCTGAAGAAGCTTCGAGAGCATCAACTTTATGCCAAGTATTCCAAGTGTGAATTCTGGTTACCCGAAGTCACCTACCTTGGTCATGTTATCTCCAAGGATGGTATTGCCGTCAACCCAGAGCGCGTTCAGGCTATTCTTGACTGGACCCCTCCGAAGACTGTCAAGCAAGTCAGAAGCTTTCTCGGACTGGCCAGCTATTGTCGTCGCTTTGTCGAGAACTTCTCCAAGATCGCCAAGCCACTGACTAATCTGCTTCACAAAGGCGTTAAGTTCGATTGGACAGACAAATGTCAGGAAAGTTTCTAGGCACTCAAGGACAAACTGACTTCTGCCCCAGTGCTTGCTCCCCCTGATTCTTGCAAGGACTTTGTCATCTATTGCGACGCTTCACGTCAAGGGTTAGGTTGTGTCCTAATGCAAGAGCGCCGAGTGATTGCTTATGCCTCCCATCAAGTGCATCCTCATGAAGAGAACTACCCAGTTCATGACCTCGAGCTTGCTGCGGTTATCTTTGCACTAAAACTATGGCGACAATACCTTCTCGGTAATCATTTTGAGATCTTCACCGATCATCAGAGTCTGAAATACCTGTTTACTCAGCCAGATCTGAACCTCCGTCAGCAGCGATGGATGGAAGCTATTGCTGACTACAACTGCGGTATATCTTATACACCTGGCAAGGCTAATGTAATGGCCGATGCCCTGAGCCGAAAGTCTTATTGCAATAATCACCAGGTCTACAAAGCTCAACCCTGCCTTTATGAAGAGCTATGCAAGCTGAACCTTCAACTAGTTCCACAGGGTTCTCTGAATAACCTTGTTTTGGAACCAACTCTTCTGAAAGCAATCAAGTCTGCTCAAGCCAAAGATGCTCATGTTGATCTGATGAAAAAGGATCTTGCCTTAGAGAAATCCAGAGATTTCTCACTTGGTGAAGATGGAACCTTATACTTCAGAGATCGCATTGTCGTACCCCGGTTCGAGCTTATGACAGAGAAGGTGATGAAAGAAGCGCATGACACCCCTCTCTCTATTCATCCGGGAAGTACCAAGATGTATCTAGACATCCGTCAGAAGTACTGGTGGTCTAATATGAAGCAAGACATTGCTCGATATATTGAAGAATGTGACGTTTGTCGTCGCGTCAAAGCAGAACATCAGAAACTGGCTGGACTTCTGCAACCGCTTCAGATTCCTGAATGGAAGTGGGATAAGATTCAAATGGACTTCGTCACTGGCCTTCCCAAGTCTCAGAAAGGTAACGATGCTATCTTTGTCGTCATCGACCAATTCTCGAAGGTTGCTCAATTTCTGCCAGTCAAGGAGACTATCACTGCTAGTCAATTGGCAACCTTGTATATCTCCCGAATTGTGTCACTCCACGGCATTCTGAAGGAGATCAGTTCAGACCTCGGCATTATTTTCACTTCTAAGTTCTGGGATAGTTTCCAAGAGGCAATGGGAACTCATATTACCCGGAGCACTGCTTATCATCCCCAATCCCAAGGCCAAGTCGAGCGAGTCAATCAAATTCTTGAAGACATGCTTCGAGCTTGTGTTATTTCTTTCGGCAAGAAGTGGGAAGAATCTCTCCCTTATGCGGAGTTCTCTTATAACAACAGCTATCAAGCCAGCTTGAAGATGGCACCCTTTGAAGTGCTTTATGGACGTAAGTGCCGAACCCCTCTGAATTGGTCAGAAACTGGGGAACGAGCACTCATTGGTCCGGACATTATTCAACAAGCTGAAGAGCAGGTTTGCATTGTCCGGGATAATCTCAAGGCGGCCCAATCCCGCCAGAAGAGCAACTATGACCGGAAACACTAGGGTTCAACTTATCAACCTGGTGAACAAGCTTATCTGCGTGTCACTCCTTTGAGAGGCACTCATCGGTTCGGAGTCAAGGGAAAGTTAGCTCCTCGCTACATTGGTCCCTTCCGTATTCTCGCCCGTCGTGGACTGGTGGCTTATCAACTGGAGTTGCCACCTCAGTTCTCTCATGTTCATGATGTCTTCCATGTGTCGCAACTTCGTCGATGCTTCAAGGATCCGGAACGTGAAGTGGATCCGGAATTGATTGAAGTTCAAGATGATCTCACTTACAAAGAGCATCCGATCTGCATTCTTGAAGAAGCTGAACGTCGAAGCCGCCAGAAGGTTACCAAGTTCCTCAAGGTGCAATGGTCGAATCATACTAAAGAGGAAGCCACTTGGGAACGCGAAGATAACCTCCGGGCTGAATACCCCGAACTGTTCCCTTCTACCTCTTAATTCTCGGGACGAGAATTTCTTTTAGAGGAGGAGAGTTGTAACACCCCGGTGTAATGATGCTACAGTAACCCCTGGGGTTATGTTAATCTTTTTGCTAAACATGTGCCTGATCATTGTTGTCTCATGTTCTTTCAAATTCCAGTTGAATTCAAATTCAAATTCTGTGTGAAATTCAAAATGCTCAGACATGAAAACAAAAATGTTCATCATGTGCCAAATAATCCAACACTAATATTGGTGGTGAGCCAGCATTTTTGCAAATTGTTTAACTGGCCTAAACTATTTGAAACCGAAGTTTTAAAAGAAAAGGGAAAACTGTTTAAAAAAAAGAGACAAAAGCCCCCACCCCCTCAACTGGGCCGACTGGCCCAGCTGGCCATCGCGCCCCCCTGGGCCTCAGCGCACATGGCAGCCCAACAGGCCATGTGGCCCACACCCCCCCACCGGGTCGCCTTCCCCTCCATTGCTCCTCCGACCGCGCCGCGACAGTGCCGCCGCACCACCTCGCCGTCGAGGACGATGAGGATAAGGCCGCCACGAGCGTGCCTCGGGCTCACTCCCCCGCTCCCCACTTGCCCCGCTCCACCCCTCCCTCTCCCCACCAAATTCCTCCTCGCCTCCCCCCTTGTTCCCTGTCCACCACCGAGCGCCTCTCCGTCGCCGCTCACCGCACTCCACCGCGGCCACCGACCGACCTTCACCTTGTCGACGTGCCCCCAGGCGCTGCCTCGACCTCCACATCTGCCCGCCGAGCCGCACGGACCGGGACGGCCCCGCCGCACCGCCACAACCTCGCCTTCTCCCTCGGCTCCGACGAACGCCGCCGCCCTGAATCCACGCCACTGCTGCTCCTAGTCACCCAACGGGCCACCGTGTGCACCCAAGGTGAGTTCCGGCCCCCTTTTCCCTCTTCTCGCGCGTCTCCGCCTCCACCGTAGCTAGCTCGCCCGCAAGCCGAGCTCCTCCGTCCGCCATTGCCGTCGTAGGGCTCGCCACCGAGCTCCTCCGCTCGAGCTAGTAGCTCCGACAAGCTCCTGGAGCGCCGTAGACCTCGCCCAGCTCCTTCGTTCGCCAAAACACGCACTGCAACGCCGATCCCGACGAGGTCCCAAACCCCACCGCCGCCTCCACTCGTCGCCGACGCAATTCCGGTCACCCCCGCGTCCAACCGACCACACCATGCGGCGCGTCTTCGTCTCCTCGTTCGAACGCGCCAAGTCCCGGGCCAAATGACCCCCTGTGCGCGATTCCCGGTGAAGTCCGGCGAGCCCCGCCACTGTTTTGGTCGCCGGCGGTGAAACCCCGACGCTGCCGACGTGGCACACCTGGGGCCCGCCTCTGGGTCACTGCCCGTGGGCCCCCTAGCCCCAGTTGACCATGTTGACCGTGGTCAACTGTGCCGACTGGGCACGCAGTGTCTCTGACACGCGGGCCCCATCGCATATTTTGTTAAATAAATGTTTTTCTAAATAAAAAAGATTAACTAAAATGTTAGTTAAATTAGTTAGTTAGTTAGTACTAACTAGTCACTGACTGCTGGGGCCCACGCGCCCTAACTAACCCTGTTAGTTTAGTTAAGCCTCTGTTAGACAGAGAGGCTGACAGGTGGGTCCCACCTGTCAGTTTGACTGGTCAGCAGAGCTGACGCAGTGCTGACGTCACTGTTGACGCAATAAACCTTTTCTGCTTTTAAAATAATTCAGAAATTGGTTTAAACTTCGAAAATCCGTAACTCAGATGAAAATGTTTTCTACATGAAAGTTGCTCAGAACGACGAGGCGAATCCGAACACGCAGTCTGTTTACCTGTCAGATGCCTCTAACTATCTGAACATGAAACTTTCCCCTCCGGTCATCTGTCTGACACAGGTCCAGAACCGGGAAAACATTCCCGGTTGGTTTTCCCCTTCTCCTATATCGTGTAGCCTTACGTTAGGTCACACCCGGCACAGCTTATTGCCATGTTATGCTTTGTGATGCTATGCCTGCTTTATATTTACTGTTTCTTCCCCCTCTTCTCTCCGGTAGACCCCGAGACCGATGCCGCCCCTGTGATCGACTACGTCGACGACGACCCCTTCTTGCCAGAGCAACCAGGCAAGCCCCCCCTTTGATCATCCCGATATCTCCCATTCCATTCTCTCATGCTTGCATTAGATTTTGCTAATGTTATTGTTTGCTCCTATTCTGATGCATAGCCTGCTTTTGTATCTGCTATTGTACCTTACCTGCTTATCCTAATCTGCTTAGTATAGGGCTGTTAGTGATCCATCAGTGACCCCCACTTGTCCTTGTTGCCCCCGCTACATCATCGACGACTCGATCTACGTGATTGAAGACCAGGCCCCGACACCGCACATCACTTCCCCTTAGTTGCTCGACATTACTGGGTTACTATCGAGTACCGAGGGTGAACCTCTTCAGCACTTCTGATGTTAACCCTGTAGTGTAGTCATTCGGTCGTGGTCATCGAGGGTGATTTCCTCCCTAACCACTTTCGATACGACTCTGTCGTGCAACCCCTCAAGTGTGAACCTCGGGGGTGATTCCTCTTACGTTCACCTTGATGATTACATCTAGTGGAATTCATCGGGGGTGATTCCTCGGGTTTCCCCTTGATGTTTGGACACACGGATACTTGGACTTTACCACTGTTACTTGGATAGACGGGTCGACCCTGAGGGGTACCCGCGCGAGCTTAATTGCGAGTGATGTGGAGTCGGGCGGACCTGGAAGGTGCCCGCGAGGTAATTACGAGGCGTGGCCGGGCATCCCTAGCCCTTCCGCAAGTCCTCGAGACGGGGCAACGGGGTCACATCTTTCAGGAGTCTCTGCTTGTTACCGCACATTCCTAATCCACTACGATTTGGATATTTGATCCGAGGGGCCTCTGGCCTGATAGCACTAACCATCACGTGGGCATAGTATGGGCGTTCTGCATCGTATACATCAGCCAAAGCTTAATAGACGTCAGCGACTGAGCGGCGCGTGCCGGGTTGGACTGCGTAAGCACCTACCTTATTGAAGGAGGTAGCTAGGTCTGCTCACCGGCCGCGTACGCAACATGCATGAGTTCCCGGGGAGATGGCCCATGACCCCTGGGGGCATAGGTTTAGTCCGGCGTGCTGGCCTCTCTATTAAGCCTAGGTCGGGTTGCGGTGTATTGTTTGGCCGAGGCCGGGCATGACGCAGGAAAGTGTGTCCGACCGGAGTTAATCAAGCGTGGTGGGTAAGTTGGTGCACCCCTGCAGGGAAGAAAACATCTATCGATAGCCCGTCCTACGGTAACGGACACTCGGAGTTCTATCCCGATCGATACAACTAGAACTGGATACTTGTGATGAGACTTGGATATGAGGTGATAACTAGATAGTATGGCTCTGGGATTGCTTTCTCACAGGGAGTCGAGAAAGGATCTCCGGCCGAGGTTGATAACACTACTACTACTTTACTTTATGCTACTCTACTCCCTCCTGTTGCTGCAAGATGGTGGGTTCGAGAAGAAGCTAGTCTTCGATAGGCTAGGCTTTTCCCCCTTCTCTTCTAGCATTCTGCAGCCCAGTCCACATATACAGCCTTCCCTTTGATAATGTTGTATATGTAGTGTAGATCCTTGCTTGCGAGTACTTTGGATGAGTACTCACGGTTGCTTTGCTCCCCCTTTTCCCCATTTTCTTCTTTCCGGTTGATGCAACCAGATGTCGGAGCCCAGGAGTCAGATGCCACCGTCGATGCCTACTACTATGTGGAGACCGTCGACGACCAGGAGTAGTTAGGAGGCTCCCAGGCAGGAGGCCTTGCCTTTTCGATCGATGTTGCTTTTGTGCTAGCCTTCTTAAGGCAAACTTGTCTAACTCATGTCTGTACTCAGATATTGTTGCTTCCGCTGACTCTTGTGTATTCGAGCTTATGTATTCGAGCCCTCGAGGCCCCTGGCTTGTAATATAAAGCTTGTATTATTTTATTTTGTGTCTAGAGTTGTGTTGTGATATCTTCCCGTGAGTCCTTGATCTTGATCATACACATTTGCGTGTATGATTAGTGTACGATTGAATCGAGGGCGTCACACTAGCATAGTGAACCTGCAACATTTCACCTCTGGTTCACCTGTCCGAAAACGCGAAACACTGGGGATACTTTCCCGGATGTTTCCCCCTTTCGCCGGTACCACCTACTGCCGCGTTAGGGTACACCTAGCACCGCGTATTGCCATGTTATGCTTTGTGATGCTTTGATTGCTCTATTATTTATTGTGTTCCCCCTCCGTTACTTCTTTCCGGTAGACCCCGAGACAGCCGGCGACCCCCAGTTCGACTACGGAGTTGACGACCCCTCCTTCTTGCCAGAGCAACCAGGCAAGACCCCCCCCTTGATCACCAGATATCGCCTATTCTCCTCTATACTGCTTGCATTAGAGTAGTGTAGCATGTTACTGCTTTCCATTATTCCTATTCTGATGCATAGCCTGACATTGTTGCTACATCTGTTGATACCTTACCTGCAATCCTAGATACTTAGTATAGGATGCTAGTTTATCATCTGTGGCCCTACATTCTTGTCGGTCTGCCTTGCTATACTATCGGGCCGTGATCACTTGGGAGGTGATCACGGGTATATACTATACATATATATATATATATATATATATACTACAGATGGTGACTGAAGTCGGGTCCGCTCGAAGAGTACCCGCGAGTGATTCACGGATTGGGGGCTGAAAGGACCTTTGTCCCGACGGCCCTCTGTGTGGATCTCTGTGGCGGAGCGACATGGCAGGTTGAGACCACCTAGGCAAGAGGTGGGCCTGGCCCTGTTTGGCGTTCGCGGTTGCTTCATAATAACACGCTTAACGAGATCTTGGTATTTGATCTGAGTCTGGCCACTGGACTATACGCACTAACCAACTATGCGGGAAAGATATGGGCACTCGACGTCGTGGTATCAGCCGAAGCCTTCTAGACGTCAGCGACTGAGCGGCGCGCGCCGGATTGGAACATAAGCCTACTCTTGTATTAAGGGGGCTAGTTCTGCTTTCGGCCGCCCACGCAACATGCAGGTGTGCAATGGGCGATGGGCCCAGACCCCTGTGCCATAGGAGTTAGACCGGCGTGCTGACCTCTCTGTTAGGCCTAGGTGGGGCTGCGACGTGTTGATCTTCCGAGGCCGGGCATGACCCAGGAAAGTGTGTCCGGCGAAATGGGATCGAGCGTGTTGGGTTATGTGGTGCACCCCTGCAGGGAAGTTTATTTTTTCGAATAGCCGTGTCCCTCGGTAAAAGGACGACCCGGAGTTGTACCTTGACCTTATGACAACTAGAACCGGATACTTAATAAAACACACCCAGACAAGTTCCACAGACAACCCGGTGATCGCTTTTCCACCGGGCGACGAGGGGAGGATCACCGGGTAGGATTATGCTATGCGATGCCACTTGGAGGACTTCAATCTACTCTCTTCTACATGCTGCAAGACGGAGGCTGCCAGAAGCGTAGTCTTCGATAGGATTAGCTATCCTCCTCTTAGTCTGGCATTCTGCAGTTCAGTCCACCGATATGGCCCTTCACACATATACCCATGCATATGTAGTGTAGCTCCTTGCTTGCGAGTACTTTGGATGAGTACTCACGGTTGCTTTTCTCCCTCTTTTCTCCCTTTCCCTTCTACCTGGTTGTTGCAACCAGATGCTGGAGCCCAGGAGCCAGACGCCATCGTCAACGACGACCCCTACTACATCGGAGGTGCCTACTACTACGTGTCGCCTACTGACGACGACCAGGAGTAGTTTAGGAGGATCCCAGGCAGGAGGCCTGCGCCTCTTTCGATCTGTATCCCAGTTTGTGCTAGCCATCTTATGGCAACTTGTACTTATGTCTGTACTCAGATATTGTTGCTTCCGCTGACTCGTCTATGATCGAGCACTTGTATTCGAGCCCTCGAGGCCCCTGGCTTGTATTATGATGCTCTTATGACTTATTTATGTTTTAGAGTTGTGTTGTGATATCTTCCCGTGAGTCCCTGATCTTGATCGTACACGTTTGCGTGCATGATTAGTGTACGATTGAATCGGGGGCGTCACAAGTTGGTACCAGAGCCGACTGCCTGTAGGAATCCCCCTTCCACACTCCTTTGCCGAAGTCGAGTCTAGACATTACAAAACTTTTACTAACATGGCTGTGCAGCCCATGGGCCCACGTCGCCATTGGGTGGTATTTGAATCTTTTATTCCTCGTCTATACTCTGGGATTCTAATCTCTCTTCTACTCAGGTTAAATGATTTTTGCTAACTCTAGCACTAGGTTCTCGTAACTACTTTCTCCCGGAGAGCCCCTCACTCCAGATGATTGCTTGGTGCACCGAAGGATTCCAAAGATACACTCTGATGTTCTCTCGAGACTTGGTGCCTGTTGCTTTTGCAATTCCCTACCATCGAAATATCCTTATGGATAAATACATACACCTGTCGTTCTTACTTTTATCCCCAGTTAATCTTGCTCTCTATTGATATGAGAATACCTTGTGCCTACTGCTTTGCAGTTCTTTACCACATGAATACCCCTGCAAATAATTACTCGCACTTATCGAGTATTCATCCATCCCTAGTTGTTCATATGTTTCATATGATACTTTGAAATTCTATCCGATCATTCGAGAATCCTTTTTAAAACTATTGCTCTACATATACTTGTCTGCTTGCATTATGGTTGCTTCCCATAGGTCTAGCAACATTCATTAGTCTCCTTTGACACCGTCATTTTGATCCTATTGATTCAACATGAGTGCGAATGCACGCAATCATCGGTTGATTCATTAAAAAAAATTATCTTTCCGGCTGAGATGTCATTTTGAACATGATCTGTTTATCGACCAATCAAATTGTTGTCGATTGTACCCCTAAGTCTATGCAGCTTACCCATCCTTAATCAGAGCGTTTGCTTCTGATCCCTTGAATCAGAAATCATGATTCTTTACATTGAGCTTTGAATTAGTCAGTTGGTTCTATAATCCAATACCTTCGCATTGTTTCTTCCTCTGCTTGTGTACCGATAATCACATCAGCTCCGCTATGGACCGTCGGATCCTTTGTTGTAATATCATCCAACAGTGTCCTTCGTATACAAAAACCTCGAGAAGATTTTTCCCTGATACATAATGCATTCGGTAAATTGTATCCTCTTCTTTTGTCACCCATGCTCTACTATTGAGCTTGTGTTAATTACTATTGAAGTTTGTGGTATATGTTCCTAAGATGCCCTGATGGGTTGAACCTACGCGTTCCCTAATCCGTGTGAACCCGAAAGATTTCATGAGTCATACTTATCTGGTATTGCACCAGGTAAAACTTTCAAGAACTAATGTCATTTTTGAAATAGGAGAGGTGAATGGAAGGTTATGCATTGATGAAGTGGGAGTCGACCTTGAACCTTTGTGTTCATGCCCATGGACACGATGTAGATCCTATCATGGAAGCTTCTTGCAATAATAACTATTTCCTTGAAAATATCATCTGGATCTGTGAATTGATCCTTTGCAATCGTGGTTCCGACCATAATTTCTTCCTTTGATTTCATTTCTCAGACAAGTAATACACCCCACTTGTCTTCTATAGATCAATACAACCCACTTCAACCTTTAATTTGAAGGATATCATGCCATTGCACTACATCTTATGAATTTGTGCCGGAGAATACATTTCCATATCTTAGTCACTCCATGAGTTTTGGGTTGTAGTCAACCGAGAACACCGAATAGTGAATCGAGTCCGCACTGCGATTCGACAACTCTTAGTAATCTTCATTGCTTACGAGTTTAATACTCCATCATGTCATTCCTAGCCTTATCTGCTAGATCATTATCGTGCTAAATTTGACTGTGCTATCTGGTTCTTCCTGAAGCACAAATTTCGACGGTGAGCTAATCTTACGTCGATCTTCCTCGTCATATCATTTCTCCTTGAACAACAAAATTGATTTCGAGTTTGTGTCGTAGCCATGGTTCCAATAACCTTTCGCTTCATCATTCCTTCAACTTGATGTCATCGCCGAACGATTACATCTTCATGAGATCTCTCGACAAATGTATCGTGATCATCATCAGCATTCTGAGCTCTTCCAAGATATCTATCGAATTCTTAATGAGAAATACCCTCCTTCCCCTCGATGATTTTTATTATCATCGACAACCCCCTTGACTTCCTTCCATCGCGAACTTGTCCACATTATGAATGGAAATTGCTCTCCAGCTAGTGTTGTGTTCTGCCTTGAACTATTACTGTCTTTTATGTCGAGAATATTGTGGGAATTGCTCCACCTCTTAGAAATTCTCGGTATGATGATACTTCTCACCATCACCATTCTTCCCTTGGTCCTCGTGTTGTTGTTTTTTAACCGGGATACCAATATGCTAACGATGTTGTTTGAGTTCTGTACTTCTAGCAACCCTATTGCTTTGAAGTTAACGATCGACAATTCATTCTTAGACTGTTGGTTATTGAATCGTCACTCTAACATTGATCTTGTTTCCTAAGGTCATATTTCGGGCACACCTTTCCACTAATGATTGATGGTGTATGTTTTACTCGAGCATACGACATTAAATCATTTGAGTTGACAAGTGTCATCTTCTTGTTCACATTATTGTGGAAATCCATCCGTTTGGAATTCTCGATGAATTGTCGCTGAGCCCATCAACCACCTCCTCATCCTCTCCTTGGTTTAATGATGAACTATTGTTTCAGGAACCCGCTCCCATAGTTCATTTTCCCGAGAATCTTACAGTGTCATCCCGTCAATTTGTGTTGCACCTTTCTTCTCAGGCATCCTGAGCCTGAGATATCCTGACACGGATCACATCTGAATCTCCATCAGATATGATGGTTGGAACATACTTACAAGAGTTATAACGCTAGTCTTCATAAGACCCGGTAAGGTGATGTCATGCCTAGCACCCCTGGCCGGAGGACCTATTGTTATAGTTGTTCCTTTTTGGCAAGGTTAACCATTCTTCCACGAGGGAATTGTAAGACTTATTATATAAGTTATTCCTGATGAATCCTTTGAGTATCCAAAGTTTGACGTTTGCTTGAAGACCATGTCAATGCTATCTCGAAGCATGTCTATGGTACTCTGATTTTCAACAAAGAACATTCGAATCCCAATGTAAATGTTTCCTGCTCAATTATCCAAACACCGTTGTATGGGTAATGACATGAAATTCCTCTTCCCTTACCGAAATGGTTTTCTACTTTCTATCCTATCATGGATATCATGCTCTGCTTATCCTTGGGAAGGATATACCCCTGAAATATGTGTTTAAACACATTTTCCTTTCCATTGTTCTGTTAAATTGATAAACACCTTTTCCTTTCCATTGTTTTGTTTAACCTTTCTGGTGATCATTATGGTCTAAGAAGTATTAATTCCCTGCTTAAGTAAACCCCTCGGTGTAAAATTCTGTCAGTAAGACCCTGTTACTTTTGTTGATGACATTTTGGTAGCCGCCGATGGACGAGAACTTTGCCATTGGTTCGCCTCGTTCAACGAGCAGGAAAATGGTTCTGTTCGTCCCTCGCCCTTGGTACCGACATTGTTGCCGACATAATCGACAGACTATCCTCTGACATGCCTTGCTTACATGATCATGCAAGACGTCACCGCCCTTCCTGCTTTTAACTCACATGGTGGGCCCATAACCCACAGTTCCACAAGATCGAAACCTGACTCTCTTGTACATGCCTGTCTCGAAAGTTATTCCTCGTGCTTGGTTTCGTACGTAACCCATGGGCCACCTTCCTAGAGATGGTCTATTCTGGTATCGGATACAATACTTATTATCGTTACTTTGGACCCAATTTTTCTCAGGCAATGAACGATTGCCTACCCGCTTGAAACTTCCCATGATACCTTCTTACTTTGCTCTCGATATTTTCTTAAGATTCGATTGAAGAGTTACTTTCCGCCACCTTTCTTGATGTTATCTACCAGATACGCATCATTGTAGCAGGTCCGTTCTTCCGAAGTTACCCCTTGTCCTTCGTACGTACGATGGAGTTCTCGAAGAAAGGAGGACGACTTCATCATGATGACCTGGAGCAGAGGAATGAAAGCATCAACGTATCGGGTTGACCTCTTCGAGAAGAGCAACCAAACACCGAGAAGACCCGTTAGAATTTCGTAACCAAACCCCTTCCCCCTTGCTCCCCTCCTAAATCTTGGGACGAGATTTCTTGTAGTGGAGGTGAATTGTGATGCCCGGATAATTAAGCTACAGTAACCATCTGCTAATGATGCCACGTCACCTCGATTTCTGTTGCTTATCTCGCGTTAGTTTGAAATCGATTCAAATTCAAATTCAAAATCAAGCAAACAATAAAAGTTTTCAAATATTAAAACTAAAATGTTCGAGGTGAGCCAAATAATGCATAGGAAAGTATGGTGGAGAAACCACACTTTTAGAAAAGGTTTTAATACTCTAAAAGTATTTTAAACAGTAACAAAAACAATTAGTTAAATGCCTTTTACAAAATAAAATATTAAACTATTTTATTTAGTTGCCCAAACTTATGTGGCAGTAGCCTATTTACTAACACTAAATTAGGGACTGCTTTTATAGTTTACAAAACTAAAATAAAAGTGGAACTAAAGTAAAACAGAAAACAGAAAATGAAAATTAAACAAAAGTAAAATAAAGACAAAAGAAAGGGAAACCCCCCTCCCTCGCTGGGCCTCGGCCCAGCTAGCCATCGGGCCAACCAGGCTGGCCCAGCCGCCCCCTATAACCCCCTGAGTCACCCCGAAACCCTAACCGCACCCACTCCCCCCGATTCCCCCCCACTCCTCTCGCTCGATCCCTCACCTCCCCCCTCGCGCCACCGCACATCGAGACCAGAGGCGAGGCGCCTCATGCCCGACCCCCTCGCAACCTCTCCTTCCTCCATTCGATCCTGCTTCACCCCTGGACCTCCACTACGGCAGCAAGCTGCAGGCGTCGTCCTCGCCTTCTCGGACCTCTCCCGCACCACGGCTACCGCGCCTCCAACCAATCTCGCGCCGCGCCTGCAGCACCGCCGCCCGCCGCCATCATCGCCGCCACCTCGTCGATCCAGTGGCCACCGGCCTCCCCTCATCGCTCCAAGGCATCCAGGAGCTTCGCCATCGTCGTCTCGTTCGCCTACGTGCTCTGAATCGAGCCGGGACAGCCCGTACGCTCGCCATCGAGCTCATCTCCGCCGCCGTTCGTCGTGGGTTCCTACGGCTTCACTGCATCCTGTGCCTCCCCAAGCCTCTCCCCATCAACGATGTGAGCCGACGCGCTTTTCCCCTCCGCCTTCCCCTTGATCTGCATCCTCTGACCACCGTGCTCGTCGTTGTCGTCTCGCGGTAGAAGTCACCATGGTCGGCGCTCCACTCACGTTGGCTCTGCCTTGCTCCAACACGCACACGCGCGCCCCTGTCCGTGCCCCTGCGCCGCCCAAGCGTGCATCCACCGTGGCTTGGCCGTCGCCCGAGCGTGCTCTGCTCGCTGCTACCCGCCTGACGTCGCCGCCGCCTCCGCCCACTGCTTGCACTGGCGGCCGCGCCCCCAACCACCCTTCCCTCGTCGTCCTCTGCCCGGCCCCGCACGAGTCGCGGCCGCCCTGCTCGCCGGCGCTCTCGCTCGGGTGACGCCGCGCACAATCTCGCCCCTGTCGGGCGCCCGCTCCTGGCTCCCGCGCCCGTTCGCGCACCCGCGCCCAAACCCGCTAGGCCTCCCTAGGGCCTATGACAAACGGGCCCAGCCCTAGAATGTTTTTTTATAAAATAAAAGAAAACAAAATTAAAAAAATGAATTAATAAATTAATAATTAATTAATTAGTGAATTAATTAAGTTAATTAATCCTGCTTAATTAACTAATTAACTAGTTAGTTTAATTAAACAGTAATTAGATTAGCTAATCCTCATTAACCTAAACAGAGTATGACATACGGGACCCACACATCAGTTTGACCAGTCAACGCCCTGTTGACTGCTGACGTCATGCTGACGTCAGCATACACTATTCTGGATAATGTTAGAGATAAATAATTAAATAAATTCTAAAAATGATTAAATATTTTTAAATTAATATAAAATAAACCGTAGCTTGTATGGAATAACTTTGTACATGAAAGTTGCTCAGAACGACGAGACGAATCCGGATACGCAACCCGTTCGTCCGCCACACATCCCTAGCATAGCGAACCTGCAACTTTTCACCTCTGGTTCACCTGTCCAAAAACGCGAAACACCGGGGATACTTTCCCGGATGTTTCCCCCTTTCGCCGGTACCACCTACTGCCGCGTTAGGGCACACCTAGCACCGCGTATTGCCATGTTACGCTTTGTGATGCTTTGATTGCTCTTTTATTTATTGTGTTCCCCCTCCGTTACTTCTTTCCGGTAGAACCCGAGACAGCCGATGACCCCCAGTTCGACTACGGAGTTGACGACCCCTCCTTCTTGCCAGAGCAACTAGGCAAGCCCCCCCTTGATCATCAGATATCGCCTATTCTCCTCTATACTGCTTGCATTAGAGTAGTGTAGCATGTTACTGCTTTCCATTAATCCTATTCTGATGCATAGCCTGACATTGTTGCTACATCTGTTGATACCTTACCTGCAATCCTAGATACTTAGTATAGGATGCTAGTTTATCATCTATGGCCCTACATTCTTGTCGGTCTGCCTTGCTATACTATCAGGCCGTGATCACTTGGGAGGTGATCACGGGTATATACTATACATATATATATACTGCAGATGGTGACTAAAGTCGGGTCCGCTCGAAGAGTACCCGCGAGTGATTCACGGATTGGGGGCTGAAAGGACCTTTGTCCCGACGGCCCTCTGTGTGGATCTTTGTGGCGGAGCGACATGGCAGGTTGAGACCACCTAGGCGAGAGGTGGGCCTGGCCTTGGTCGGCGTTCGCGGTTGCTTCATAATAACACGTTTAACGAGATCTTGGTATTTGATCTGAGTCTGGCCACTGGACTATACGCACTAACCAACTACGCGGGAAAGATATGGGCACTCGACGTCGTGGTATCAGCCGAAGCCTTCTAGACGTCAGCGACTGAGCGGCGCGTGCCGGATTGGAACGTAAGCCTGCTCTTGTATTAAGGGGGCTAGTATAGCTTTCGGCCGCCCACGCAATGTGCAGGTGTGCAATAGGCGATGGGCCCAGACCCCTGCGCCATAGGAGTTAGAACGGCGTGCTGACCTCTCTGTTAGGCCTAGGTGGGGCTGCGGCGTGTTGATCTTCCGAGGCCGGGCATGACCCAGGAAAGTGTGTCCGGCCAAATGGGATCGAGCGTGTTGGGTTATGTCATGCACCCCTACAGGGAAGTTTATCTATTCGAATAGCCGTGTCCCTCGGTAAAAGGACGACCCGGAGTTGTACCTTGACCTTATGACAACTAGAACCGGATACTTAATAAAACACACCCAGACAAGTTCCACAGATAACCCGGTGATCGCTTTTCCACAGGGCGACGAGGGGAGGATCGCCGGGTAGGATTATGCTATGCGATGCTACTTGGAGGACTTCAATCTACTCTCTTCTACATGGTGCAAGACGGAGGCTGCCAGAAGCATAGTCGTCGATAGGATTAGCTATCCCCCTCTTATTCTGGCATTCTGCAGTTCAGTCCACCGATATGGCCCTGCACACATATACCCATGCATATGTAGTGTAGCTCCTTGCTTGCGAGTACTTTGGATGAGTACTCATTGTTGCTTTTCTCCCTCTTTTCTCCCTTTCCCTTCTACCTGGTTGTTGCAACCAGATGCTGGAGCCCAGGAGCCAGACGCCACCGTCAACGACGACTCCTACTACACCAGAGGTGCCTACTACTACGTGCAGCCCGCTGACAACGACCAGGAGTAGTTTAGGAGGATCCCAGGCAGGAGGCCTACGCCTCTTTCGATCTGTATCCCAGTTTGTGCTAGCCATCTTATGGCAACTTGTTTAACTTATGACTGTACTCAGATATTGTTGCTTCCGCTGACTCGTCTATGATCGAGCACTTGTATTCGAGCCCTCTAGGCCCCTGGCTTGTATTATGATGCTCTTATGACTTATTTATGTTTTAGAGTTGTGTTGTGATATCTGCCCGTGAGTCCCTGATCTTGATCATACACGTTTGCGTGCATGATCAGTGTACGATTGAATCGGGGGCGTCACAATGGTCGTGAAGGAGGACTTGGATAATGTCGCCCACGATGGCTTGATCGCTCACGGGTCCTGGAGGCTGCCAGGGGATGAATCCGAGCCCCATGGTGAGTGCGTTCTCCTCGCCACTCATGTCGAGTGAGGTTTTTCTTTGCCCCCGCACCCATTTTTTCGAGGATTCTTGAACTTCTTCGGCACCCAGATCCACCACTCCCCCAACACAATCTTTGTACCTTGCTGCATTCGTTTCCATGTGCGAAAACTTCCTAGTATGCCAGCCGCACTGGGGTCTCTTCAAGCACATATTCACTTGTCGTTCTCAGACGGTGAATAAAGCTAACCCAGACGGCGAAAAGACGCATGTGATCCAGACGTGTGTGTGTGGGGGGGGGGGGGGTAGGGATCCAAATGAGGGGTAGGAGCTTCTTTCCTCCTGTGACTTTTCCCAAGTCGGTTAGAGGGTGGCAGTCGACCTAATTTTATTGCAAGGATGTTCTGACTCCTGGTCAGTCGACTGGCCTCCCCCTTTTACTATGGAGAGAATCTGCACCCCTCGCTCACTAGTTGTAGCTCCAGAGGAGAAGGAGGAAGTGCAAATGCTGGTTGCAGCCGTTGTTGAGTTGGTTAAAGGTAGAGTGACGGGGATGGATATGTTGGAGGTGTTCCTCAGTCGATGGATCCAGCCCTTACAAGCCCGTGACTAACCCATGTGGATGTACTCGGGCCCAGAGGACACTACTCGAAACCACCCAGAGGAGGTTAATGAGGAGACGGTGGCTTAGTGGCTCCGGAGCATTACTGGCAACAAGGACAACCCCAGGGGGTCCAGGAGAATTTTGCCATTCGACACCAACAATGCTCCAGGAGAGATCAGGCTCAACTATCCTAGTGCTGTTTCCTTTGTTTTGCGGTTGTTCTTGGATCCGACTCATGTCTACAACTTGTGTCTTGCAGGTTTTCACCAAGCTGCACTCGATGCCAAACGGAGAGCAGTACCAAGAAGGAATTAACAATGACAATGAGGGCAACGACAACTAGTATGCAGAGGATAGTGAAGACGAGAGCGAAGACTCGAGCAGCAGCAGCGAAGAAGTCGACTCACAGCCCCGCTCAGAGCGTCATTCCAAACAGTTGTAAGATCCTGCAGGGGGGCATGGCAAAGCTGCTGTGTCAAGTGCCAAAGTTCCAAAGCGCACTCGAACGTTAACTGCCGAGCCATCATTGAAGGCCGCAAAGCAGGCCAAAGTTGCCACACCCAAGCCTCGGAAGGCCCTGCATAGGATCAAGGTGGATGTGCCCGTGACTTCAACGTAAGAATTTCCTTCTTGTGTTCTTCAGTGTTATTGTGAACTTGTTTGCTTGCTTGACCGAGTGAAATCTGAAACTTTCAGTGTTGCTACTTCTGCGACATCCATGGGCATTGACGAGGAGTGTGGTGATGCGGAAACCGCGGATGTAGCCACCTCTCAGGCAGGTATGGTTTTTATAACTGCCCCTATGCTCTGTTAATGATCTTTTGGGTCGACTGAAATTTCACTGTCGAGTGTTTGCAGCACCAACGAATATTATCCAACTCCCTGATGACAATGATGAGGATGTGCCTCCGAAGAATGCTGGGAGGAGAGGCAGAACTTTGAGCAGGAGGGTGCCTGGAGCCAGAACGCCTCGCTCGTCACCTGAACCTGTGGTCCAACAACTCAACGATCCAGTATGGGCTTCAGTCTCCTTTGCCAATCCTCTATCGACTCACCAACCTTCAGCGTCGACTGCCCAGGCTTCAGAACCGATTGCACAAGTTCAGGCTTCTACTCCATCAGCCCTTTGACTTGTTCCATCATCTCTCATGTTTGCTACGCATCCCGTCCCAGAGGACCAAGTAGGAGCTACCAAGGAGGCCATGATTCAGGCGGGTCTAATCATGGATCGACTGAAGGTGGTGTATGACACGAGCAAGGCCGCATATGATGCCAGCTCCGCTCTTCAAGCGAATGTCCGAGTAAGTGGGATTGTAAGTTGATTTTCTGATTGGTTTCTCTATCCTGGCCTTTGTTCTGTTAGGACATGCTCCCTGCAAACTGCTGCTTTATTATTTGTAAGATGTTCATACAACTATCTTGAGTTTACAACTTGCATCTGTTCACCCAGTGGGTGTTTTCTTTTCACTTTGTAGCTCTTTCACTTGAGTCGACCAGGTCCAGTTCGAGTGAAATCTTGATCTAGTGGGGGCACGCTTAGTGCACCCACTGGGTGTAGTCCCTGAGACCGCCGTTGAATGTTTGATTCGGCGGGGGTCTTTTCGAAATGTTTTGCTTGTAGCACTTCCACTCGACCTACACAGGTCGTGTCGAGTGGGAACCGAACCAGTGGGGGCATGCTAAGTGCACCCACTGGGTGTAGTCCCCGAGACCACGGTCGACTACGGGCAGTCGGCGGTGGTCTGAGAACCAATGATGTTGTTGTTGTTATTTTTTTACTCCTTCCACTCGAGCTGGGCTGACCATGCTAAGTGGGAAATGTAACCAGTGGGGGCACGCTAAGTGCACCCACTGGGTGTAGTCCCCGAGACTGTTTTGGATGTTTGATTCGGCAGCAGTCTTAGAACTCTTCTGCTATGTAATTCACTTTTGCACTTTTCCAATCGAAAGTAACCGTTGACTGACTTGTCTTGCTGTTATTTGTAGAAATCCTGTGAGCTTGGGACTCAATATGCCGCCTTGGAATAGGAGAAAATCCAATCAAGCTCGATCTAGATCTATCCAAGGTGAACTTGAAGAGGGCTTAAGATGAAGTAGCAATCATGGGAGGTAATGACTCGTCGAATGCACACCTCATTATTTTTTCCTTTCCATCTTTTGAACCGAGTGATTCCACTCAAGCAGATGTGCGTAATGAAAATCGTCAACTCCAAGCTCGTCCGAGGAATGTTATTTCTTTAGACAAAATGAAGCAGGATCTGGAGCACAAGGATCTTGATCTTGCTGCGACGCAGAAGACGACTCGTGAGAAGACTGAACTTGCCGACCGAAAGCTGGCTTCAGTCAGAAAGTTGGAAGATGAGAATGCCAAGCTGAAAATTGGTGTTAACAAGGAGAAAAAAGAGGCCGTGCAACTGAAGGAGGAGAAGGCGGCTTTGACTCGAAAGAGGGACGAGCTGGAAGCTTATCTAGGTGATCTTGCCAAAAAGATGTTCTTTATGCTTGAAGGTACTCCCTTTAATCCGACTGACTACAAGAACTTTTTCTACCATGTTGTTGCCAATTCACTATCTTTCCATGCATGCAGAATTCTGTTAGAACTTTGAGGAGGAAACCGGGCGGATCGAGACTGGACTGGAGCCCATAAATTCCCCTATCAAGGATGAAGCTGCCATGAACGTGTTGCGACTGGAAGCTCGACTTGCCAGCGTCTTGGACTACGTCGCCTGACTGAAAGCTCCAATGTCTCGGGTCGACAAGGAGCTCTAGCCAAAGGTTGTGCTTGTCAGATTTAGGGTTCCGCAAACCCTTGAGAGGTTCAAACTCTGGGGTGCGTGTGGAGATCTCAACCTACCCAGCCTGCCTACTCGCTAATCTCACAGCCAATCGCGTCGAGCTCGAAGGGAAAGGAAGACACATCAGTTCACCCAGGTTCGGGCTACCTTGCGGTGTAAAACCCTACTCCTACTTTATGGTGGATTTACCTCAAGGGGCTGAGGTAGAACTAGTACAGTGGCGAACAGCCTCAGGAGGCGTGTTCTTGAGCTCAAGTGAGCTGGTGAGGTGGTCAGGGTGGAATGGATTCGATCTCCCGTGTTGGTGGTGGCTAGGTCCTATTTATAGTGGCCTTGGTCCTCTTCCCAAATGTAGGCGGGAAGGGATCCCACAACGGCCAAATTTGAAGGGAGACAACAAGTACATCCTATTCTGACTAAAGTGGTCTTCGCCTGCAAAAGCCGTTGGTCGTGACGCTACGGTGGGCTCGGTGGTGACCTCCGTCCTGCCATCTTGGCGGTCTTGGTCTTGTTGCACCAGAATGGAAACCTTTGGTTGATTCCTCGGGACTCTGCGCCTGCTGCTTGCCTCCTTTGCACCAAAGAGAAACTGGTACTCTGCGCTCGTTGGCGCCTGCCTGGCCTTAGTTGTCATGGCTCACATCAGCCGAACCTCGCGAGGCGAGCCTTGCATAGAAATCTCCGCTCCTCGGGAGCCAGCCTGAGGGGGCCGATCCCCTTGGAGGTCTTGGTGTCGTCCGCCTCGTGAGGTTTGGCCCCTCGCGAGGGTCTTGAGTAGTTGATGCTGAAGCTGGGCCGTACCAGGCCATCGATGGAGGCATGCCATGGGCCGCAGGTAGGCAAGTCTGGGTACCCCCGTATCCAGAATGCCGACAGTAGCCCCCAGGCCCAAGGCGCGTTCGGACTTGCCTTCTGGGCGAAGCCAAAGGGCAAGTGCGGAGCGCCGCGGGCCCTAACAGCCTGTGGCCTTGGACGACGCGTGGCGATTGATGGGACGTGGGCGTGTCCACTTCCCCATGCTACCTCGATAACCGTTCCTGGTTGACAAAAGGCTGACACCTGCTGCTAACCCTTCATTGCCTTCCTTTCGTCTTGCTCCAGATCCCCTTCTCCCCCTACACCAGAAAAATCCTCCAGATCTGCCGACCCTCTCCGCCGCTTGGTTCAAGTTTGCCCTGGGCGCACCCACCGTCGCCGAAGAGAAGCATCACACCGCGCTTCTCCTGACGGCGAGCGACGACAGCGAGGGGGAGGGAGATGGTGCTCCGGATTGGCTCCGCCAAGCCAGAATCCTCGAGCAGCCCCTTCTACCCCTTCTTCCTGCAGAACGTCTATGTTGGGCTGATTACTCCCTTCTCCCGCTTCTTCTACGACGTCCTCCGCCATTATGGGATCCACGCCCTCCATCTTCATCCCAATTCCGCCCTCCTCCTATCAATCTTCACCTTCTATTGTGAGGCGTTTGTGGGGGTGATGTCGTCTATCGCGTTGCTCCGCCACTTCTTCTTCCTCTGGGTGAACAGCAATCAGCGCACAAGATGTGCTTGCTTCGTTGCGGGCAACGGCAGTGCTACGTCTTGAGCTTGTGTTGGTTTTCCTTGAAGAGGAAAGGGTGATGCAACAATAGTAGCGTAAGTATTTCCCTTGGTTTTTGAGAACCAAGGTATCAATCCAGTAGGAGGCTCCTCAAAAGTCCCATGCACCTAAACAAACAAACAAGAACTCGCAACCAACGCAATAAAGGGGTTGTCAATCCCTTCACGTCCACTTGCGAAAGTGAGATCTGATAGAGATAATATGATAAGATAAATATATTTTTGGTATTTTTATGATATAGATTGGAAAAGTAAAGATGCAAATAAAAGTAGATTGAAATCTTATATGATAAGAGATAGACCCAGGGGCCATAGGTTTCACTAGTGGCTTTTCTCAAGATAGCATAAGTATTACGGTGGGTGAACAAATTACTGTCGAGCAATTGATAGAAAAGCGAATAATTATGAGATTATCTAGGCATGATCATGTATATAGGCATCATGTCCGTGACAAGTAGACCGACTCCTGCCTGCATCTACTACTATTTCTCCACACATCGATTGCTAACCAACATGCATCTAGAGTATTGAGTTCATAAAGAATAGAGTAACGCATTAAGAAAGATGACATGATGTAGAGGGATAAACTCATGCAATATGATATAAACCCCATATTTTTATCCTCGATGGCAACAATACAATACGTGCCTTGCTGCCCCTGCTGTCACTGGGAAAGGACACCGCAAGATTGAACCCAAAGCTAAGCACTTCTCCCATTGCAAGAAAGATCAATCTAGTAGGCCAAACCAAACTGATAATTCGAAGAGACTTGCAAAGATAACTTAATCACACATAAAAGAATTCAGAGGAGATTCAAATATTTCTCATAGATAAACTTGATCATAAACCCACAATTCATCGGATCTCGACAAACATACCGCAAAAAGAGTTACGTCGAATAGATCTCCAAGAAGATCAAGGAGAACTTTGTATTGAGATCCAAAGAGAGAGAAGAAGCCATCTAGGTAATAACTATGGACCCGAAAGTCTTTGGTAAACTACTCACAACTCATCGAAAGGGCCTTGGAGATGATGTAGAGGCCCTCCGTGGTCGATTCCCCCTCCGGCGGAGCGCCGACGAAGGCTCCAAGATGGGATCTCACGGATATAGAAGGTTACGGTGGTGGAAATAGTTTTTCATGGTCGCTTCTGATGTTTTCGGGGTACATGGGTATATATAGGAGGAAGAAGTAGGTCGGTGGACGTTCGAGGGGCCCACGAGGGTGGGGGGCGCGCCCACGTGTAGGGGGTGCGCCGGGCACCCTCGTGGCTGCCTCGCTCGTTTCTTGACTTCCACTCCAAGTCCTCTGGATCACGTTTGTTCCAAAAAGATCGCTCCCGAAGGTTTCATTCCGTTTGGACTCCGTTTGATATTCCTTTTCTTCGAAACACTGAAATAGGCAAAAATAACAGCAATTTGGGCTGGGCCTCTGGTTAGTAGGTTAGTCCCAAAAATGATATAAAAGTGTAAAGTAAAGCCCATAAACATCCAAAATGGGTAATATAATAGCATGGAACAATTAAAAATTATAGATACATTGGAGACGTATCAAGCATCCCCAAGCTTAATTCCTGCTCGTCTTCGAGTAGGTAAATGATAAAAACAGAATTTTTGATGTGGAATGCTACCTAGCATAATTCTCAATGTAATTTTCTTAATTGTGGAATGAATGTTCAGATCCAAATGATTCAAAAAAAAGATCATATTGACATAAGAAATAGTAATACTTCAAGCATACTAACTAAGCAATCATGTCTTCTCAAAATAACATGGGTAAAGAAAGTTGTCCCTAGAAAATCATATAGTCTGGTTGTTGCTCTATCTTCATCACACAAAGTATTTAATCATGCACAACACCGATGACAAGCCAAGCAATTGTTTCATACTTTAGTAATCCTAAACTTTTTTAACTTTCACGCAATACATGAGCGTGAGCCATGGACACAGTACTATATGTGGAATAGAATGGTGGTTCTGGAGAAGACAAAAAAGGAGAAAATAGTCTCACATCAACTAGGCGCATCAACGGGCTATGGAGATGCCCATTAATATATATCAATGTGAGTGAGTAGGGATTGCCATGCAACGGGTGCACTAGAGCTATAAATATATGAAAGCTCAACAAAAGAAACTAAGTGGGGGTGCATCCAACTCGCTTTCTCACGAAGACCTAGGGAATTTTGAGGAAGCCCATCATTGGAATATAGAAGCCAAGTTCTATAATGAAAAATTCCCACTAGTATATGAAAGTGACAACATAGGAGACTCTATATCATGAAGATCATGGTGCTACTTTGAAGCACAAGTGTGGTAAAAAGGATAGTAGCATTGTCCCTTCTCTCTTTTTCTCTTTTTTTATTTGGCCTTTCTCTTTTTTTATTTGGCCTTCTTCTTTTTTTTATTTGGAGGGCTCTTTGGCCTCTTTTTTTAAGTCCGAAGTCTCATCCCGACTTGTGGGGGAATCATAGTCTCCATCATCCTTTCCTCACTTGGGACAATGCTCTAATAATGAAGATCATCACACTTTTATTTACTTGCAACTCAAGATTACAAATTGATACTTAGAACAAGATATGACTCTATATGAATGCCTCCGGCGGGATATGCAATGAATCAAGAGTGACATGTATGAAAATTATGAAGGTGGCATTGCCACAAATATGATGTCAACTACATGATGATGCAAAGAGCAATATGACAATGATGATGCGTGTCATATAAACGGAACGGTGGAAAGTTGCATGGCAATATATCTAGGAATGGCTATGGAAATGCCATAATAGGTAGGTATGGTGGCTGTTTTGAGGAAGGTATATGGTGGGTGTATGGTACCGGCGAAAGTTGCGCGGCACAAGAGAGGCTAGCAATGGTGGAAGGGTGAGAGTGCGTATAATCCATGGACTCAACATTAGTCATAAAGAACTCATATACTTATTGCAAAAATCTACAAGCCATTGAAAACAAAGTACTATGCACATGATCCTAGGGGGATAGATTGGTAGGAAAAGACCATCGCTCGTCCCCGACCACCACTCATAAGGAAGACAATCAATAAATAAAATTCTGCTCCAACTTCATCACAAAGCGGTTCACCATACGTGCATGCTACGGGAATCACAAACTTCAACACAAGTATTCTTTAAATTCATAATCACCCAACTAGCATGACTCTAATATTACCACCTCTATATCTCAAAACAATTATCAAGTATCAAATTGATCATAGCATCCAATTCACTTTCTATGATAGTTTTTATTATACCCAACTTGGATGCCCATCATTCTAGGACTGATTTTATAACGATATCAAATACCATGATGTTATAAGAGACTCTCAAAATAATATAAGTGAAGCATGATAGATCAACAATTTTTTACAAAACTAAGCCACTGCCATGCTCTAAAAGATATAAGTGAAGCACTAGAGCAAAAACTATCTAGCTCAAAAGATATAAGTGAAGCACATAGAGTATTCTAATAAATTCCAATCAAGTGGGTTTCTCCCAAAAGGTGTGTACAGCAAGGATGATTGTGATAAACTAAAAAGCAAAGACTAATATCATACAAGATGCTCCAAGCAAAACACATATCATGTGGCAAATAAAAATATAGCTCCAAGTAAAGTTACCTATAGACGAAGACGAAAGAGGGGATGCCTTCCGGCGCATCCCCAAGCTTAGGATTTTGGTTATCCTTGAATATCTTGGGGTTCCATGGGCATCCCCAAGCTTAGGCTCTTGCCACTCCTTATTCCATAGTCCATCGAATCTTTACCCAAAACTTGAAAACTTCACAACACAAAACTCAACAGGAAATCTCATAAGCTCCGTTAGTGCAAGAAAGAAAAACCACCACATAAGGTACTGTAATTAACTCATTATTTATTTATATTGGTGTTAAACCTACTGTATTCCAACTTTTCTATGGTTCATACCACTTAATACTGGCCATTGATGCATCAAAATAAGCAAACAACACACGAAAAACAGAATCTGTCAAAAACAGAACAGTCTGTAGTAATCTGTAACTCTAGAATACTTTTGGAACTCTAAAAATCCTACCAAAATAGGAAGTCCTGGGAAATTTGTCTATTGATCTACAGAAAAAATAATAAACGCAAAATCAAGTTTCTGTGAATTACTAAAATTATTTTCATGCGTGTAAAGTTTCTGTTTCTAAGCAGAATCAAATTAACTATCACCGTAGGTTATCCTATAGGTTCTACTTGGCACAAACACTAATTAAAACATGAAAACACATCTAAACAGAAGCTAGATGAAAAATTTATTACTAAACAGACGCAAAAATAAAGAAACAAAAATAAAATTGGGTTGCCTCCCAACTAGTGCTATCGTTTAACACCCCTAGCTAGGCATAAAAGCGAAGATAGATCTAAGCAGTGCAATCTTTGGCACCCAATTCATAAGTAGCTCGCATGATAGATTCATAAGGTAATTTGACTTTCTTTATTGGAGAGTTCTCCATGCCTTTCCTTATTGAAAATGGGAATCTAATATTCCCTTCCTTCATATCAATAATTGCACCAATCGTTCTAAGGAAAGGTCTACCAAGAATAATAGGACAAGAAAGATCGCAATCTATGTCAAGAACGATAAAATCTACGGGCACATAGTTCCTATTTGCAACAATAAAAAAATCATTGATTCTTACCATAGGCTTCTTAATGGTAGAATACGCAAGGTGCAAATTTAAAGAGCAATCATCAAGATCATGGAAACCTAGAATATCACATACAGTTTTTGGAATCGTGGAAACACTAGCACCCAAATCACACAAAGCATAACACTCATGATCTTTAATTTTAATCTTTATAGTAGGTTCCCATTCATCATAAAGTTTACTAGGTATAGAAACTTCCAAATTAAGTGTTTCATCATAAGACTGCATCAAGGCATCAACAATATGTTTGGTAAAAGCTTTATTTTGACTATAAGCATGAGGAGAATTCAACACAGATTGCAACAAGGAAATACAATCTACTAAAGAACAATTATCATAATTAAATTCATTGAAATCCAAGATAGTGGGTTCAATGCTATTTAAAGTCTTAACCTCTCCAATCCCACTTTTACCAAATTTAGCATCAAGATCTAAAAACTCCGAATCATTGGGACGCCTTTTAACTAAAGTTGACTAATCTCCAGTCCCATCATTATCAAGATCCATATTGCAAAACAAATATTTAATAGGGGACACATCAATAACTTTTAGATCTTCATCATTATTTTCATGGAAACTAGAAGAACACGCCTTTACAAAGCAATCTTTCTTAGCATGCAATCTAGCAGTTCTTTCTTTGCACTCATCAATGGAAATTCTCATAGCCTTGAGAGACTCATTGATATCATGCTTAGCAGGAGTAGATCTAAGTTTCAAAGAATCAACATCAAGTGAAAGTCTATCAACGTTCCTAGCCAAATCATCAACTTTAAGCAATTTTTCTTCAAGCAAGGCATTAAAATTCTTTTGAGAGACCATAAATTCTTTAACACTATTTTCAAAATCAGAGGGCATCTTATTAAAATTACCATAAGAATTATTGTAGGAATTTCCATAATTATTAGAAGAATTACTAGAGAACGGTCTAGGATTGAAGTTTCCTCTATAAGCATTGTTACCAAAATTATTCCTACCAACAAAATTCACATCCATAGGTTCATTATTTTTCTCAATCAAAGTAGAGAAAGGCATATCATTGGGATCAATAGAAGCACTCTTAGTAGCAAACAATTTCATAAGTTCATCCATTAATTTCTTCTATAGCATGCACTTTTTTACTAGTAGATCTTTCGGTGTGCCATTGAGAATAATTAGCCATAATGTTATCAAGGAGTTTAGTAGCTTCTCCTAAGGTGATTTCCATAAACGTGCCTCCCGTGACCAAATCTAAAAGATTTCTAGAGGCAAAATTCAATCCGGCATAAAAAAATTTGTATGATCATCCATAAATTCAAACCATGAGTAGGGCAATTGCGAATCATCAATTTCATTCTTTCCCAAGATTGGGCAACATGCTCATGATCAAGTTGTTTAAAATTCATAATATTGTTCCTAAGAGAGATGATCTTAGCGGGAGAAAAATACTTAGAGATAAAAGCGTCTTTGCACTTATTCCATGAATCAATACTATTCTTAGGGAAAGATGAAAACCAAACTTTAGCACGATCTCTAAGTGAAAGTAGAAATAACTTCAATTTAACAATATCATTATCCGTATCTTTCTTCTTTTGCATCTCACACAAATCAACAAAGATGTTTAGATGGGTAGCGGCATCTTCACTAGGAAGGCCGGATAATTGATCTTTCATAACAAGATTCAGCAAAGCAGCATTGATTTCACAAGACTCAACACCATTAAGAGGAGCAATCAAAGTACTAAGGAAATCATTATTATTGGTATTGGAAAAGTCACACAATTTGGTATTGTCTTGCGCCATCGCCACAAGCAATCCAACACACAACCAAACAAAAAAGCAAGAGAAAGAGAGGGGAGATTGGGAAAGAGAGGGCAAATAAAATGGCAAGGGTGAAGTGGGGGAGAGGAAAACGAGAGGCAAATGGCAAATAATGTAACGCGAGGGAGATGAGTTTGTGATGGGTACTTGGTATGTCTTGACTTGAGCGAAGACCTCCCCGGCAACGGTACCAGAAATCCTTCTTGCTACGTCTTGAGCTTGCGTTGGTTTTCCTTGAAGAGGAAAGGGTGATGCTGCAATAGTAGCGTAAGTATTTCCCTCAGTTTTTGAGAACCAAGGTATCAATCTAGTAGGAGGCTCCTCAAAAGCCCCATGCACCTACACAAACAAACAAGAACTCGCAACCAACACAATAAAGGGGTTGTCAATCCCTTCACGGCCACTTGCGAAAGTGAGATCTGATAGAGATAATATGATAAGATAACTATATTTTTGGTATTTTTATGATATAGATTGGAAAAGCAAACATGCAAATAAAAGTAGATTGAAAGCTTATATGATAAGAGATAGACCCCGGGGCCATAGGTTTCACTAGTGGCTTCTCTCAAGATAGCATAAGTATTACGGTGGGTGAACAAATTACTGTCGAGCAATTGATAGAAAAGCGAATAATTATGAGATTATCTAGGCATGATCATGTATATAGACATCACGTCCGTGACAAGTAGACCGACTCCTGCCTGCATCTACTACTATTACTCCACACATCGATCACTATCCAGCTGCACCTAGAGTATTAAGTTCATAAAGAACAAAGTAATGCATTAAGAAAGATGCGATGATGTAGAATGATAAACTCATGCAATATGATATAAACCCCATCTTCTTACCCTCGATGGCAATAATACAATGCGTGCCTTGCTGCCCCTGCTGTCACTGGGAAAGGACACCGCAAGATTGAACCCAAAGCTAAGCACTTCTCCCACTGCAAGAAAGATCAATCTAGTAGGCCAAACCAAACTGATAATTCGAAGAGACTTGCAAAGATAACTTAAGCACACATAGAAGAATTCAGAGGATATTCAAATATTTCTCATAGATAAACTTGATCATAAACCCACAATTCATCGGATCTCAACAAACAGACCGCAAAAAGAGTTACATCGAATAGATCTCCAAGAAGATCAAGGAGAACTTTGTATTTTGATTCAAGGAGAGAGAAGAAGCCATCTATCTAATAACTATGGACCAGAAAGTCTGTGGTAAACTACTCACAACTCATCGGAAGGGCCTTGGAGATGATGTAGAGGCCCTCCATGATCGATTCCCCCTCCGGCGGAGCACCGGCGAAGGCTCCAAGATGGGATCTCGCGGATACAGAAGGTTACACCGATGGAAATAGTTTTTTGTGGTTGCTTCTGATGTTTTCGGGGTACATGGGTATATATAGGAGGAAGAAGTAGGTCGGTGGACGCTCGAGGGGCCCACGAGGGTGGGGGGCACGCCCACTTGTAGGGGGCACGCCGGGCACCCTTGTGGCCACCTTGCTTGTTTCTTGACTTCCACTCGAAGTCCTGTGGATCACGTTTGTTCCAAAAAGATAGCTCCCGAAGGTTTCATTCGGTTTGGACTCCGTTTGATATTCCTTTTATTCGAAACACTAAAATAGGCAAAAAACATCAATTCGGGCTGGGCCTCCGATTAGTAGGTTAGTCCCAAAAATGATATAAAAGTGTAAAGTAAATCCCATAAACATTCAAAATGGGTAATATAATAGCATGGAACAATAAAATGTTATAGATTCGGGTTGGAGACGTATCAGGCAGCAATGCGATCTCCCGTGCCGGGAAAAAGGTGGAGGACTTCCGGAACAAGTGGATCCTTATGGACGCCAAGCGCTCCCATGCCCTCCTGGAGCTGCCAACTAGGCTCCCGACATTCGGGAATGGGTGGTCTCACGAGAAGCTCACCGACCCCTGATACGTCTCCAACGTATCTATAATTTTTTTATTGTTCCATGCTATTATATTACCCCTTTTGGATGTTTATGGGCTTTATTTTACACAATTATATCATTTTTGGGACTAACCTACTAACCTGAGGCCCAGCCCGTATTGCTGTTTATTTTGCCTATTTCAGTATTTTGAAGAAAAGGAATATCAAACGGAGTCCAAACGGAATGAAACCTTCAGGAGCGTGATTTTTGGAACGAATGTGATCCAGAGGACTTGGAGTGCAAGTCAAGAAGCAGCCGAGGCCTCCACGAGATAGGAGGGCGCGCCCCCCACCCTATAGGGCGCGCCCCTGTCTCGTGGGCCCCTCGGGCGGCCACCGACGTACTTCTTCCTCCTATATAGGCCTACGTACCCCAAAAACATCCAGGGAGCCAACGAGACACAATTTCCACCACCGTAACCTTCTGTATCCGCGAGATCCCATCTTGGAGCCTTCGCCGGTGCTCCGCCGGAGGGGGAATCGACCATGGAGGGCTTCTACATCAACATCATTGCCCCTCCGATGAGTTGTGAGTAGTTTACCACAGACCTATGGGTCCATAGTTATTAGCTAGATGGCTTCTTCTCTCTTTTTGGATCTCAATACAATGTTCTCCCCCTCTCTTGTGGAGATCTATTCGATGTAAACTCTTTTTGTGGTGTGTTTGTCGAGATCCGATGAATTGTGGGTTTATGATCAAGTTTATCTATGAGAAATATTTGAATCTCCTCTGAATTCTTTTATGTATGATTGAGTTATCTTAGCAAGTCTCTTAGAATTATCAGTTTGGTTTGGCCTACTAGATTGATCTTTCTTGCCATGGGAGAAGTGCTTAGCTTTGGGTTCAATCTTGCGGTGTCCTTTCCCAGTGACAGCAGGGGCAGCAAGGCACATATTGTATTGTTGCCATCGAGGATAAAAAGATGAGGTTTATATCATATTGCTTGAGTTTATCCCTCTACATCATGTCATCTTGCTTAAAGCGTTACTCTATTCTTATGAACTTAATACTCTAGATGCAGGAAGGAGTCATTCGATGTGTGGAGTAATAGTAGTAGATGCAGGCAGGAGTCGGTCTACATGTCACGGACGTGATGCCTATATACATGATCATGCCTAGACAATCTCATAATTATTCGCTTTTCTATCAATTGCTCGACAGTAATTTGTTCACCCACCGTAATACTTATGCTATCTCGAGAGAAGCCTCTAGTTAAACCTATGGCCCCTAGGTCTATCTCTTACCAAATTTGTTCCAATCTACTTTTATTTGCATCTTTACTTTTTGCATCTATATTCTAAAATACCAAAAATATATTTATCTTATCATACTATCTCTATTAGATCTCACTTTCGCAAATGGCTGTGAAGGGATTGACAACCCCTTTATTGCATTGGTTGCGAGTTCTTTTTTTGTTTGTGTAGGTGCGTGGGACTTTTGAGGAGCCTCCTACTGGATTGATACCTTGGTTCTCAAAAACTGAGGGAAATACTTACGCTACTATTGCTGCATCACCCTTTCCTCTTCAAGGAAAACCAACACAAGATCAAGACGTAGCAAGAAGGATTTCTGGCGCCGTTGCCGGGGAGGTCTTCGCTCAAGTCAAGACATACCAAGTACCCATTACAAACCCATCTCCCTCGCATTTACATTATTTGCGATTTGCCTCGCGTTTTCCTCTCCCCCACTTCACCCTTGCCGTTTTATTTGCCCTCTCTTTCCCAATCTCCTCCTCTCTCTCTTTCGCTTGCCTTTTTCTGTTTGCTTGTGTGTTGGATTACTTGTTGCCATGGCGCAAGATAATACCAAATTGTGTTATTTCTTGAATACCAATAATAATGATTTCCTTAGTACTCTGATTGCTCCTATTAATGATTTGAGTCTTGTGAAATCAATACTGCTTTGCTGAATCTTGTCATGAAAGATCAATTTGCCGGCCTTCCTAGTGAAGATGCCGCTACTCATCTAAACAACTTTGTTGATTTGTGTGATATGCAAAAGAAGAAAGATACGGATAACTATATTGTTAAATTGAAGTTATTTCCGTTTTCACTTAGAGATCGTGCTAAAGTTTGGTTTTCGTCTTTGCCTAAAAATAGTATTGATTCTTGGAACAAGTGCAAAGATGCTTTTATCTCTAAGTATTTCCCTCCCGCTAAGATCATCACTCTTAGGAACGATATTGTGAATTTTAAACAACTTGATCATGAGCATGTTGCCCAATCTTGGGAAAGAATGAAATTGATGATTCGCAATTGCCCTACTCATGGTTTGAATTTATGGATGATCATACAAATATTTTATGCCAGTTTGAACTTTGCTTCTAGAAATCTCTTAGATTCGGCCGCGGGAGGCACGTTTATGGAAATCACGTTAGGAGATGCTACAAAACTTCTTGATAATATTATGGCTAATTATTCTCAATGGCACACCGAAAGATCTTCTAGTAAAAAAGTGCATGCTATAGAAGAAATCAATGTTTTGAGTGGAAAGATGGATGAACTTATGAAATTATTTGCTACTAAAAATACTCCTCTTGATCCCAATGATATGCCTTTGTCAAATTTGATTGAGAATAATAGTGAATCTATGGCTGTGAATTTTGTTGGTAGGAATAGTTTTGTAAACAATGCTTAAAGAGGAAACTTTAATTCTAGACCGTTCCCTAGTAATTCCTCTAATAATTATGGAAATTCCTACAATAATTCTTATGGTAATTTTAATAATATGCCCTCTGATTTTGAGAATAGTGTGAAGGAATTTATGATTTCTCAAAAGAATTTTAATGCTTTGCTTGAAGAAAAATTGCTCAAAGTTGATGATTTGGCTAGGAACGTTGATAGACTTTCGCTTGATGTTGATTCTTTTAAACTTAGATCTTCTTCTCCTAACCATGATATCAATGAGTCTCCCAAAGTAATGAGAATTTCCATTGATGAGTGCAAAGAAAGAACCGCTAGATTGTGTGCTAAAAAAGATAACTTTATAAAGGCGTGTTATTCTAGTTTCCATGAAAATAATGATGAAGATCTTAAAGTTATTGATGTGTCTCCTATTAGATCTTTGTTTTGAAATATGAATCTTGATAATTATGGGACTGATGATGAGTCAACTTTGCCTAGAAGGCGTCCCAAGAATTCGGAGTCTTTAGATCTTGATGCTAAATTTGGTAAAAGTAGGATTGGAGAGGTCATGACTTTAAGTAGTATTGAACCCACTATCTCAGATTTCAAGGAATTTAATTATGGTAATTGTTCTTTAGAAGGTTGTATTTCCTTGTTGCAATCCGTTATTAATTCTCCTCATGCTTATAGTCAAAATAAAGCTTTTGCCAAACATATTGTTGATGCCTTGATGCAATCTTATGATGAAAAACTTAATTTGGAAGTTTCTATACCTAGAAAACTTAATTATGAGTGGGAACCTACTATAAAGATTAGAATTAAAGATCATGAGTGTTTTGCTTTGTGTGATTTGGGTGCTAGTGTTTCCACGATTCCGAAAACTTTATGTGATATTCTAGGTTTCCATGATCTTGATGTTTGCTCTTTAAATTTGCACCTTGCGGATTCCACCATTAAAAAGCCAATGGGAAGGATCAATGATGTTCTCATTGTTGCAAATAGAAATTTGGTGCCCATAGATTTTATCGTTATTGATATAGATTGCAATCTTTCTTGCTCTATTATTCTTGGTAGACCTTTCCTTAGAATGATTGGCGCGATTATTGATATGAAGTAAGGGAATATTAGATTCCAATTTCCATTAAAGAAAGGCATGGAGAACTTTCCAAGAAATAAAGTCAAATTACCTTATGAAACTATCATGCGAGCTACTTATGAATTTAGTGCCAAAGATGGTACTACTTAGACCTATCTTCGCTTTTATGCCTAGCTAGGGGCGTTAAACGATAGCGCTAGTTGGGAGGCAACCCAATTTTCTTTGTGTTTTTCCTGTTTAGTAATAAATCTTGCATCTACCTCCTGTTTAGATGTGTTTTTATCTTTTAATTAGTGTTTGTGCCAAGTAGAACCTATAGGATAACCCAAGATGATAGTTGATTTGATTCTGCTGAAAAAACAGAAACTTTTCACACACGAATTTAGTTTTGTTAAATCATAGCCACGTGATTTTGCGTTGATTCTTTTTTCTGCTGATAAATAAACAAATTGTCCAGGACTTCCTATTTTGGTAGGATTTTTAGAGTTCCATAAGTTTGCGTTAGTTCCAGATTGCTACAGACTGTTCTGTTTTTGACAGATTCTGTTTTTCGTGTGTTGTTTGCTTATTTTGATGCATCTATGGCTAGTAAAATAGTTTATAAACCATAGAGAAGTTTGAATACAGTAGGGTTAACACCAAAATAATTAATGAATGATTTCATTACAGTATCTTATGTGGTGGTTTTGTTTTCTTTCACTAACGGAGCTTCTAAGATTTCCTGTTGAGTTTTGTGTTGCAAAGTTTTCAAGTTTTGGGTAAAGCTTTTATGGACTATGGAATAAGGAGTGGCAAGAGCCTAAGCTTGGGGATGCCCCGGGAAGGCATCCCCTCTTTCGTCTTCGTTCATTGGTAACTTTACTTGGAGCTATATTTTTATTCGCCACATGATATGTGTTTTGCTTGGAGCGTCGTGTATTATATTAGTCTTTGATTTTTAGTTTACCACAATCATCCTTGCTGTACACACCTTTTGGGAGAATCCTACTTGATTAGAATTTGCTAGAATACTCTATGTGCTTCACATATATCTTTTGAGCTTGATAGTTTTTGCTCTAGTGCTTCACTTATATCTTTTAGAGCACGGTGGGGTCTTAATTTTGAAGAAATTGCTAGTCTCTCATGCTTCACTTATATCTTTTTAGAGTCTTTTAGAACAGCATGGTATTTGCTATGGTCACAAAGTTGGTCCTAGAATGATGAGCATCCAAGTTGGGTATAATAAAAACTATCATAGAAAAGAATTGGATGCTATGATCAATATGATGCTTGATAATTGTTTTGAGATATGGAGGTAGTGATATTAGAGTCATGCTAGTTGAGGTGATTATGAAAAGTACTTGTGTTGAGGTTTGTGATTCCGGTAGCATGCACGTATGGTGAACCGCTTTGTGATGAATTTGGAGCACAATTTTATTTATTGAGTGTCTTCCTTATGAGTGGCGGTCGGGGACGAGCGATGGTCTTTTCCTACAATTCTATCCCCCTAGGAGAATGCGCGTAGTGCTTTGGTTTTTGATGACGTCTAGATTTTTGCAACAAGTATATGAGTTCTTTTGACTAATGTTGAGTCCATGGATTATACGCACATCACCCTTCCATTATTGCTAGCCTCTCTTGTACCGCGCAACTTTCGCCGGTACCATACACCCACCATATACCTTCCTCAAAACAGCCACCATACCTACCTATTATGGCATTTCCATAGCCATTCCGAGATATATTGCCATGCAACTTTCCACCGTTCCGTTCATATGACACACATTACTTTTGTCATATTGCTCTTTGCATGATCATGTAGTTGACATTGTATTTGTGGCAAGGCCACCTTCATAATTTTGATACATGTCGCTCTTGATTCATTGCATATCCCGGTACACCGCCGGAGGCATTCATATAGAGTCATATCTTGTTCTAGCTTTGAGCTGTAATTCTTGAGTTGTAAATCCATAAAAGTGTGATGATCTTCATTATTAGAGCATTGTCCTAGTGAGGAAAGGATGATGAAGACTATGATTCCCCCACAAGTCGGGATGATACTTCGGACTTTACCAAAAGAAAAAAAAGGAAAAAAAAAGAGAAAGGCCAAAGAAAAAAAAGGAGAAAAAGAAAAAAAGAGAAAAAATTAAATGAGAGAAAAAGAGAGAAGGGACAATGCTACTATCTCTTTTTCCACACTTGTGCTTCAAAGTAGCACCATGATCTTCATGATAGAGAGTCTCCTATGTTGTCACTTTCATATACTAGTGGGAATTTTTCATTATAGAACTTGGCTTGTATATTCCAATGATGGGCTTCCTCAAAAGTGCCCTAGGTCTTCGTGAGCAAGCAAGTTGGATGCACACGCACTTAGTTTCTTTTGTTGAGCTTTCATATATTTATAGCTCTAGTGCATCTGTTGCATGGCAATCCCTACTCACTCAAATTCATATCTATTAATGGGCATCTCCATAGCCCGTTGATACGCCTAGTTGATGTGAGACTATCTTCTCCTTTTTTGTCTTCTCCACAACCACCATCCTATTCCACATATAGTGCTATGTCCATGGCTCACGCTCATGTATTGTGTGAAAGTTGAAAGAGTTTGAGATTATTAAAGTATGAAACAATTGCTTGGCTTGTCATCGGGGTTGTGCATGATTAAATACTTTGTGTGATGAAGATAGAGCAACAGCCAGACTATATGATTTTGTAGGGATAACTTTCTTTGGCCATGTTACTTTGAGAAGACATGATTACTTTGATTAGTATGCTTGAAGTATCACCATTTTCATATTAATATGAACTTTTATTTTGTATCATTTGGATCTGAACATTCATGCCACAATAAAGAAAATTACATTGAGAATTATGCTAGGTATCATTCTAGATCAAAAATTTCTTTTTTATCATTGACCTACTCGAGGATGAGCAGGAATTAAGCTTGCGGATGCTTGATACGTCTCCAACGTATCTATAATTTTTGATTGTTCCATGCTATTATATTACCCCTTTTGGATGTTTATGGGCTTTATTTTACACATTTATATCATTTTTGGGACTAACCTACTAACCGGAGGCCCAACCCGTATTGCTGTTTTTTGCCTATTTCAGTATTTCAAAGAAAAGGAATATCAACGGAGTCCAAATGGAATGAAACCTTTGGGAGCGTGATTTTTGGAACTAACGTGTTCCAGAGGACTTGGAGTGCAAGTCAAGAAGTAGCCGAGGCCTCCACGAGATAGGAGGGCGCGCCGCCCCTATAGGGCGCGCCCCCTGTCTCATGGGCCCCTCGGGCGGTCACCAATGTACTTCTTCCTCCTATATAAGCCTACGTACCCCGAAAACATCCAGGGAGCCAACGAAACACAATTTCCACCACCGTAACCTTATGTATTCGTGAGATCCCATCTTGGAGCCTTCGTCGGCGCTCCGTCGGAGGGGGAATCGACCATGGAGGGCTTCTACATCAACATCCTTGCCCCTCCGATGAGTTGTGAGTAGTTTACCACAGACCCACGGGTCCATAGTTATTAGCTAGATGGCTTCTTCTCTCTTTTTGGATCTCAATACAATGTTCTCCCCCTCTCTTGTGGAGTTCTATTCAATGTAAACTCTTTTTGCGGTGTGTTTGTCGAGATCCGATGAATTGTGGGTTTATGATCAAGTTGATCTATGAGAAATATTTGAATCTCATCTGAATTCTTTTATGTATTATTGAGTTATCTTTGCAAGTCTCTTTGAATTATCAGTTTGATTTGGCCTACTAGATTGATCTTTCTTGCCATGGGAGAAGTGCTTAGCTTTGGGTTCAATCTTGCGGTGTCCTTTCCCAGTGACAACAGGGGCAGCAAGGCACATATTGTATTGTTGCCATCGAGGATAAAAAGATGGGGTTTATATCATATTGCTTGAGTTTATCCCTCTACATCTTGTTATCTTGCTTAAAGCGTTACTTTGTTCTTATGAACTTAGTACTCTAGATGCAGGCAGGAGTCGGTCGATGTGTGGAGTAATAGTAGTAGATGCAGGCAGGAGTCGTTCTACTTGTCACGGACGTGATGCCTATATACATGATCATGCCTAGATAATCTCATAATTATTCGTTTTTCTATCAATTGCTCGACAGTAATTTGTTCACCCACCGTAATACTTATGCTATCTAGAGAGAAGCCTCTAGTGAAACCTATGGCCCCCGGGTCTATCTCTTATAATATTTGCTTCCAATCTACTTTTATTTGCATCTTTACTTTTTTGCATCTATATTATAAAATATCAAAAATATATTATCTTATCGTACTATCTCTATTAGATCTCACTTTCGCAAGTGGCCATGAAGGATTGACAACCCCTATATTGTGTTGGTTGCGAGTTCTTTGTTTGTTTGTGTAGGTGTGTGGGACTTTTGAGGAGCCTCCTACTGGATTGATACCTTGGTTCTCAAAAACTGAGGGAAATACTTACGCTACTATTGCTGCATCACCCTTTCCTCTTCAAGGAAAACCAACACAAGCTCAAGACGTAGCAACCCCCTGGTGAGGCCGCTGCTGAAGAAGATGGAGGCTAACTTGAAGGCGGAGAAGCTGACGGGGGTGGAGAAGCTGATGGGGGCCATGATCATCAAGGAGTTCCTCACGCAGCGCCTGGCGCCGCTCCAGGAGTGCTCCCGCCCCTTGTGGAAGCTTGGGGGCGCGGAGGACAAGCTCTGACTGCGCTCGGATAGCCTGCCCGACGAGGAGTTAAGCAAGGTTATGCACTCTTTGCTTGGAAAGGACTAGGGCGGCCCTCCGGACGATTACCTCCCGCTGTACGCCGAGATGATGGGGAGAGGATAGCCGTCGCCATGCCTGTCTTCAAAGAGCGCGGGCTTGTATCAACGAAACCTTCCCTGCCAGCCGCCTCCCTAGTGGACGTGTCCTCCGGCGACCACTCCTCCGAGGCCACCTGGAAGGGGAGGGGACACCTCTCCTCCGCGGCAGAGCGACCTCCTCCGCGACTTCTCCGACGACGATGATCCAAGTGCACGCCCAGTCTGGGAGTTGGCTCGCTCTGCCGGGGTCACCACAAGATCCGGGGGACCCCTTCGAAGAAGCAAAGGCGAGGGGTCCCGAAGAGGGGCGGGTCGGCACTGATTCCCCTGACCAGCGCTCCTACTTCATCGCCGCCATCTAGCACGGGGCTGGCCGCATGCTCACCCGCTCCCAAGAACGCAGCGCCGGCCGCGCCCGTGAAGCTCACGCTTATGGGCCTGAAGAGGAACTACGTCGCCATGGACCAGTAAGTGCTCCTTTTTGCCCTTGTTCTTGGATTTTGTCGTAGTTATTAATATATTCATTTGATATCAGACCACAACCGGTGGTGAAGAATAAGAAGGCGGATGCTGGGGCCACCGAGGTCAAGCATGATGCTGCGGTCGCTACAGCTCCGTCGTAGAAGGGCGCAACAGCTCATGTTGCTCCTACGGTGGTACCATCCTCCCGAAGCTCTGGGCCCCAGCCCCAAGAGGAAACGGCTCCCGCAGCAGAGCTGACCCTAGAGGCGCCTATCCGCGACTCGCTTGCTAGGGACCCAAGGCCTCCGGAGCCCCCGGCCCTTCCTGTTGCTGTCACTCCGCCAGTGTTGGTGCCGGGAGCGCCTCCTCTTCCATCCACCACGTCGTGGAGCCATGGTGCTTCCATCACGTCTGGAGCCCTCAAGGATACCCGCTCCACATTGGACCATCTCCAGGATGATCTTCAGGGTCCGGACTGGCGCAGGGCATCGGGGCGCCCAGAGCTAGTCTCGGGGTGGCTCCGGGTCGATGCGTCCTTCCGGACGGTGTCGTGGAAATATCACGTCAGATGTCCTAGCAGAAGGACTTAGTCGTGGAGCCATCGCAATGAGATTAGCCTAAAGGGGTTAAACCGGACAAGGGACACGAGAGTTGGCGCCCACTGTGGGGCTATCGCATGATGGTTTCGAGTTCTTGAAGGGCAACTTTGAAGGACTCAAAGGGTACGCGATTGGCCGGATGACCAAGAGTCGTCGCGGCAAGGTTTACATCGACGATGTGGGCTGGGGCCCCGAGGCCGGCTCAACCGAGTACGGGTACCGGGTCCCCTTTGGCGGAATTCACGTTTTCATTGGCAAGATCGGTGAATCGGGCTCTGAGCCGGACATCTCCACCGACCTCGTCGAGACGGCTGAGCGTGCAAGTCCTGCCCGGGTTCAACCTGCCATGAAGCGTGCGTTCGTGGGATTCATCCATGGAGCGGAATCTGAACTGGTGTCTGACGGCGAGACAGCCATCTACTCAGATGGCGAATCGTCCACTGGTGAAACCGAGTCATTATACCAACTGCAAGATGGCCAGATTGAGGGATATTCTGATGGCGACAGTATTCTGGGTCCCCTTGAACCGCCAAACCGGGTTGCGATCTTCATGGCTGGTACACAGCCCACCGTGCAATCTTCATCTACAGCAGCAATGGTCTCCGGATCGGCAGCCACGGCGGGAGGCCCGGCGCGCCGGCTGGCTCAAGTTCTTGCCGATTTACTAGATGATTTGACGGCATTGTTGACCATAGCGGTGACTCCAGAGACTCAAGTTCAGCATAATGCGGATGTCATGAAGCTAAGGGATCAGATAACTCAGGCCAAAGCAGACTTGGCAGCTGAGGAGGCCAGGATGGATGAAGAGCGGGCCGCTTTGAATGCCCAATCACAACTGATCCAGGCGCAGAATTACCTGCTTATGTTGGATCAGAATGCGTCAAACGAAGTTATGAGAAGGAAGTACCGGTCTCGACTGCTGCAAATTTACGAGGGTCTGAATCTCTTCGGTACACCAGGAGCTGGGCCTAGCAATCCGGCATGAGTAAACCGGACCAAGGCACCTGGGGCGGCGCCGGATCAGCCACGGACGATGGACCCGCCTCGATGGACGGACAACCCGCCGCAATATGTAGCAACACCACCGGGTCACTTTTCCAGCCCTTTGGATAATATGATCGCAGCAGCATCACATTTCGCGGCTATTCTGATGGAGGGTGATTCGTTAGCAGCGATTGAGACTCGACAAGCCAGGTATCTTCTTCAAACCGCCGTTGTACAGCAATAGGCTTATTCCTACAATCGAGATAGAATACATTCAACCCCTCGTCTGAGCAAGAGTTATAGCAGGCATATAGATGAACCAGCCGTGTCAAGCAGTGCGCGGTGTCGTGATGCCCCTCGAGTGCCTATTCCGGCGAACGGTGGTTTGAATGTTCAGGATGCGGTGGATAATGGCAGAGCGCGAAGGGAGGCTGCATTAGCAGCACAACATGTGGGCCGTCATCAACCCGTCCCGGTTCAGCCAGCGGCGTCGGTAGAGCGAGGGACAGGGCTTGCCTTCAGTTCTTGGGGAGTGTCGTGTCTCATCCCGGCTCTCCGTAATGTGCGGTTGCCCAAGGATTTCAAAGGGCCACGCAAGGTGCTTAATTATACCGCTGATCAGCCCCCTGAGGCGTGGGTGGAGAGTTATGAGATGGCAATGGAGATGCTAGATGTGGATGAAGCGGCGTGTGCAAAATACTTCACCATGATGCTAGAAGGTTGTCACGCCCAATATGCGATACTATTCTAAAGAGACTCGAAGGTCCCACCAAGGATAGAACCGCATATTGAAACGCTTTTGCAAGGTGGATATCATTACATCAACATTACATAATAGATGGGGATACATACAAAAGGCATACAATGCCACACGAATACAACATCATCTTACATAAGAGCACCATCCGACTACGGATGAAACACAAACAGAAACTCAAACGACATCCACCTTGCAAGCCCACGCTGCCGACCTGGAACCTATCCCCTGATCGAAGAAGAAGCAGAAGAAGAACTCCAAAACAAGTAACATCGCTCTCGCGTCATGATCATCGCATAACCTGTACCTGCAACTGTTGTTGTAGTAATCTGTGAGCCACGAGGACTCAACAATCCCATTACCATGGGTATCAAGACTAGCAAAGCTTAATGGGAAAGGAAAGGGTAAAGTGGTGAGGTTGCAGCAGCGACTAAGCATATATGGTGGCTAACATACGCAAATGAGAGCGAGAAGAGAAACAATGGAATGGTCGTCCACTAGTAATGATCAAGAGGTGATCCTGAACTCCTACTTACGTCAAACATAACCCATAAACCGTGTTCACTTCCCGGACTCCGCCGAGAAGAGACCATCACGGATACACACACGGTTGATGCGTTTTAATTCGGATCTGGTGTCAAGTTATCTACAACCGGACATTAACAAATTCCCATCTGCCACATAACCGCGAGCATGACTCTCGAAAGTTTATACCCTGCAGCGGTGTCCCAACTTAGCCCATGATAAGCTCTCGCGATCAACAAAGGATATACCTTCTCCCAGGAAGACCCGATCAGTCTCGGAATCTCGGTTTACAAGACATTTCGACAATGGTAAAACAAGGCCAACAAAGCCGCCCGATGCACCGACAATCCCGATAGGAGCTGCACATATCTCGTTCTCAGGGCAACACGGATAAGTCAAGGTACGAGTAAAACCAGACCTCGAGTTTCCCCGAGGTGGCCCCGCAGGTTGCTTAGTTCGGACCAACACTTAGAGAAGCACTGGCCCGGGGGGCTAAAATAAAGATGACCCTTGGGTTAATTACTCCCAAGGGAAAGGTAGGTGGTGGTGAGGCAAATGGTAAAACCAAGGTTGGGCCTTGCTGGAGGATTTTTATTCAAAGCGAACTGTCAAGGAGGTCCCATAAATCACCCGACCGCGTAAGGAATGCAAAATCCGGGAACATAACACCAGTATGATGGAAACTAGGGCGGCAAGAGTGGAACAAAACACCAGGAATAAGGCCAAGCCTTCCACCCTTTACCAAATATATAGATGCATTAATTAAATAAGAGATATTGTGATATCCCAACATAACCCTGTCCACCATGGAGCAATCTTCAACTTCACCTACATCTAACAACGCTATAAGAGGGGCTGAGCAAAGCGGTAACATAGCCAAACAACGGTTTGCTAGGAAGGGTGTCAAAGGTTAGAGGTTCATGGCAATTTGGGAGGCTTGAAGAGCAAATGATAGGAAGCGCAACATAGCGACCGAACAAAGCAATTATCATAGCAATGACAGTAGTGAGATCCAGGGTAGCGGTCATCTTGCCTGAAATCCCGCAAGGAAGAAGAACGAGTCCATGAAGAAGATGAAGCCACGAAGACGAACCAAGCGGAGACGAACGAATCCTCACGATCGCAACGAAACGGGAACTATCGAGAAGAAGCACACAACATAGTAAACACACCACACATAGACAATACATGATGCACAAACAAGCATGATGCATGATAAAGCTAGATGAGGCTACTCATGGCAAGAGATGATGCAAACAAGAACAACACATCAAGGCAAGTTTAAATGAGGCCGGAAACAACATATAACAATTCCGGTAAGTCCTCATATGCTAATTTGGAAATTGGTCCAGAACAGAATAAACATTGTGTTCAAGTTGTTAAATAGCAAGTTAAGATGCACCAAGATGATCTACACGAGATTCTAGTCAAGTTACATATGAAGTTCATTAGATTCGGGGCTACGGACTAGAAGATATGAGCAAAACAAGTTAAGCATGGCATTGATGCTAAATGCATACAAACATCAAGAAAACACCTCAAAGCAAGGATGCAACCTGATAATATGAAGCTACATGCAAAATCAAGCAAGTTCCATATAGAGCACACCCAAAACGGAGAAACGGTTCAACACATACACCCTATACAAGTCATTACAACAATCTGCCCATAACAGCAACTAGGCATATTGCAAGCACCAGAAACAACATGCTACAGCATCTCAACGTAACAACAAAAGGCATGGGCAGGAAGTACAGGTAAAGCATAACAAAACATGAACACTGAGCTATCTCCAGAAACAACTAGAACATGCTCAAAAGGACATGGGAAGATTGCAAATAATAACAGTTTCAGACTTGGCAGAAATAACATCAGGTTGCGATGTTTAGAACTATAAAACAACATGTTACAGGAACTTATGATGGCAAACAAAGGCATGGCATGAATCTACTAATTGCATAGAACAAAAGTCCCTTACTGACCATGAGCCAAAAAGGATCAGAAGATATGATGGCACCCATGTAAACATGGCAAGTTATATGACAGATTCATACATGGCAGGAACAACAATAAGTAGGCATGTTGGTGAGCTTGAACCACTCACCACAGAGCAATACATGGCATGGCAAGGCAACCAGCAGCAATAAGACATGTTTATGAAGCTAAGCATGGCAAGATCAAGTTCATAGGGTGCATGGATCACTAACAACAAACATGGAAACATTGAACTTAAAGTTAATAGGTTGACAGCAACATTATTTAGCAAGTGGAGAGCAAGGTAACAACAGGTTAAAGCAGTCTATAAATGCAACCAAGGGCATGAATGGATAGATCATGACATGTATAACAAATCATCCTTAGTGAACATCTCCAGATTATGCATGGAATGACTTGTAGCAGCAGGTTTACATAGCAACAAAATATAACAGAAGCAGTCAGGAAAACAGCAACAGTAAGCACCCTACTTAACAAGCTCGATGCACTCAGTACACAAGTCACAAAAATACATGGATTGCACCTATGGAAAGATGGCATAGCATAGATCAAAACACATGTAGACATCAACCTCATAGGATGCACACATCAAACATGGCAAAAATGACAAATGAGCATGTTATAACAGTTTTAGCAGGTTAACATCAACTATCACTCTTGCAACAATGATTAGGGCATCAAGATGAACTCAAATGAACATGATGCAATGGAATGAAATTAAGTACTCATCGAGGCGAACAATCTGACATATTACACACATGAAACGGAGCAGTATGCATGGAGATATGATGCGATGAACATGGCATGATAATGTAAAAATTACAGGACTTAGACGAAAACGGGGTCAACCTCTAGATCCATATCTGGATCAGGGAGCGGATCGAGGCGGGGCCGGGCTCGGGCCACCGGAGTTGGAGAGGAGGGGGCCGGCCAGGGAGCTCGCCGGAGCAGGGCGCCGGCGGCGGGGTCGAGCGCGGGGAGCGCGTGACGCACGGCAGCGGGGCAGGTGACCGGCGGCGCGACCGGAGGCGAGGTTGGCACCGACGAGGCGGCAGAGGAAGGAGGAGGTGCAGGGGGCGGCGCGGTGGCACCGGTTGCCGGGTGGCGGCGGAGGCGGAGGCCTGCGGCGGTCGGGCGGCGCGAAGGCGGGCGCGGCGGCGCTCGGGCGCGGGCCGGGGAGGCAGACGATGGCGGGGGCACGGGCTCGCGCGGGCCGGGTCTGTGCCCCGCGGGCCTGGTGCGGTGGGGAGGTGGCGGCATGGGATTGGGTGCGGCCGATGGCGGAGCTGACGTGGCGCCAAATGATTGGCCGGGCGACGTTGCTGCGGGGCGGCGGACGCGTCCGGACGGCGGCAGACATGTCCAGAGGCGCGGAGGAGCGGGGCTAGGGTTTGGGCTGTGAGAAATTCGGGGAAGAGGCACCTATTTATATGTAGAGGGAGCTAGGAGAGTCCAAATGAGGAGCGGTTTTCGCCCACACGATCGTGATCGAACGACCGAGAGCATGGGAGAGACTTAGATGGGTTTTGGGCCACTTTGGAAGGGGTGTTGGGCTGCACACAAAAGAGGCTTTTACGGTTACCCGGTTAACGGTTGGAGTATCAAACGATCTCCAAATAGCACGAAACTTGACAGGCGGTCTACCGGAGCTATACCAAGGCCGCTTGGCAAACCTCGGGCCATTTCGAGAAAGTTCAACACCCGCACACAAAAGAGAGGCAAAAGGGGGCGCCGGAGGACATAGGAGTGTCGGATTGCAAAACGGACAACGGGGAAAATGCTCGGATGCATGAGACGAACATGTATGCAAAAGAGATGCACATGATGACATGATAAAATGCAACACGCAAGCAAATGACATGGCAAAGACGATGAATAACTGGCAGACACCTGGCGCATCGGATCCGGGGTGTTACAACTCTCCTCCACTAACAAGAGATCTCGTCCCGAGATCTTAGGACCGAGACGGAAGGAAAAAGGGATGAGGTGAAACAAGAACTCAAGAGAAGAAGCAAAGAATCGAGAGCACTCGAGAAGAAGAGAGGAACGGCGAGAATGACGAGAATCGAAAGCTCACAGAATCAGATAGACTCTGAAACCACTCCGGTTAGAACGAGATAAGAAACGAATAAGACTGAAAAGGGTTTAGGCAGAACTCTGGTTGAAAAAAATGGATGAATAGAACACGAGCTTGAGAGGATGGAAGGATACTTAATGAAGACATGACACAAAACCTCCAGAAAGAATTGAAAGAGTTGACTGAAAAGAATGGAGAAGAAAATGACAACTTGTGCCACGAACGAAATAGATAGCAACCTCAGAAGAAAGGATTGAACGGAGTTGTTGAGAAAATCAACAAGGAAAAGAATAAGCTTGTCATTGACTTACGGATAACATCTCAAAATCATAGGGTGATAACCAGCCACAAACGGAAAAAAATTGAATAGCTTAGAAGAACAAAGAAATGCAAAACTCCACTTCAATAGAATATGGAGAATTAATTGCACTATGATATGCAAGAAGAAAGATACTTGAGCTCCTTCGAGAAGAATCTTGATGAACACTTGAGGAGTGAATTAAATCATGAAGAGCCACCGTGACTCCGGTGACAAAAGATGATGAGATAAAATGAAGGATGGAAGAATAGATGAGTGTTGCGATGATTTAGATGGAGGTTCCGACAAAATGGCCGAGGAAATATAAACTCCGGAAAAGAAAAGATGAAACACTTGGAACTAGAATTTATTCATCAAGAACAAACTCCGAAGGAAGGGATTAATCACTTGGATGAAATAAGTGTTGGGGAACGTAGTAATTTCAAAAAAATTCCTACGCACACGCAAGATCATGGTGATGGCATAGCAACAAGAGGGGAGAGTATTCGTCCACGTACCCTCGTAGACCGTAAGCGGAAGCATTAGCACAACGCGGTTGATGTAGTCGTACGTCTTCACGATCTGACCGATCCAAGCACCGAACGTACGGGGCCTCCGAGTTCAGCACACGTTCAGCTCGATGACGATCTCCGGCCTCCGATCCAGCCGAGCTCCGGAGATGAGTTCCGTCAGCACGACGGCGTGGTGACGATGATGATGTTCTACCGGTGCAGGGCTTCGCCTAAACTCCGCGACGATATGACCGAGGTGGAATATGGTGGAGGGGGCACCGCACACGACTAAGGAACGATCCGTAGATCAACTTGTGTGTCTATGGGGTGCCCCCTGCCCCCGTATATAAAGGAGCAAGGGGGGGAGGCCGGCCGGCCCCTTTGGGCGCGCCAAGGGAGGAGGAATCCTCCTCCTAGTAGGAGTAGGACTCCTCCTTTCCTACTCCTACTAGGAGGGGGAAGGAAGGGGGAGAGGGGGAAGGAAAGGGGGGGAGCCGCCCCCCCTCCTAGTCCAATTCGGACCAGAGGGGGGAGGGGGCGCGCGGCCCATGCTGGCCGCCCCTCTCTCCTTTCCCCTAAGGCCCATAAGGCCCAATACTCTCCCAGGGGGTTCCGGTAACCCCCCCCGGCACTCCGGTTTTCTCCGAAATCACCCGGAACTCTTCCGGTGTCCGAATATAGTCGTCCGATATATCAATCTTTATGTCTCGACCATTTCGAGACTCCTAGTCATGTCCGTGATCACATCTGGGGCTCCGAACAAACTTCGGTACATCAAAACTTATAAAGTCATAATAAAACTGTCATCGAAACGTTAAGCGTGCGGACCCTACGGGTTCGAGAACTATGTAGACATGACCTAGAACCATTCTCGGTCAATAACCAATAGCGGGACCTGGATGCCCATATTGGTTCCTACATATTCTACGAAGATCTTTATCGGTCAAACCGCATAACCACATACGTTGTTCCCTTTGTCATCGGTATGTTACTTGCCCGAGATTTGATCGTCGGTATCCAATACCTAGTTCAATCTCGTTACCGGCAAGTCTCTTTACTCGTTACGTAATACATCATTCCGTAACTAACTCATTAGCTACATTGCTTGCAAGGCTTATAGTGATGTGTATTATCGAGAGGGCCCAGAGATACCTCTCCGACAATCGGAGTGACAAAACCTAATCTCGAAATACGCCAACTCAACATGTACCTTCGGAGACACCTGTAGTACTCCTTTATAATCACCCAGTTACGTTGTGACGTTTGGTAGTACCCAAAGTGTTCCTCCGGTAAACGGGAGTTGCATAATTCTCATAGTTACAGGAACATGTATAAGTCATGAAGAAAGCAATAGCAGAATACTAAACGATCAAGTGCTAGGCTAACGGGATGGGTCATGTCAATCACATCATTCTTTTAATGATGTGATCCCACTAATCAAATGACAACACATGTCTATGGTTAGGAAAGATAACCATCTTTGATTAATGAGCTAGTCAAGTAGAGGCATACTAGTGACTATAGTTTTGTCTATGTATTCACACATGTATCATGTTTCCGGTTAATACAATTCTAGCATGAATAATAAACATTTATCATGATATGAGGAAATAAATAATAACTTTATTATTGCCTCTAGGGAATATTTCCTTCAATAAGAATAATATTTATTGTATGCTTATCCTCCACCAATTAAATTGATGCGAAGCAATGGATTTGCATACTACTTATCCTTCTTGAAAAGGATTAAGGGGAACATAGCACAAAATTTGAGAAAGTCTTCATGAACCACCAGTAGGATTGAAAAGAGCGAATGGATTAATATGATAATCAAGAAAAAAGAATCTTGAACGAACCACCATAAGAATTCGAAAATGACTGATGAAAGAGAATGAATCACCGGGAAGAATTAGAAAGACAAATATGCTAGAGGGGATTTAGATACAAGAGAACAAAGAGATCACGAGCTGATTAAAGAACACTTGAACGAAGCACCGGGATAATTGGATAACGTTAGCTGAAATGCGAGGACGAAGAATTCTTCTGGAATGATGGCCTCCGGTGAAAAGAAATGGAAAACAACTCCTGACATACTCCGGATGGGTAAGAAAATAATATCTGACAAATGGAATAATTTGAGAGGATTACATGAAGCTAGAACCACGAAACTTCTCGAGAACAAACAAGATTTAGAGCAAAACTCTTCTTCGATCTTCAAATGACAACGAGAAACACCACCAAAATTACTGAGATACTCCGGAAGAATGAAAAGCGAAGAGGTTGAGCCAACAATGAAAGAATTTGAAAGCGATCATAGAGAAGGCATGTGACTGATGGAATCCATTCTTACGTCAAACTTGAAAAGATTTGAGAATAGCTCCGGGGAAATTAGAAGAGTCAGGTAAGATCCTGGGAAAAAACTTGTGGGTTAGGGCCCACTAAAAGAAAGCACCGTTGAAAAAGGATTGTTAAAGAGATAGATGATGCACCGGAATGATTGACATATTTGAATGAGGTGACAACCTCGAATTAATTCAAACACAGACGAATCTCCTGATATGTCTTGAACACTCCGGAAGGATAATCTGGCGAGAGGTGAAAAAGCAGGGAAAAACACTTGATCCAAGGGAAAGAATATAATTACTACCGAAAATTGGAATTGAATCCACCGAAGAAGAAAAGAGATGAAGAATGTGCACCGAGACGAGAATTCACCGGTTGAAACTATTGAGGGAAGACTGAAGAGACTTCACACGAATGAAATTGATGCTCGAAATAGACTCAGGCTCCGGGAAAAGAGGGTGGGAGGGCGGGAAAACAAAGGCAACTTGGAAGGGGGAACCGACAGATATCTTGAAGAGAAAACACCGGTTGAAATCATTGAGGAAAGAAAGCAAAGACTTCGCACGAGTAGGATGGATACTCGATTACGGACTCCGGCTTCGAGAAGACAAAAGGGTGGGCGGGTGGGAAAAGAAGACAATGGAGGATTGAACTTGGCAAAGATGAAGAGGCTCGAGTCGACTTGACGAGGAATGCACCGGATAAAAAGAGCTGAGAACCAACGATCGAAAAACCAACTGCGTGATCCTAAAGAAAGTTTGAAGGGGAAGAGAAGTAATTCAAAACACCTACGTCAAGATTCCTCACCAGAGCGACGAAGGGGCAGAGGAGTAAAAAGAATTCCTACTCTCCGATATAACTAGACTCAGAAATCAGTTTTCTTCTAGACTCAACAACGGCCAAACTATATGATCAATCAAGGGGGCTCTTAGGGTTGGTCGAGGCTCTGATACCAACTTGTCACACCCAATATGCGATACTATCCTAAAGAGTCTCGAAGGTCCCACCAAGGATAGAACCGCATATTGAAACACTTTTGCAAGGTGGATATCATTACATCAACATTACATAATAGATGGGGATACATACAAAAGGCATAAAATGCCACACAAATACAACATCATCTTACATAAGAGCACCATCCGACTACGGATGAAACACAAACAGAAACTCAAATGACATCCACCCTGCTAGCCCAGGCTGCCGACTTGGAACCTATCCCCTGATCGAAGAAGAAGCAGAAGAAGAACTCCAAAACAAGTAACATTGCTCTCGCGTCATGATCATCGCATAACCTGTACCTGCAACTGTTGTTGTAGTAATCTGTGAGCCACGAGGACTCAGCAATACCATTACCATGGGTATAAAGACTAGCAAAGCTTAATGGGAAAGGAAGGGGTAAAGTCGTGAGGTTGCAGCAGCGACTAAGCATATATGGTGGCTAACATACGCAAATGAGAGCGAGAAGAGAAACAATGGAACGGTCGTCCACTAGTAATGATCAATAGGTGATCCTGAACTCCTACTTACGTCAAATATAACCCATAAACCGTGTTCACTTCCCGGACTCCGCCGAGAAGAGACCATCACGGCTACACACACGGTTGATGCGTTTTAATTCGGATCTGGTGTCAAGTTATCTACAACCGGACATTAACAAATTCCCATCTGCCACATAACCGCGGGCACGACTCTCGAAAGTTTATACCCTATAGGGGTGTCCCAACTTAGCCCATGATAAGCTCTCGCGATCAACGAAGGATATACCTTCTCCCAGGAAGACCCGATCAGTCTTGGAATCCCGGTTTACAAGACATTTCGACAATGGTAAAACAAGACCAGCAAAGCCGCCCGATGCGCCGACAATCCCGATAGGAGCTGCACATATCTCGTTCTCAGGGCCACACCGGATAAGTCAAGGTACGAGTAAAACCAGACCTCGAGTTTCCCCGAGGTGGCCCCGCAGGTTACTCGGTTCGGACCAACACTTAGAGAAGCACTGGTCTGGGGGGGCTAAAATAAAGATGACCCTTGGGTTAATTACTCCCAAGGGAAAGGTAGGTGGTGGTGAGGCAAATGGTAAAACCAAGGTTGGGCCTTGCTGGAGGAGTTTTATTCAAAGCGAACTGTCAAGGGGGTCCCATAAATCACCCGACCGCGTAAGGAACGCAAAATCCGGGAACATAACACCGGTATGACGGAAACTTGGGCGGCAAGAGTGGAACAAAACACCAGGCATAAGGCCGAGCCTTCCACCCTTTACCAAATATATAGATGCATTAATTAAATAAGATATATTGTGATATCCCAACATAACCCTGTCCACCATGGAGCAATCTTCAACTTCACCTGCATCTAACAATGCTATAAGAGGGGCTGAGCAAAGCGGTAACATAGCCAAACAACGGTTTGCTTGGAAGGGTGTCAAAGGTTAGAGGTTCATGGCAATTTGGGAGGCTTGAAGAGCAAATGATAGGAAGCGCAGCATAGCGATAGAACGAAGCAACTAGCATAGCAATGATAGTAGTGAGATCCAGGGTAGCGGTCATCTTGCCTGAAATCCTGCAAGGAAGAAGAACGAGTCCATGAAGAAGATGAAGCCACGAAGACGAACCAAGCGGAGACGAACGAATCCTCACGATCGCAACGAAACGGGAACTATCGAGAAGAAGCACACAACGTAGTAAACACACCACACATAGACAAGACATGATGCACAAACAAGCATGATGCATGAGAAAGCTAGATGATGCTACTCATGGCAAGAGATGATGCAAACAAGAACAACACGTCAAGGCAAGTTTAAATGAGGCTGGAAACAACATATAACAATTCCGGTAGTCCTCATATGCTAATTTGGAAATTGGTCCAGAACTGAATAAACATTATGTTCAAGTTGTTAAACAGCAAGTTAAGATGCACCAAGATTATCTACACGAGATTCTAGTCAAGTTACATATGAAGTTCATTAGATTCGGTGCTACGGACTAGAAGATATGAGCAAAACAAGTTAAGCATGGCATTGATGCTAAATGCATACAAACATCAAGCAAACACCTCAAAGCAAGGATGCAACATGATAATATGAAGCTACATGCAAAATCAAGCAAGTTCCATATAGAAAACACCCAAAACGGAGCAACGGTTCAACACATACACCCTATACAAGTCATTACAACAATCTGCCCATAACAACAACTAGGCATATAGCAAGCACCAAAACAACATGCTACAACATCTCAACGTAAGAACAAAAGGCATGGGCATGAAGTACAGGTAAAGCATAACAAAACATGAATACTGAGCTATCTCCAGAAACAACTAGAACATGCTCAAAAGGACATGGGAAGATTGCAAATAATAACAGTTTCAGACTTGGCAGAAATAACATCAGGTTGCGATGTTTAGAACTATCAAACAACATGTTACAGGAACTTATGATGGCAAACAAAGGCATGGCATGAATCTACTAATTGCATAGAACAAAAGTCCCTTACTGACCATGAGCCAAAAAGGATCAGAAGATATGATGGCACCCATGTAAACATGGCAAGTTATATGACAGATTCATATATGGCAGGAACAACAATAAGTAGGCATGTTGGTGAGCTTGAACCACTCACCACAGAGCAATAGATGGCATGGAAAGGCAACCAGTAGCAATAAGACATGTTTATGAAGCTAAGCATGGCAAGATCAAGTTCATAGGGTGCATGGATCACTAACAACAAACATGGAAACATTGAACTTAAAGTTAACAGGCTGACAGCAACATTATTTAGCAAGTTGAGAGCAAGATAACAACAGGTTAAAGCAGTCTATAAATGTAACCAGGGGCATGAATGGATAGAGCATGACATGTATAACAAATCATCCTTAGTGAACATCTCTAGATTATGCATGGAATGACTTGTAGCAGCAGGTTTACATAGCAACAAAATATAACATAATCAGTCAGGAAAACAACAACAGTAAGCACCCTACTTAACAAGCTTGATGCACTCAGTACACAAGTCACAAAAATACATGGATTGTTCCTATGGAAAGATGGCATAGCCTAGATCAAAAGACATGTAGACATCAACCTCATAGGATGCACACATCAAACATGGCAAAAATGACAAATGAGCATGTTATAACAGTTTCAGCAGGTTAACGTCAACTATCACTCTTGCAACGATGATTAGGGCATCAAGATGAAGTCAAATGAACATGATGCAATGGAATGAAATGAAGTACTCATCGAAGCGAACAATTTGACATATTACACGCATGAAATGGAGCAGTTTGCATGGAGATATGATGTGATGAACATGGCATGATAATGTAAAAATTACAGGACTTAGACGAAAATGGGTCGGGGAGCGGATCGAGGCGGGGCCGGGCTCGGGCCACCGGAGTTGGAGAGGAGGGGGCTGGCCAGGGAGCTCGCCGGAGCAGGGCGCCAGCGGCGGGGTCGAGCGTGGGGAGCGCGTGACGCACGACGGCGGGGCAGGTGACCGGCGGCGCGACCGGAGGCGAGGTCGGTGCCGTCGAGGCGGCGGCAAAAGGCGGCGGAGGAAGGAGGAGGCACAGGGGGCGGCGCGGCGGCACCCG